>NC_059225.1:35955250-36293584 GCF_020615455.1 Coregonus clupeaformis
CTGGATTCGAACCAGGATCTCTAGTGGCACAGCTAGCACTGCGATGCAGTGCCTTAGACCACTGCGCCACTCAGGACCTTGAGATGCTTCTTACGGAGCCACTCCTTAGTTGCCCTGGCTGTGTGTTTCGGGTCGTTGTCATGCTGGAAGACCCAGCCACGACCCATCTTCAATGCTCTTACTGAGGGAAGGAGGTTGTTGGCTAAGATCTCGCGATACATGGCCCAATCCATCCTCCCCTCAATACGGTGCAGTCGTCCTGTCCCCTTTGCAGAAAAGCATCCACAAAGAATGTTTCCACCTCCATGCTTCACAGTTGGGATGGTGTTCTTGGGGTTGTACTCATCCTTTTTCTTCCTCCAAACACGGCGAGTGGAGTTTAGACCGAAAAGCTCTATTTTTGTCTCATCAGACCACATGACCTTCTCCCATTCCTCCTCTGGATCATCCAGATGGTCATTGACAAACTTCAGATGGGCCTGGACATGCGCTGGCTTGAGCAGGGGGACCTTGCGTGCGCTGCAGGATTTTAATCCATGACGGCGTAGTGTGTTACTAATGGTTTTCTTTGAGACTGTGGTCCCAGCTCTCTTCAGGTCATTGACCAGGTGCTGCCGTGTAGTTCTGGGCTGATCCCTCACCTTCCTCATGATCATTGATGCCCCACGAGGTGAGATCTTGCATGGAGCCCCAGACCGAGAGTGATTGACCGTCATCTTGAACGTCTTCCATTTTCTAATAATTGCGCCAACAGTTGTTGCCTTCTCACCAAGCTGCTTGCTTATTGTCCTGTAGCCCATCCCAGCCTTGTGCAGGTCTACAATTTTACCCCTGATGTCCTTACACAGCTCTCTGGTCTTGGCCATTGTGGAGAGGTTGGAGTCTGTTTGATTGAGTGTGTGGACAGGTGTCTTTTATACAGGTAACGAGTTCAAACAGGTGCAGTTAATACAGGTAATGAGTGGAGAACAGGAGGGCTTCTTAAAGAAAAACTAACAGGTCTGTGAGAGCCGGAATTCTTACTGGTTGGTAGGTGATCAAATACTTATGTCATGCAATAAAATGCAAATTAATTACTTAAAAATCATACAATGTGATTTTCTGGATTTTTGTTTTAGATTCCATCTCTCACAGTTGAAGTGTACCTATGATAAAAAATTACAGACCTCTACATGCTTTGTAAGTAGGAAAACCTGCAAAATCGGCAGTGTATCAAATACTTGTTCTCCCCACTGTACATTGAGTTGACATTTGATGTGTTGTTTCACTGGCTGATGAGATTCATGATTCTTGAACCAAGGACAGATGATGGTCATGGTTCTATAAAGAGGATCATGCATTCACCCTGTTTTTGTCTGAAATCCAGATGCATTCTGGGGGAGCTGTTCACAAAGAAGCCCATTTTCCAAGCCAACCAGGAGCTTGCCCAGTTAGAGCTGATCAGGTACGTTGTGGTCAGAGGAAAAGGGTACTATAAATCCGTCATTGTCTTATCCTCATGTAATACCTTGCTAAAACCAAGTATAGAGTTTATTTGTTATAATTCATTGGTATTAGATTTAAAAGGTGATCGAATAGCTCCTGATTTGTAATGTCATTAATGCATTTCTTTTGAAGCAATGTTTAAACAAAATGTACAAGTAATAGGTTGGTTTATTTTTAAGTTTAAATTTCCCACGTATCTTGTTAAAGTTTTGACCAATGAGGTAACTTGTTAAGTTGTGGCCAATGGGAGAGTGGACTGGTTGCTGGGAAGAAAAGAGAGGGAAAAGTTGAGAGGAGAAAGAGGAGAGACGTTAGTGGCGTTGGTGAAGAAAAAAAACGACCAAAGGAAACGATAAAGATAAAACAAAACCATACCTACAGAGTTTGTTTTAAAGGGAAATCCTGATTTTATTTCTATAAGAAAGTGTTTATTAGTTCGTTAAGAAAGACCTAGTAGAGACTGAAGCTGCCGTCGCATTGTGGAGACATTCGACATCCTAGAGGTTAGCCTAGCATCGTGCAAGACTTGGAGAGAATTGCTTGTGACGACCAACGAGTTCGGGTTTCCAACGGATGTCTGTTGCTGCTACGGATTACTGGCTGCATTGATAGCTGTGTTCGCTGTGGATCTTGTGAGGACACCTGCACGGAACTACTATATTTTGCTGAGGCATTATCTACAAGTAGTGAGTAACTACAAATGTGTGGTGGACTTCAGGACTTTATGTATGTCGTCATTTTTTTATGAGCTCCAACGCGCGCCCAGGGTTTAAGCAAGCTTGCAAATAATTTGGACATGGGTTGTGGGAAAATCATTGGGGTTTATAATTTGTATTTCTTTTGATGTGATATATTGAACATTTCATTAATATAGATATTGAACCTTATGTCTGTTGTATTGGTGGAGTCATTTACTGTTTCAGTTTCATTTAATGCATGGGAAAGCATATCCTTATACCAATAACCAAGTCTATAATCATTCTATCTGAAGTTAATACCCTATTTGTCATTCACCCTAGCAAGTTTACAATAGGGATTCTTATTGGAGATGTCCTTCTCACCTAATATCCCATGCTGTTCAGATATTCTAAATAAGGTAATATCTTGAGAGTCAAATTCGAGCCTGGTGAGAGGGTTACATTTTTGGGGGCTCGTCCGGGATCTTGGTTATTGTTGATGGGATATTTTTGACTCCCCATTTGACAATTTTGAATTGAAATTTTGGATTTTCTTCTGACATTGCTGTATAGGCATAAACCTACAACATGCATGTTGAAGAGATTGTTACCTGGTGTAGAGAGAAACAGCTAGCTACTAATCGTGCAGTTGTCCTTAGCAGTGTTACAGATGATGTGTCTGATGAGGTTCTGCTGGAAACGCTGACTTATGTTAAGGCTTTTGGTAAAATTAGACTGCATGGTCGTTGTTCCTATTCAGCTGGTAAAAAGCAGTATGTTTTGGTAGAGATATCAAACAACCTTAACGAAATAGCTGTGCCAAGTGTTGTTGGGATACCTGGAGAGTTGGGTCCCTGGCCTGTACATGTAGTTTCACAAGTCACATCTCCAGTTGAGAGAGAGGGTGAAGATTTCCAGGCAAAGCTATTATCCTTTCTGAGATATGAAGGGAAGACTGTGGCTGATGTTAAAGGCCTGGTAAGTCCCTCTGGTGCTGACCTCAACGCTGAACTGGTTACTGCCATAAGTTCACTGGTAGAAAAAATGCAACAATGTGCCATCTGAGACTCAGAGTTACCGTAAGCTACGTATGTTCTCAGGTGTGAAGCCCACTCCTAGTGGAGAGGAAGAGTATGATGCATGGGCTGAGCAAACCACCCATTTTCTAGAGGAATGGCAGTGCACCGACAATGTGAAAAAACAGAGAATAATAGAAAGTCTTAAAGGGCCTGCTGCTGACATTGTGAGGTTCTTTAGGACCGGAAACCCCCATGCTACAGCGATCGAATACATGAAGGCTCTAGAAACCGCATTCGGTACCACCGAAAGTGCACCTGATCTCATGGTAAGGTTCAGAAGCACATTCCAGAGTGAAGGAGAGAAGCTTTCAGCTTACCTATTGAGACTTGACAAATTGCTACACACTGTATATCGAAAAGGAGGCATTGAGCTGTCAGAGATGAATCGCACACGCATTGGCCAAGTAGCGAGAGGTGCATCCTCACATGACATGGTTGCGCTTCGTATTCGCATGACCTATAAGCTGCGTGATCCACCAACCTTTACTGAGCTGCTGCAGGAGGTAAGGGAGGAGGAGGACATGATTCAAGACAGGAACACAACGAAGAGTGTTGTGAAGTCATCAGCTGTTGCTCCTGTTGCTACAGTTTGTGAAGAAGCTAATACTGAGATAGAAGTGCTGAGAAAAGAGCTAAAAGGTTTGAAAATTGAAATGACACGTCTCATGTCTGCTAACGTCACAGCAGCTCACTCTGACACACAAAGGTCAGATGTTGCATTTAAAAGCAAAAAGAAAAGGGTAAATCCATCACAAGAACAGACACAGGCCGACAGAAACCCTGGAGTGTTCTGTTATAGATGTGGAGAAGATGGCCATTTCAAGAGAAACTGTGAAGGTGAAGAGAACTTGAGGAAAGTCAACACACGCCTGATCAAACAAAAACGGTCTATGGGAAACTACAGAGGGACCCAGTAAAGGAGCGGCCTGACGTCCCGGTGAAGACACGTTCCACAAAGTGCCACAAGTATGAAGACATGAAAGACATGCTACCTACAGGTTTAGTTGGCCCAAGTTCTGTCGTTTCTGTACAGATTGAAGGTGTTTATACTAAAGCTTTACTAGATAGTGGTTCTCAGATTACTCTACTTTACAGATCCTTTTATGACAAGTACCTGACGCATTTGCCATTGATTCCTATAGGAAACTTAGAGATATGGGGCCTTAGCTCTGAGCAGTATCCATATGATGGCTATTTGTCGCTCAAGCTTGAGTTCTCGGGATCGGTTGTGGGCGTAGCAGAGACCATTGAAGCACTTGTGTTGGTATGTCCAGATCCGGCCATGAAAGGTGACGTGTCTATTCTGGTCGGCACAAATACGTCTGTAGTGAAGAGACTTATGACTGCTTGCAGAGAAAAGGAAGGTGAAGGTTTCCTTAGCACACTACAAGTTCATCCTGCTATCAAGGAGGCATATGAGAGGATGAGAGAAAGCTCAACTGATGATGATGAGAAGAGAGGAACGGTCTGGTTTGCACAGACAAAACCTGTCACCCTGCCACCTGGTGGGCAGGCGAGAGTTACTGGAATTCCAAAGTTTCCTGGGGTACCTTCTACTCAAACCCTTCTGGTAGAGAGGCCTGAAGAACCCCGGTTCCCTGAAGAATTACTAGTGAGGCCTGAAATCCAGACGGTTTGCAGTTGTGTCGTCTAGAAGAATCACCCTTACTGTCAGGAATGTCTCGACAAAGGAGATCACTCTGAAACGAGGTATGCCTATTGCTCATCTGTTTCCTGTAGATATTGCTCCTGGGTTTCCATTGAAACGAGAGCAGGATTCATCTGAGAAGTTGACGTCTTCTTCATTCAACTTTGGAGATTCTCCAGTGCCTGAGGGATGGAAGAAGAGGTTATGTGAAAAGATGATGGAACGGAAAGAAGTGTTCTCAACACATGAGTTTGATGTGGGTTGTTCAAAGAGTACTCATCACACCATCAGAGTTACTGAAGACAAACCGTTTAGGGAGAGATCTCGCCGCTTGGCTCCAGCTGATGTTGAAGATGTAAGGAAGCATCTAAATAACTTGAAAAGTTCTGGGATCATATCTGAGTCGAGAAGCCCCTATGCATCTCCTATTGTGGTGGTGAGGAAAAAGAATGGCACCATACGCATGTGTGTTGATTACAGGACCCTCAACAAGCGCACTGTTCCCGACCAGTACACAGTCCCACGTGTGGAGGATGCTCTGACATGTTTGAGTGGGAGCAAATGGTTCAGTGTGTTAGATCTCCGAAGCGGATACTATCAAATCCCAATGGGTGACACAGATAAAGAGAAGACTGCATTTATCTGTCCAGTTGGATTTTACCAATTTGAGAGGATGCCACAGGGTGTGTCCGGAGCACCTGCAACATTTCAACGTGTCATGGAACAGACAGTTGGAGACATGAATCTACTCGAAGTTCTTGTTTACCTTGACGACTTAATCGTGTTTGGAAGGACGCTGGAAGAACACGAGCAGAGGTTGCTCAAGGTGTTGGACCGCTTGAAAAGTGAAGGCCTAAAACTGTCCCTTGACAAGTGTCAGTTTTGCCGCACATCTGTCAACTATGTTGGACATATCATATCCCAGAATGGAGTGGCCACAGACCCATCAAAAATTGAAGCTGTCACCACGTGGCCAAGGCCTGAAACTGTGACTGCTCTGCGTTCTTTCCTAGGATTCTGTGGATATTACAGGAGATTTGTGAAAGACTACTCTAAAGTGAGTTACCCCTGAATCAGCTCTTATGTGGATATCTTCCCGCAGGCAAGAAAGGGAGAAAGCCCAAGGAAGAGGTGAAAGCCTACTTCAACAACTCAGAACCATTTGGATCAAGGTGGAATGAGAAGTGTGAATTGGCATTCGAGACATTGAAGGAAAGCCTCACAAAAGCTCCTGTGTTAGCTTTTGCTGATCCTCAGTTACCATACGTTCTACATGTAGATGCTAGCCGTGAAGGGTTAGGTGGAGTACTGTACCAAGACCAAGGTGAGGGTCTGCGTCCTGTGGCATTTGTGAGTCGAAGCCTGACCGCTTCTGAACGCAACTACCCAGCTCACAAGTTAGAGTTTCTTGCGTTGAAGTGGGCCGTGGTTGATAAACTACATGATTACCTGTATGGGGTCAAGTTCGAGGTTAGAACAGACAACAACCCATTGACATATGTCCTCACGTCCGCAAAACTGGATGCCACTGGTCATCGTTGGCTGGCTGCGTTGTCTACCTATGACTTTAGTCTCAAGTACAGGCCAGGCAGGCAGAACATAGATGCCGATGCTTTATCTCGCCGCCCTCATCAGCAATATGCAGTGGAACAAGATTGGAGAGACATTCCTGCATCCGGTGTTAGAGCCATGTGCCAGATGTCTAATGTTGTTAGAATAACTCCTGGATCATCTCATAGTAGAGTGATTGATCAGTTGGGAGCCTCTATGCATGCTGTGCCTCAAGCATACTGTAACCTGAGCATGCTGAAGTCTAACATGCCCAGATTGAGCACTATGGAACTTTCTGCATCGCAACAAGAAGATCCTTGCTTAGGAGAGATGTGGGTTGCTCTTAATAAACATGATATCACCAGGGTGACCAAGACAAAACATCCACTCATCTCTTTGCTCCTGAGAGAGTGGGAGAAGCTAAAGATGGAAGATGGAGTTATGTACAGGATCACACATCCGCCAAACAAGACTCGTCGTGCTCAGTTACTTCTTCCAGAGAAGTTCAGAACTATGGTTCTCACGTCGCTGCATGATGACTCAGGTCATTTAGGATTTGACAAGACATATGGACTTGTCAGAGACCGGTTCTACTGGCCACGCATGAAGATGGAAGTAGAAGAGTACTGTAAGTCCTGTGCTCGCTGTGTACAGAGGAAAACACTTCCAAAGATAGTTGCGCCGCTTGGTCATATGCAAAGCGATGGACCTATGGACCTTGTGTGTATGGATTTCCTGTCCATTGAGCCAGACTCCAGTAACACAGCGAATGTTCTTGTCATTACGGATCATTACACAAGATACGCTCAAGCTTTTCCTACGAAGGATCAGAAAGCATCCACGGTCGCCAAGGTATTGTGGGAGAGGTACTTCATCCATTATGGTCTGCCCAAGAGGATGCATAGTGATCAAGGTAGAGATTTTGAAAGTCGACTCATCCATGAGCTACTGAATATGCTTGGAGTGGAGAAGTCAAGGACAACACCATATCATCCTCAGGGAGATCCGCAACCCGAGAGATTCAACCGAACCTTGTTGAACATGCTTGGAACTCTTGATCCTACACGAAAGAACAAATGGAGTCAGTATGTTGGGCATCTAGTGCACTCGTATAACTGTAGTCGGAATGAAGCGACTGGCTATTCGCCATATTTTTTGATGTTTGGACGTGAAGCTAGATTGCCTGTTGATATTTGTTTTGGAGTCTCGAGTGATAGCTCTTCAGAGAGAACTTACCTCAAGTATGTATCTGATATGAAGAAACAGTTACAAGCTACTTACAAACTTGCTGAGAGCACTGCTGGAAAGCAAAACCAAGAAAACAAACAGCGATATGATAAGAAGATCCGCTACACGCAACTTATGCCTGGAGACAGAGTTCTCATACGGAATCTAGGACTGCAAGGAAAACATAAGCTGGCAGATCGCTGGGCCTCTACGCCATATGTGGTGGAAAGTCAGATGTCAAACTTACCTGTGTTTCGTTTGAAGCCTGAAATTGGAGATGGACCCATTAAGATTCTTCATCGAAACCACCTGCTACCACTGGGGCAGAAAGTGCGCATAGAACCTGTGGTTAACATAGAACCAACACCTGGTAGAAGGACCCTGCAAAGAAGGAGGAAGAGAAAGGGAAATGAAAAGTTGCCTGGAAACTGTACTCCTCAGAATGATGAGAAAGTTGAAGAGGTTGAGAATCCAGAAGATGAGAAGGATTTTGACTCAGAAGATGAAGACATCGGAGTATGGTATGAAGTGCCAAATACAAACTGTATAAGCCGAGAAGTGGAAGAGATGTCGGAACCATTTAGCTTGGACTTAGACATAGTTTGGAATCAAATGACAGGGGAACCTGAAAGAGCAGACCAAGTTCTGGAAGTAAAAGAGTCCAGTCAAGAAGCTGAGGTCGCAACTGGAGTTGAAGTAGATGATAATGAGGCATCTAACTCAGTTGAAGAG
Source organism: Coregonus clupeaformis (assembly GCF_020615455.1). Classification (NCBI taxonomy): domain Eukaryota; kingdom Metazoa; phylum Chordata; class Actinopteri; order Salmoniformes; family Salmonidae; genus Coregonus; species Coregonus clupeaformis. Next base: position 35,963,650 of record NC_059225.1, read on the forward strand.
ATTACAGAAGAGGAACGAGAAGTTCAGGGAGAAGTGGAAACTTCGGAGGAAATGGAAGGACCAGGGATAAGAAGATCTCAGAGAGTAAAGAAAGCACCTGTATTACTTACCTATGATAAACCCGGAGTTCCAAGTATAGCCCCAGTTGTCAGATATTGTTCCACATTGTACAAGTGGATTGGATAAGGGAAACACAAATGTATCTCATTTTCAATTATCTAACAAGTTTTGTCTCAGCTGTAGGTTGTAGTTAAGAGTTGACACATTTACTTGTCATTACATTTCACTTATGTTCACAAGTCATGAGGACATGCCTATTTTGGTGGGGGGAGAGTGTAATACCTTGCTAAAACCAAGTATAGAGTTTATTTGTTATAATTCATTGGTATTAGATTTAAAAGGTGATCGAATAGCTCCTGATTTGTAATGTCATTAATGCATTTCTTTTGAAGCAATGTTTAAACAAAATGTACAAGTAATAGGTTGGTTTATTTTTAAGTTTAAATTTCCCACGTATCTTGTTAAAGTTTTGACCAATGAGGTAACTTGTTAAGTTGTGGCCAATGGGAGAGTGGACTGGTTGCTGGGAAGAAAAGAGAGGGAAAAGTTGAGAGGAGAAAGAGGAGAGACGTTAGTGGCGTTGGTGAAGAAAAAAAAACGACCAAAGGAAACGATAAAGATAAAACAAAACCATACCTACAGAGTTTGTTTTAAAGGGAAATCCTGATTTTATTTCTATAAGAAAGTGTTTATTAGTTCGTTAAGAAAGACCTAGTAGAGACTGAAGCTGCCGTCGCATTGTGGAGACATTCGACATCCTAGAGGTTAGCCTAGCATCGTGCAAGACTTGGAGAGAATTGCTTGTGACGACCAACGAGTTCGGGTTTCCAACGGATGTCTGTTGCTGCTACGGATTACTGGCTGCATTGATAGCTGTGTTCGCTGTGGATCTTGTGAGGACACCTGCACGGAACTACTATATTTTGCTGAGGCATTATCTACAAGTAGTGAGTAACTACAAATGTGTGGTGGACTTCAGGACTTTATGTATGTCGTCATTTTTTTATGAGCTCCAACGCGCGCCCAGGGTTTAAGCAAGCTTGCAAATAATTTGGACATGGGTTGTGGGTTTATAATTTTGGGGTTTATAATTTGTATTTCTTTTGATGTGATATATTGAACATTTCATTAATATAGATATTGAACCTTATGTCTGTTGTATTGGTGGAGTCATTTACTGTTTCAGTTTCATTTAATGCATGGGAAAGCATATCCTTATACCAATAACCAAGTCTATAATCATTCTATCTGAAGTTAATACCCTATTTGTCATTCACCCTAGCAAGTTTACAATAGGGATTCTTATTGGAGATGTCCTTCTCACCTAATATCCCATGCTGTTCAGATATTCTAAATAAGGTAATATCTTGAGAGTCAAATTCGAGCCTGGTGAGAGGGTTACACTCAGTATTCCTTTAAAGATTCACTATTAAGAAATTGCTCTGTCATTTCCTGCTTGCTAAAATTCTAATAATTCGCCAAATTTCAGTTTGTGACAAAAAAAGCAAATATAGTCCCTGGAGAGCTACCGTCCTGTAGGTTTTTGGCCCAACCCTAATCTAGTGCACCTAACTCTAATAACTAGCTGGTTGATAAAGCTGAATCAGGTTAGTTACAACTGGGGTTGGAGCGAAAACCTACAGGAGGGTAGCTCTCCAAGAACAGGGTTGGAGAGCCCTGGTATAGAGAATCATTATACCATCTAAACCGCTGTGAAATATTGTAATTTCAGCTGTTTGAAGCTGGTGTACAAAACTGATAGTAAAAGACGCAAAAACAACTTTAAAACGAGAAGCATAGAAATGGCACACATAGAACAGATCTACCGCTTCTTAGACTTGCTTTCAATGAGTGACAGATCTATAACTCACATTTCCATGTGAATTGTGTCAGGTCGCCCAAAAAGTTAAGATATTGCAGCTTTAACTGTCTGAAAGACTTTCAGCTATCTCGTTTGACAGTCTTCCTGATAGGACACGATATTCAACTCTAGCCCAAACTGATGGCTTCTCTCCCTTCCAGTCGTATCTGTGGCAGCCCCTGCCCCGCCGTGTGGCCAGACGTCATCAAGCTGCCCTACTTCAACACCATGAAACCAAAGAAACAGTACCGCCGGCGGTTACGAGAGGAGTATGCTTTGTGAGTCCATCAGCTTGTTTGAATTCAGTAATTGGGGCTCATCATTGGAGTATGAAAATAATACATAGCATTATCCTTTGGCTGTGTTTGACTAACCACTTGGTCTTTCTCTCTGGTCAGTATTCCACCCTCAGCCCTGGACCTGTTTGACAACATGATGTCCCTGGACCCCAGTAAGCGCTGCGCGGCTGAGGCGGCACTAAGCAGTGAATTCCTCAGAGACGTGGACCCAACCAAGATGCCCCCACCAGAGTATGTTTGGCAAAAGACGTTTCACCTCCAGTGTCTGTGATCCATCACTGTAGAATATATATTTTTCATGATCCACACTTTGCTCGGCTTGTTACTTTATTACCCTCAACATTTTGTCTCCTGTCCTCCTCCCCATCGCTCTTCTCCAGTCTCCCCCTGTGGCAGGACTGCCACGAGTTGTGGAGTAAGAAGCGGCGGAGACAGAAGCAAATGCCAGAGGAGCTGTCTGCCCTCAAGGCCCCCCGTAAGGAGCTGGGGCTGGGAGACGACAGTCGTAGCAACACCCCCCAGGGCTTCCCTCTGCCCGGGGGGCTCAAAGCCCAGCCTGTGGCTGCCTCGGCCCTGCTGGGTGAGTGAATGGGTCTCTAGTCTAGTACCGCAACGTCACCCCACCATACTTGCCTCATGCCTTGTCAATTACACACTAACAACAACTTGGAGTGAATTAAGAGTTACTTTTTAGTAAATCACGTTTTTCATATTTCCTTTGTCTCCCGTAGACCCAAAAGGTCCCAACTGCCAGCTGACCCAGGAACAGCTGGCGGTCCTCTTCAAGCTGCTTGGCCAGTCCAAGAGCGCTGTCAACCCGGCCCAGATCGCTACAGTCAACTCTGAGACACTGCAGCAGCTCTCCAAGGTCCTGCCACCAGCGCCCTCCGACTCCAACCGGCCCCCGGAGCTACCCCCTCCGCCCAAGCCCCCTCAGCTGGGTGGAGTGCCCCCCATGCCCAAGCCCCCATCACCTCCTCCGTCGTCGGTTTCGCAGGGGAAGCCTGAAGGTGAAGCGTCGGCAGCCACCCAGACGGCGGTCACCATGCTGCTGGCCCAGCTCCTCCAGGCCCATCAGAGGCAAGAGGCCGGGGAGGAGGCAGACGGCAGCAACCCACCAGCAGGAGGGCCTCGGCCACCCCCTGAGCCCAAGCAGCTCCCAGAGCCCATCCCTGTCTCACCAGGTAACTACACTCATATAGAGAATATAGTGATGTATTTATAACCACATTTCTGCTAGTATTCCACTGTTGTTACCATCCAGTAGGCTTATCTGTCTCTAATTTCTATACACAATGAATTTAATGTTGGATAGAACTCCAACTAGAACTATCCCTTTGTATTGAACTAACATCATGTCTTGTGGTTTTCCCCCTTAGTGTCCGAGGGGAGTGGAGTTTCTTCCAGACCCATCCTACCCCCTGACCAGAGACCCCCTGAACCACCAGAGCCCCCTCCCCGCAGTGAGGACCTGGACTACCGGCAGAAGATGGAGCCCAAGACCGGCCACCTGCCACCCATGCCGACCTCAGGTGGGGCCGGTGAGGGAGGAAGGCTCCCGGAGCAAGTCTACTCACCACACCCCGGCGCAGAAGGACCGGGCTATGGCGGTGACTACAGCCGCCCACCCCCTCCACCCTTCCCTCCTGCAGGTTTTGGCGACAGCTACATGGGCCACATGCTGGGGGGTGGCCTGCCCCCCCACGCCCTAAGGGAGGTGTTCAGCAGCAGCGCTCCAACCCCCGGCTCGTCCTCGGCTGCCGGTTCCCTGGCCCCCTCGCTCCAGGAGCCCTACCCTTTAGGCACAGGGGGAGGTAGAGGTGGCAGTAGCATGGTGTTCAGCGGGGACAAAGACCACCGTTTTGAGTACAATCACAGCCCCTCCTTGCCTGGGGAAGGGCAGCTCAACCCCACCAGCATCCATCTCTACAACCATGCCACCCCTCCCCCGCCCATCCCACCTCCGGGCCAGTCCTGGGGCTCACCTTCCCAGGCCGGGGCCCCACCTATGCCCCTCGGCTTCAACCCACATGTGAACTCAGCAACCATCCGAGGACGAGGCCTCCCCTTCTGATTGGCTGTGGCATAGTGAACGGGGTGGGGTGTGACGATGGAAACGCCCCAGACTTGAGGACTCAAAAGGAACTGAGCCCAAACCCTCTCAGGCTAGACCAGAAGTATCTAGAAATGCGCACTTGATTTGTAATAATTTAAAAAATCTGTGTCAAGCATTGTATTCCTACTTTATCTGGAATGTGGGTTATGTTGCAGAAGGAGGGGGGTTGAATAGAGGGGGCTTTTCTTGCTCATACCATTTTGTACTGTTTTTTTTTTTGTAATCTATTCTACTGCTGTCTTTTAAATTAAACTTGTACCTTTTTTGAGTACATTTACCAGGCTAGGTATGCGTTTTAAATATGTACCTTAGCTTTTCTTTAATTACTCCTGAGCAGACTATTATTAATATGTTTTTGAACTACTGACTAAAGTAGGCGAGAACAATTTAGGTATGAAATTAATGAAGTGCTATATCTGCACAATTATTTAAAAAAATGTTTTGGTCAAGAATATGTTGAAACCAGGAAGGCTCAGTTGATCGGGCTCCTCTGGGAGATTGAACTTTTCAACAAAAACAAGCCCAAATTTTGTCATATCCACAAGTACAGTGAAATGCTTAACTTGCAAGCTCTACCCAACAGTGAAGTGGATCATTGGTTCCAGAAAGACTGGCAGATCTTGGGTGACTGCAGTAAAACTGATAGGTACTGCATTACTTGATGGAGGAAGGCTGTGTTCACCTTAAATTCCACAAGCCCTCATGACTTTCAAATGGCAATTGGCAATGTAAAACAAACCCAAGTTCAAAAAGGAGACAAGCAACAATGTCTTTTTGTACTAAAATGTTATTTTTCTTCTTTGGCAAATGTTTATTAAAGAAATGCCAACAATGCTTTCTTTGAGTGTCCTTTTTTGATGAACGACAGTCATAAAGTATCATCAGAGTTTCTAAACCCAGAGGTGCAACATCGCAAGACTTAAGTGAACGCTTGCGAAACAGACCAGGCCGTGAATATTATTCCCAGTCTAAATGCACAACCTAGATTTGAGTCAATGTATTCAATAGTTTAACAGATTGTCACTTTCACAAGGTTGTAGTAAACAGACATTTTCATTTTCGTAAACTTTTATATCGAATGAGTGCCTTTGATTTGACAGCCTGCACATGTGCAGTTCGGTGCGAGACGACCATTAGACCTGATGACTGGTTTCTATGTATGAGCTTAGCTAGCCAACATCTCCAATAGAAATCCCAGATCACACTTGTAGGCGATGTCATGGCGAAGTAGTTTTAGCCTGTCTTCATACTGTACTGTTTGTTATCATACCTGAACATATTAACCACTGGAGGACAGTGTAAGTCAACCAACTACTGAACAAAAATGTGACAATAGTCTGAAAAACAGACAATTTAAAACATTTTTATAAATTCATAGCCTACTAGAAAATAAAAACTGATGAGGGACAGTGATAGATGCTTGTTTGTTTGAATTTGTCTATACAATACTATTTTTGGTTGGAAGTTTTGCTGCCAAAAGAAGGCATGGATGAATGAGAAGGAGATGAAGGCAGGAACCACCTGGAATGAAGTCAAGAAAACCACCCAGGACAGAGTTCACTGGAGATGCACCGTCAAGACTTTGGTAAAAATGTCTACAAATCCAAGGCTAATGGACTGTGTGAGAAATAAATACTCATTAAACACAACTGTGACTTTAGTTGTGTTTAATGACTAAATGCAGGTAGTATTGATGTTGCTGCCTCTTGTGCAGGTGCTATAGCAACAGGGCAGAATCTATTGTTGTTGCCACCCCCAGGGCAGTTACTATAGCATAAGGGCAGATTACTACTCATGTTGCTGCCTCTGGGGCAGGTACTGTAGCAGAAGGGCAGATACTATTGATGAACTCAAACTGTCTTATAATTTTTTGTATGAACTGTTTGACATTGTGGCCATTGTTACAGTGACTATTGTCAGGCAGTGACTACCCAGCATTTTTCCATTTATTGAATGAAAGGTGATATTTTTGAAAATGATTAAAGTTATGATTATAATTTTTTTAAGATATAGCATCTATATTGAATCGCTAGGAAGATAGGCAATTCTGCCCTACAAAGAAAATAACTAATACTTTTATCACATGTAAAATAAATACATGGCTAGGGAAATTACCTGTCTGTCTGTCTGTCTGTCTGTGACTTTTTCCCCACAGCCCCCGAAAACTTGGCGAGTGGGTTCGGGGACAACCCGCGAGAACCCGGCCTAGAGTAAACAGAGTGCGTCTCGGGCCCCGACCTCTGACTTCCATACGACTCTGGTTTCTCTTCATTTTACTAAAGACTTCCGTGGAGAGGAACACATTTACGAGTTCAACGTATTTTTGGAGGGCCTTTGCTTCTGGCAGAGCCCGATATCTTGTTTCAAGAGAAATCAACAGAGACTGAGGTGCCTCAAAGCTCGCAGAGTCGAAGGTCATGGCCGGAGGGCAGGATCATCAGTCAGCCAGAGGGGCTGGACTGCGCAATACTTTGCAGTTCGTATGGAAGAACAAGGGCAAGCAGATTGGGAATCGAGAATGGTTCATCAGGACGGTGATCATTGAAGGTTTAAGGGTGGACCCAGGGCATGTTTACTGCCTCCAGCGGAACGCAGCTGCAGAGGGGTATGATCTTTCACTGAACAGCCAGGCCTTGTACAGGCGGTGTATGGATATTTGCAAAGAGAAGGCAACGAGCGAGCCTTTTTCGAATTTCCAGGTTTTCCCCTTGTGCCGGTTGGATTTGAAGATCATAACTGTGCACATGTACAATCCCTATGTGGGTGATGACAGCATCGGTGCTTTTCTAGGCCGGTTTGGGAAAGTGAGTCCCGGAGTACGATATCTAAGGGATGGGTACGGGATATGGTCGGGAAGGAGGCAGTTCCGGGTCGTACTGAACAGGGATTCGGAAGGAGTCGATAAGCTGGTTCACCCACCAGCCTATTTCTCCATTGGTGCGGACCGGAGGTACCTGTTTTATTCAGGCCAGCCAAGTTTTTGCAGACACTGCCGCAGCTTTGGCCACTTGGCCACGGGGTGCACCCTGCTGAAGTGCAGAAACTGCGGGAAGCCAGGTCATGGGGCAGCCAACTGCAGGGAGGCCCGAGTCTGCAATGGCTGTGGGAAGCAGGGTCACATTTTCAAAGATTGCCCAAAGAGACAACGGACCTATGCGGATGCAGCCGGCGATGGCCTCGTGGTAGATGCTGTGAACTCTCCTCTACGGCCAATAGAGGAGGTTCTCAAGGAAATTAGAGCGGTCGCAGATGAGATGGGAAAAGCTCCAGGGGGAAGTGCAGCAGAGGAGGTCCAGACGACGGAGACCTTGGAGGAGATGGAGTTGCTGACGGGCGCCTGGGAGGATAGTCCGCTGAGCGAGATGTCAGACGACTCTGCTACACCCACCCGTTCGCGGAAGATGAGGTCGAGTTCGGCTGGCGGGGCAACTGGATCAGCATCTTCAGGCAATGAGCAGTCAAGTTTGGAGTATAAGGGGAAAAGGAGTAAGAGGAGGAGGGTCACTGACAGGGGGTTGGTGGAAGAACACAGGAGGCCATCGGTGGCCGTCTCCAACTGGTTTGCAGTACTGAACCCTGATACCGGGGATGAAGGGTCGGAGGTAGGGGTCGAGATCCAGGATCCAGGGTCATTGAAGGCTCCTGCACTGGAGGTCTCTGAAGCCTCGATAGGGAGCACTGGAGATAAGGTCCAAGAGTCCTGTTTGGGTCTGGCAGTTTCCGGGAAGGGCGCCTCAGGGGTGGACACCGATACTGAGGAGGCTTCGATGGAATGTGCACAGGTGTTGTCCGGGGGAGACTGTTCTTCCAGCTCTGGGGAGGGATCGCTGGTCTGTGGACAGGTACCAACCCGTGTAGACTCATCTTCCAGTCCTGAACGCTCGTTTGTGGCGCCGGGCACGCCGAACAGTGACCTCTATCTGGAAGAGGTGAGTGGTTTGGGGAGGGGGAAGTATACGGGCCGTGGATGATCTTGGGTTTTTTTCTTTCTTTTGTATGGCCCTGTTTACAGCTGTGACAGTGAATGTCAGGGGGTTAAGGGATGTGGGGAAGAGAGGAGGAGTGTTTCAGTACCTTTCCTGTGTCTATTTTCAGGTCTGTTTTTTACAAGAGGTTCATTTAATGGACATGGGGGATGTTTCTGTTTTTTCAAGAGAGTGGGTAAAGGGAGAATCCAGATGGGGGATAGGGGGGGTGCACTCCTCTGGGGTGGGGATCCTGTTTGGAGATAGGGAGTTTTGTGTGGGGGGTTGTTTTTCCGTCATACAGGGGAGGGTTTTAGTGGTTGATGCCGACTGGAGGGTGGCGAGGTTTCGCTTTATTAATGTTTATGCACCTGCTGAACCTCGGGGTAGGAAAGAGTTATTTTTGGCCCTGACAGATGTTTTTGTTACTAACCGAACTGTGGTGCTGGGGGGGGATTTCAATGTCTCTTTTGAAGGTACTGGGGATTTTAGCCTACCTTATTTGGTGTCTGTTGTTAAGAATTTTTCTTTTAGAGATTCTTTCAGAGTCATCAACCCCACGGGGGAGGGTATGACATGGGCAAACTCAAGGGGCTCACGTAGCCGAATTGACTTTATGTTTTTACCTGCATCTGTGCCAGTTTCGAGAGTCACCGTTTCTCCTGTCTGGTTTTCTGACCATTGCCAAGTACAGGTGGTGTTCTCGGTTGAGGCGCCTATATTTGGGAGAGGGTTTTGGAAATTAAACGTAAACATTTTGGGGGATTTTTCTTTCAGGGAGGCTTTTAAATCCCATTATGAGATATGGGGTGACCTCAAGCCCTATTTTGGTTCTTTAGTCGAATGGTGGGAGTGCGTAAAGCGCAATGTGCGCACACTGGCCATTTCTCATTGTGTTGCTAAGGCTCGGGCTGACAGGGGAGTTTTTCGGCAGCTTCAGGGGGAACTGGCGGCCTTGGTGGCAGCTGAGAACAATGGTGAGGGGAGGGATGTGGAGAGGATGGAGGTTTTAAAAAGTAAGTTGGGGCTGTATTTTCAGGGGAAGGCCAGGGATTTTCTCTTCAGGTGTCAAAGGGGTAAGTTTGAGTTTGGGGAGGCGAGTAGTTCATATTTTTTTAAACAGGTTAAAGCTGCTCGGGCCAAAGCAGTAATTGCCCAGCTGCGAACAGAAGGGGGCGGAATGGTCTCTGACCCTAGTGGGATGGTGGAAGCAGCGTCCGCATTCTACCGAGAATCCTTTAGGGAGATGGACATAGACGGTTCGAAAGAGAGTGTCTTTTTGGGTTTTTTGAGGAGGAAGGTTCCCCCGGAGGCAGTCGTTGATCTAGACCGCCCTTTTGAGCTGACGGAGGTTGAGGCTGCTTTGCGGGCTTTACCTACCAACAAGGTGCCAGGTTTTGATGGGATTCCTCTGGAGTTTTGTTACCTTTTGGGAGGTTTTGGGGAGAGATTTTCTTTCTGTAGTTAATGCAGTGTTTGATTCAGGGCTTTTAGGGTCTTCAATGAGGGAGGGGGTCTTGACGCTGTTATTTAAGAAAGGGGAAAGGGATAACCTGGGGAATTATAGGCCCATTACACTATTGTGTGCAGACTATAAGGTGGTAGCCCGGGTTTTAGCGGGCCGCCTCAGGAAGGTTCTGCCCCATGTCATACATGAGGATCAGACATGTGGGGTGGAGGGGAGGTCCATTCACTGGAACCTGAGTCTGGTGAGGGACTGTATTGCTTGGGCCCAGGACAGAGGGGTGCACCTCATGTTGGTGGGCTTAGACATGGAAAAAGCGTTTGATAAGGTGCACCATGGGTTCCTTTTTTCAGTTTTGGAAAGGATGGGGTTTGGGGCAGGGTTTTTGAGGTGGGTGGGGATTTTATATACGGCAGTGGGAAATAGGGTTTTAGTTAATGGGCATGTAGGGGAGGTGGTCCCTCAGCAGACTGGGGTACGTCAAGGCTGCCCATTGTCACCACTGCTTTATGTGTTGTACATTGAGCCTCTGGCAGCAGCTTTCCGGGCGGACACACGTATTTTGGGCCTCCGCCTACCGGGTGGTGGCTCTTCAGAGGTCAAGATCTCCCAGTATGCGGATGACATGACTTTGTTTCTGACGTCCGAGGGGAGTGTTGCCAGGGTGGTGGAGGTCCTGGGGGAGTTCGGACAGGCGTCGGGGGCTAGGGTCAACCTGGGGAAATCCTCAGTTAAGTTTTTTGGGCCGTGGGCAGGGAGACAGGAAGGCCTCAGTGGTCTCTCGCTCTGCTCGGGGCCGATGAGGGTCCTGGGAGTGGATTTTGAGGTGGCAGGTAGTGAGGGCATCAATTGGGGACAGAGGATTGCAAAAGTACGCACCCGGGTGGGCCTTTGGAAAGCTCGTCGGCTCTCTATGAGTGGACGGGTTCTTGTCATTAAAGCAGACATTCTTCCGTCCTTGGTTTATTTGGCCTATGTTTTTCCTGTGCCTCCTCGTTACAGGAAGGGCCTAGTGCGAATAATTTTTTCCTTTGTTTGGGGGGGCTACGAATATGTAAAAAGGGATTGGATGGTGCAATCAGTGGAGGAGGGGGGAAGGGGTGTTCCTGACCTCCCTCTTAAGTTGGACACTATTTTCTTTTCTTCGATATGTAAAAGTTTGGTCAGCCCTTGTAGCCACGGTTTCAAGGTTTTTCTTTTGTTTTGGCTATCCTTCCCACTGCGAAGGTTGGTAGCCTGGGACAACTCCCGCCCTAAGGCGGAGACCCTCCCAGCTCATTTCCAACATGCGGTTAAGTGGAGCAGAAGGCACACTGAGTGCCTGGAGGGTCTGCTCTGCATGGACCACAGGGCTTTATACAGGACCTTGGTGGCTAAGCGGGGTCCTGTCGGTATCTATGGGGTGGGACCAGTGGTATGGAAGGCGATTCAGCAGAAGGGTCTACCTAACAGGTTGAAAGATCTAAACTGGTTGTGTCTGCATAGGCGTTTGCCCGTTAGGGAAGTCCTTCAAGGGTTAAGGTATGCCCAAGGGAGGGGTGTGAAGGCGAGGAGACGCTCCGTCATGCATTTTGGGAGTGCTCCTTTGCCCGGAGGGTGTGGAGGGAACTGGGTTCTTGGTTTCAGGTGAGGGGGATTTCATCTTTTGAAGCAGTTACGTTGGGGTTGGGTTTGGGCATCAGCAGCGGGAGGGGGTCTTTTTTAATTTGGTTACTGATCTCTTTGGGGAAGGCAGCTCTGTGGGATTCAAGGGGGGTTTTGGTTAAGTCCAATATGGACTGGGGAGTAGGTGGAGTGGTGAGTAGGGTTAGAGCTGACCTGAGAAAGAGGTTTGATTTTGATGTGGACAAATATGGTTTCCATGCCTCTAAGGAGAGATGGAAACCTCTTTATCAGTAAAGGACAGTTTGTTAAAAGGTTCTGTTTTCAAGATTGGGCCTATTTGTATTTATGTTTATTGTTTTTTTTTTTCATGACTCGTTATTGTGCGGGTTTGGGTTGGCATTGTCTTGTAATTTCAAGCGTTTTGTACAAGGCTTTTAGTGTGTAAGATGAGTGGTTTTGTTTAATAATAAAAAATAAAAAAATCTGTTCTTATCAGTTTAATATCTGATACGTCCCCCATTGGGGGACTACATATTAAATTGATTTTTCGAACAGGGAGTCGGAAATGGGGCTTGCTCCGTCCGCTCCACGCATCGACCCGGTATTGCAGTACCTCCGGGAACGGTGCAACACTTTCCTCCCATTGTCAATGAAAACAACTACACGGAGGTAGGTAAAACAGCCAGCAGAAGAAGAGAGGTTAAAAAAAAAAAAAAAAAAAATCCAAACTGAAAGAAGGGCGAAGCGCTTTTCGTGTGGTCCAGCGTTTTCCCTCCAAAGTGTTGCACCGTTCCCGGAGGTACTGCAATACCGGGTCGATGCGTGGAGCGGACGGAGCAAGCCCCATTTCCGACTCCCTGTTCGAAAAATCCATTTAATATGTAGTCCCCCAATGGGGGACGTATCAGATATTAAACTGATAAGAACAGATTTTTCTTTTGGAAAAGTTTTTATTATACATTTCCTTTAAAACAGCTCACATTTGCAATACATTTACACACATAAAAACGGCATCAAGTGCATAAAAACCAGCATTACAATTAAATTTAAAAAGGTACATGTTGTTTATTTAAAACAATAAAACAATCCTATATAAAAGTACCTATTCTTGTAAAAGCCGATTACTAAAAGCCATTTAAAATGTGCATAAATGTTTTAACAAAGTAAAAACAATTTTAAGACATAAAAAGCCTGTCAAAAAGTCACTTTGTTAAAAAAGCTGTCTTCGGTCCTTTGTACAGAAACGGGGTGAGTCCTTATCAAAAAAGCCTCCTCCTGCTCTTCCTGAAACGACTCCGTACCCGTCCGTCGGGGCCCAGAGGAGACTCCTCCCCTAGGCGCATCGCCCTAGGCGCCGCAGCGCTGTCAGGCCGTGGCCGCCGGGACCTTGGGTGTTGTGGGGGACCCTTCGCCTGGGGTCGAGGCCCCCTGTCGTTCGTACCACCCCAGGGCTTCCGTGGCTACCAAAGCCACTGCCTGGGGGGTGGTCTCTACCTGTTTCCCCACCAGCAGGTTGCGGGAGGACCACAGTGCATCCTTCAGACACGTGAGGGTGGGCCAGAGTTGTGTGAAGGCCTTTGTTGTAATAGGCCTTCGGCCCACCCCATACAGCACGAGCTGGGGCGTTAGGTCCTCCCCTGCTGGCAGGCGTGGGGAGATCAGGGGCCTGCTTCCTTCCACAGGTCCCGTGCGGCTCTGCACTCCCAGAGCAAGTGCCTCACCGACTCTTCTTGGCCGCAGCCTGGTCGGGGGCACGCGGATGTCCTCGCCATGCCCCGGGAGTGCATAACGGCCCTGACCGGGAGGATCTCGTGGGCGACCATCCAGGACAGGTCACGGTGCCGATTCAGCAGAGCAGGATGGGCCACGTTGCGCCAAACCGTTGAGGGCTCGCCTATAGCAAGCCCGCGCACTGGACACACCGGTTCCCGTTCCTGCACAAGAGAGAGAAGAGAGCGGTGTTTAGTTAAAACAGTGACAGGCTCCTTTTCCAGTTTAAAATGTCTTAAAAACGTTCTGAGCTGTACATAGTGTGTGGGGAGCAGGAAAGAGACTGGGGCTCGCAGGTCGACTGGGATCAGCCTCAGAGACCTGAGGTAAGATCCCAGCCAGAACCGTGCGAGGGCCTGGGTCTTGTTGTTGACCGGGGAGGTGGCAAGAGTAAGATGTAACGCCGTATAGCGGCTGCCCAGGAACAAGTAGAGGTCAGGCAAGCCTTTCCCCCCCTTGAACCTGGGCCTCTTCACCACCTCCCTCCTCAGCCTCTCCCACTTGCTTCCCCACAGAAAATAAAACAACATCCGGTCCAGAGCTAATAATGTTTTCCTAGGGGGAATAAAAACAGAACTGATTAGTAAAAGGACAGGTAAAATCACAGCCTTTATGATTAAAACCTTGCCCTCAAAAGTCAGCTGTCTCAGTCCCCAAAACCCTAGTCTCTGTCTTACTGTCCCTAACGTCCCGGTCCAATTCCCACTACCACCTCCCTCTCTGTCAAATTTAACCCCTAGAACTCTAATGTCAGTCATTTTTACTGTCAGTGGTAGTCCTGTCAAGTCTGAGTCTGCCCACGGTCCGAAAAATTGGGCCTCCGTCTTGTCTCTGTTCAGTCTCGCCCCAGAGGCTCGTCCGTACCAGTCAGTCCTGTCCAGAGTCCTGTCAACAGATAAAAGGTCAGTGCATAAAATGTTGACGTCGTCCATGTAAAAGACGCACTTGGCGGTCATCCCCCCACTCCCCGGGATACCCACCCCACTGATCCGTTGGTCCCTTCTCAAGACCTGTGCCAGTGGTTCTATGCAGGCCACAAACAGGAGGGGGAGATAATGGACATCCCTGACGGACGCCGCAGTGTACTCCCACTGCTCTTGACAAATGCCCATTTACAAGGATTCTGCTGGTGATGTCCCCATACAGCAATCCCACCCAAGCTAGAAACCTTTCAGGGAACCCCATTTTTTGCAGTACCTTGAAGAGGTACTGGTGCGAGACCCGATCAAAAGCTTTCTCAAAGTCTAAATTTAGGACTATAAGCCGCATGTTTCTGTCTCTCGCATAACAGATGGCATCTCTGATCAGTACTAGGCTGTCCGTGATCTTCCTTCCCGGAATGGCACAGGCTTGATCCGGGTGGATCACCTCCCCTAAAACAGAAGACTTTACTAAGGTTTTAACACTCAGAATAAGTTTGCAGTCAAAGTTTAAAAGGGTGATCGGTCGCCAGTTCCTAAGGTCCGTCCTGTCATTCTTCTTATGTAAAAGTGTCACAATCCCTACTCTAAAACTGTCAGGTAGTCTGTCGAGTTGTTCAAAGTCAGTAAAAACAGTCAGAAGTTCGTCGGCTAAAACATCCCAAAAGGTCAGATAAAACTCCAAAGGGAGGCCGTCCTCCCCCGGTGATTTACCCCTCTTAAAATGTCTTAGTCCTTTGTCGAGTTCTGTCGTTGTTAAGTCTTTTATTAAGTCGTCTGTGTTGGGTAAAATCCTGTCAATGTATGATAAAACGTCCCCCATGGTTTCCTCACACACTTCTTTTTCCCCAAACAGTTCCCCATAAAAATCCTCGACTACTTCTATAATTCCCTCTGTGTCTGTTTTTAAAAACCTATCTTTATGGCCGTATTGTGCTCAATCTGACAATATATTTAAATTGTAACTAGCCCAAACGGTTAAATTTGTCGCGCACACTTTGAAAGATCATTAAATACAATATACAATAATACACCTAGATGTGTACAAACCTTTGCGCCAATTTGATTACCGCATTGCCCAACTTGTAAATGAACAATCTCTCTCATTTTGTTAATGGATAAGATTAACCTATCGTCAATGACTTCCTTCTTCGATTGGTAACCATTTTCAAACATTTATTACATACATCTTTAAAACCGAACAATTCCCCATAAAAACCCTCGACTACTTCTTTTATTCCCTCTGTGTCTGTTTTTAAAACCCCATCTTTATCTTTTAAACCTGTCATTATCCAGCCTTACTAACTATCTTTTAAAAAAAGTACCTAGTGCACTTCTCCCCCTCTTCTAATTCCCTTTCCTTGCTTCTTAAAATAACCCCCTTGCTCTTCTGTTCTGCTAAAAAATGCCATTTCTTTCTTTACTTCTTTGATGTCTTCGTTAAAATCAAGGCCTTGTTGGTTTAGGTTAAAATAACGCTCCAGTCACTTCTGCAGTCCCAACATGCGTCTATCTTTTTCCTTACTTTTTCTCTTTCCTATCTCTCTAAAGAAGGTCCTCGTCTTACCCTTCACCATTTCCCACCACTGTGCTCGTGTATCAAAAAAGTCCTGTAGCGTCTGCCACTGGCTGAACTGCTCCCTGTACTGGCTAACTACTCTATCATCTTCTAAAAGGGAGCAGTTCAGTTTCCAGGGCCCTCTTCCTACAGTCACAC
The DNA here is from genome assembly GCF_020615455.1 of Coregonus clupeaformis. Classification (NCBI taxonomy): domain Eukaryota; kingdom Metazoa; phylum Chordata; class Actinopteri; order Salmoniformes; family Salmonidae; genus Coregonus; species Coregonus clupeaformis. The sequence continues at coordinate 35,979,428 of NC_059225.1, forward strand.
CCGAAGTTAGTGAAAGGGTGCACGTCAGCATTACGTGATCTGAGAAGAAAGCAGGGGTTATTCTAGCATCAGTTGGCGGGCAGTCACGGGTAAACAGATAGTCAATGCGAGAGGCTCTGGTGCCGTCACCACTGGTCCAGGTGAAGCCCTCCTCTCTTGGATGCAGGGTTTTAAAACAGTCAGTTAGTTTAAAATCCCTGCACAACCCTTGCAATAAAACCCTAGACCTATCTACCTTAAAATCTTCTCCCGCTCCTCTCCTGTCTGCTCTACTTAAAACAGTTAAAATCCCCACCCACCACTGGAGGATCCCTCCCCAGGATGTGGTACTGCAGGTCTTCTAAAAGTGTGCAACGGTCGTGTTTGTTATTAAAACCATATACATTTAGCACGTTAAAATCCCTCCCCATAAAAGTACAGTTGGCTAAAAAGGGGTTATTTTTCAGATCCTTTCTCTCCCTACGGGGTAAGGGAGAGGAGGTTAAAACAGGGTTTAAAAATGATTCCTGGTTTGGAGAGTTGGATGGGAAGACCCTGGACTCATCCTCCCCCTGGGAGCTCTCCCACTCCAATTTGCCCTTTTTTTCCTCACCCTGTTCAGGGTCGGAGAGCTCCTCTGCGTTTCTCTTCCGTATGGGAAGGTGTTCGCCCAGGGTCTCTCCCCCCTCTCCTGCACCTTCCTCGCTTGACAGTGTCGTTTCGTTGTCATCATATTGTCAGACCCACTTGGGGAGCTCTCTCTCTCCAGAGCATTCTCTCGGCCCTTTCTCCTTCAGGGGTCGCTTCAGTCTGGGGCAGGGTGGTTTGGGGGGGGGGTTCCTCCCCTCCCCCCACTGCGCCTTCCGCGCCCTCCACCTCTACCACCACCACCACCTCCACTACCGCCACTACTGCCACCTTGGCAACTGCCACTTTCTCCTTCTGGCGCTCGTAAGACCGGTCCGCAGCCGCCGCCTCCATCCGGCCAAGCCTGACCTTATTGGCCCAGGAGGAGGGGCAGCTGCGGATGAGGTGGGACCGCTCGCCACAGAGGTTGCATGACCTTCCATTCGTGCAATCCTCGTAGCGGTGGCCCACCTCCCGGCACTTCATGCAGACCACCTTATCGCAGGCTTCTGCTAGGTGGCCATGCTCGGCACAGCTTAGGCTGGTCCTGGTAGTGAACATGGCCCCTGTTCTCTCCAAGGACTATGGTGGATGGGATGGCTTTCAACCCACCATAGCCCCCGGGATCCTCCCTCTGCTGGACAGTGACCCTCCAGGCCCCTGTCCAGATCCCATCGGGATTCTTCACCTGGGTCAGGGGCCCTTTCACGTTGTTGTACCGTTTCATTATACATACGGACAATAACGGTTTTAATGCTATTGTCCGTCAGCTTGATCATCTCAAACATAGCTGCTAGAGATCCCTGGGTGTTCTGGGCATTCTGGAGTTTCCCCCAGAACTCCCTTTGGAAGCTGGCGCAACATCGAAGCAGTTCACCTGCGCAGGTATAAAATTGAGTTCCTTTTGGAGGATAAGGGTGACACAGAAAAAAAAAAAGAATACTCACTATCTAGACAATATTGAGGGGTGAGGAGGCTAGCTGGCCTCACCAGCAGGCCAGGCTATGCTAACCAGCTAGCTGGCCGGCCAGCCAGCAAAATGCCCCCCCAAGTGGCAACAAAAAGCAACAAACAAAAACCAAGACAAGGGAAAATTCAGGGGATGGAAAAAAAACTATTGGACGAGTATGGATGGGTTAACGGGGACTACAAAAACCAACAAACAATGCCTGCCAAGCCTGAGGGGCGAGGAGGCTAGCAGGCCAGTCAAGCTAAAGCTAACAGGCCGGCTAGCCAGCAAGCCAACCCAGCTAGCAAACACTACACAAAAAGAAACAAGGGGGTTAAAACTAAGGATACAAGAGGATGGGGAAACAAGGAAAACAAACAATAAGAAAAAAAAAGTAAGTAAAGTATAAAAGGTACAAAACAACAAAAAACCACAAACTAACACAAAAAATATAGACAAATAAATTAAGGGGCTCTTTACTCACCCTACAGGTGCTGACCAGCCCTAGCCCCCCTTTCCATCGCTCTATGGTGGCATGGTGACCCCACTTCCTCTCCTCCCTCCTTATCCTCCCTCTCAAATCTCCCTCCACTCTCCTCACTTCCCTCCACCCCACAGTTTGCCCCCGACTTTACCAAACTTTGCCTAACATCCCACAGCCCTTGTTTAAGAAGGCTGATCAGCCACAACAAAAAACGTTCCCTACTTACCCCTCCTGCTCTCCCTATTCCTCTCTCCACCCTCGCCCATGTTAAAACAAAATCCCCCTTAACTCTACCTAGTAAACACTTCCCTGGCCCACACTACTCCTGCGAAAGCACAGTCCCAGTACATGTGGCGTATCGTCTCCTCCCCAACGCAAGTTGGTCTCGGACACTGAGGGGATCGTGCCAAACTATGCCGGTACGATGGATCTTACCAGCAAGCACTTGTGGAGGCTTAACCAATTTAGATCCTTGAGGCGGTTGTCCAAACCCCGCACCTGTATGTTCTCCCAGACCACAGCAGGGGTACCCACCACAGGGGCCGCACAAACGCTACGTCTAACCTCCTCGTACAGGTGTCTGTGATCCAAACCTACTCGGGCGACTTCAACCTCGGGATGCGCACGCAGCCACTTCACCGCATGGCTGAAGTGCCACGGCAGCTGTTCAGCCCGAGGACCCGTGTTGGACCACACCATTACGCTTCTCGCCTGGTACGAGAAAAACACCCGCAGAAAATAACCGGAGGGATGAATCACCGGATTAGCGAGCTCATTCAACAAAAACGAAACAAAAATAGAGTCCAGCTTGAGTGGGAAATGTGGGACTCCCCTCCCACCCTCCCCGATGGTTGAGAGCATGCGAGCCCTGGCGACATACTCATACCTGCCCCCCCACATGAACTGAAACAAGCCATACTAGCCCCCTCATGCTCGCTGGCAATGGATAAATGTATGCCAAATACAGAAGGGAAGGCAGTACATCCACCTTCAGGACCTTGCCCAAGAAAGACAAATATCTTGCCTTCCACATTGCCAGCTTCCTCTGCACCACAGCAACCCTCATGTTCCAGTTCAGTGTCGCAGTCGGAGGTCTCAAAGTATATATGTATATGGATTATATACACAGTATATTTAATGCTATTACATATATTAATTTACCTGAATTTTTTCTGTTGGATATAGGCCTACCCCTGAGTCATATTGACATGCAGCATGTTTAGCACATTGAGACAGACCGTCTATCTGTTTGCGCTCTAAGCTAGTTGTCCGCGAAAATATTTGATGAAGATCAAAGCCAAATCATGCCTCAACTGCTTTTTAGAAAAGCAGTTGCTTATCAGGAATATGATGTGCCGAGGACCATGGCAATAGAAGTGCGGTTATAAGGCCATGCGGGTAATAATATAATAATATGCCATTTAGCAGACGCTTTTATCCAAAGCGACTTACAGTCATGCGTGCATACATTTTTGTGTATGGTTGGTCCCGGGGATCGTACCCACTACCTTGGCTTTACAAGCGCCGTGCTCTACCAGCTGAGCTACAGAGGACCACAAATAATGGGTAATGGGTATAGGGGTTGAAATGCCACATATAGGCTGTTGAATGTTAATATTGTAAATTTTTTGAGCTTCTAGAAGCATCAATATCGATGTAACAACGTTTCTATAAGCATTTCTATACATACACTTGTTTTCTGCCATTAACCTTTATACAACACCAGGAAACCTTTGTAAGAGGTCAGGTCTGGTCATGGAATGTTTTTTGTAGCTCAGTCTTATGGCTTGGCACAAATAATATTTTACATTAATCAGACATAATTATGCAATCCCATACCCCTGGTGGCCATGGGGTGCTCAATAGCGCTACCCACAGTCTACTTTTTCACAACCTTTGATGATTCTTTAATCAAGAATAGATTAACATAGCCTAATGTTATTTGACGTTAGGGGTAACTCCAGGGGTACAGCAGGCCTAAAAAAAAGGGGGAGAGAGCAGCCAGCCTCCACAGGGTCTGCCTGCTCTTCCCCCCTGTGAGACAGTTTGACTCACCCACCTATTCACTTGTGCCTTTTCCCTGTGGCCCAAATGACTTCCATGCAGGCCCACATTGACCTTTGTGACCTCTGGAACTACAGGCCTCTAGTTCCACACTCCCTGCCTAGTAAAACCCTCTCTCACTGGGCCTGAGAGTACAGCTTACTCCCTGTAACTCCAGAGGTACAGCAGATATAATAATATGCTTACATTCCGGGTTTTTATCCGGGTTTTTTTTTGAGAGCACAGACATCCAGGCCTTTAGGCCTGCACTCCTGCCCAGTCACAAACCGTTACTCTCATTTGAAAAATGTTGAAATGCTACGTGGAAATTCTGTGGAGAAGTTTTTCCCAGCATTTCAACCTCCTAAATCCCTGACCCAACAGCATAATGCAAGGAGAATGACATGCTATATAGAAACATTGATTTGGAGAATGGCGTGTTATATATGAACATTCATTTGGAAGACAATTGCCCACCCAAGGTGTTGTCGCCTAGGCCATTGCTCTGATGTTTGAGGCTCATCTAGCTAAGGGATTTCACATGTCTGTGTGTGGTTTTCACAAGCTGTTAGGGTTAGATAGTAAGTTTTATGTCCAGAAGTCTGAAATTAATATATTTCCAGAATATGGTTGGGGGACATAGAAAGAGCAACATATTTGAAGATCAGCAGGCTCTGACGTTTTTTGGGCTAAAATATAGACATCAAGAAAGGTCTCAGGACAAGGCCCAAAATGAAGCCTGACCTACATTTGAGGTGCTTTTGGGTGAGAGCATTAGAATCGTTGAGGCTAGAAACACAATTCAACCACAGGAACACTCCTAAGGTCCTCCCGATCTGTGCAAGCCTACCTTTGACCATGTGGAATTAACCCTTAACAGTGAAAAGAGGGTGCATTTAGGGTCATTTTCCATAGAAATACATTGCCTGCTGCCCTAACTTCAACCTGATGCCTATGTGGGTTATGATTGCCATATCAAACTGTCTTCTATGACTATAAGGATTACCTGTGTTGATTTTAAGCTTCCTGGAGCAACCGGAAGTGTTAAGATTGACCTTAAACGTGGTTTTGATTTCACTCCCTGCAGTTAGTGAAAAACACTGCATTCAACCCTCTGGAAATTAATCAGTTCTTCTCGTATAGACCTGCAACAGGGTTCTGTAAAAGCGTGTCCCAATGGTACCCAAATGTTCTATAATAATATAATAATAATATGCCATTTAGCAGACGCTTTTATCCAAAGTGACTTACAGTCATGCGTGCATACATTTTTGTGTATGGGTGGTCCCAGGGATTGAACCCACTTCCCATCTGAGCTGCAGAGGTATTGTGAGGTGTGAAGTGGTATGGGGGTTAGCAACTCATTTGCTTATGTGTAAATCTACCCTAAATGGAATATTTTAATGTGGAATGGGGTTGGGTCAATCTGATTGTATATATACTGACCAAGGCAACAGTATATACTCCACTTGTCACGGTTTCGGCCGAGGCTTCTCCTCCTTGTTCGGGCAGGCTTCGGTGGTCGTCGTCTCCGGAGTACTAGCTGCCACCGTTCTATGTTTCGATGTTTGTTTGGTTTGGTCTGTTTGTACACCTGTTCATTGTTAGTGTTAATTATGTGTCCTATAAGTTCTCTTGGATTTTGTCATGTGTTGTGTGTAATTGTTTCTTATGTCAGCAAGGGCTGCTAGTACTTCTCTCTCTCGTGTTTGTTTGGAGAGAGTGTCCGCACAGTGTGCGCATTTTGTTTTGTATTTTGAGCTGTACTCAGTGTGCGTAAAGTTCGCTTGCCTTCCGGCTTGGATTTAGCCGTGTGTCTTGTTTTCGTGTCTTCACTAAAGACTGTTGAACGAAGCCTCTGTTGTCCTGCGCTTGATTCCACACCACATCCACGCTCGAACCTGACATAATTACACACCGATCTCCATGGAATCAGCAGGAGCAGCCTCTGCCGCCGAGGTAATCGAGGAGCGCCTTCGTGGACAGGAGGACAGAATCAACCGGATCGGGAACGCTCTCGATGGAGTGATGAATACCCTCCGTAGATGGGAGACCAGCGGGTTACCCAAGCCTCCACCTACCACACCACCACCATCGGTCAGTCCACCTGTCCAACCTCCGGAACCCAGTGGGATTCGGCTCTCGCTCCCGAGGGCGTATGATGGCACCGCTGCCGGGTGTCAGGGTTTCCTTTTACAAGTCGAACTCTACCTAGCCACCGTACACCCGGTGCCCTCGGGACACGAGAGCGTTTCCGCCCTCATCTCCTGTCTCACCGGCAAGGCGTTGAAGTGTGCCAACGGCAAATGGAGGAGGATAGACGCCGCAACGATCACATATGCGGAGTTCTCCCGCCGCTTCCGGGCTGTGTTCGACCATCCACCGGAGGGGAAAGCGGCGGGGGAGCGTCTATTCTACCTCCGGCAGGGGATGAGGAGCGCCCAAGAGTTTGCACTGGAGTTCCGGACTCTAGCGGCAGATGCAGGGTGGAATGAGCGGGCCCTCATAGACCACTTCCGCTGCAGCCTCCGGGAGGACGTCCGTAGAGAGTTGGCTTGCAGGGACACCACTCTCACGTTTGACCAATTGGTTGACATGGCCATTCGTCTAGACACCCTGCTGGCCACCCGCGGACGTCCTGGGTGGGGGTCACCCATTCCACCCTCCACCACCTCCGAGCCGAGTCCTATGGAGCTCGGGGGGGCTGGCGCTAGAGAACGGAGGAGAAGGAGTCCGAGGGGGGCCGTCCCCTGCACCAACTGTGGCCGTGGAGGACACACTGCGGCTAGGTGCTGGGGAGGGTCTCCAGGGGGACGAGACGGCAGGCCACGCACTGGGGAGTCCTTCCAGGTGAGTAGGTGCCCCACTTACCCAGAGCTCTCTGTCGTGCACCTAACCATACCTGTTTGTTTTTCACAGGTTGCACCTCGTTCCCAGCATAAGGCGCTAGTAGATTCAGGCGCAGCTGGGAATTTTGTAGATCGAACATTTTGTATAGAGTTAGGGATTCCTCTCCTTCCTGTTAAAAATCCCTTCCCTGTACATGCCCTAGATAGCCGTCCGTTGGGATCGGGGTTAATTAGGGAGGTCACAGCGCCACTTAGGATGGAGACGCAGGGGGGTCATGAGGAGACGATTCAGCTATATCTGATCGACTCTCCTGCGTATCCGGTGGTGCTGGGGCTTCCCTGGTTGATTACTCATGATCCCACTATTTCGTGGCGAGAGAGGGCTCTTAAGGGGTGGTCTGCCCAGTGTGTGGGGCTATGTCTGGGTGTTTCCGTGGGGGCGACCTCGGTGGAGAGTCCAAACCAAGTGCCCGCAATGCACGTTCCCCCCGAGTATGAGGATTTAGCACTCGTGTTTAGCAAGGCGAGGGCGGCGCGATTGCCACCTCATAGACAGGGGGATTGTGCGATAGACCTCCAGGCAGGAGCTGCGCTCCCGCGGAGCCATGTGTATCCTTTGTTGCAAGAGGAGAAGAGGGCGATGGAGACATACATAGCCGAGTCTCTGAGACAGGGATACATACGGCCCTCCACTTCCCCTGCGTCCTCAAGCTTCTTTTTTGTGAAGAAAAAAGATGGAGGTTTGCGCCTGTGTATTGATTACCGCGGTCTCAATCAGATTACTGTGAAATACAGTTATCCACTCCCTCTGATTGCGACTATGACGGAGTCATTACACGGGGCACGGTTCTTCACAAAATTGGACCTCAGGAGCGCCTACAACTTGGTGCGCATTAGGGAGGGCGATGAATGGAAGACAGCATTTAGTACCACCTCGGGTCATTACGAGTATCTCGTCATGCCATACGGGTTAATGAATGCTCCGTCAGTCTTCCAATCCTTTGTGGATGAGATTTTCCGGGACATGCAGGGGCAGGGAGTGGTCGTGTACATAGACGATATTCTGGTGTACAGTTCTACCCGAGCCGAGCATGTAGCCCTGGTGCGCCGAGTGTTGAGGAGGCTGTTGGAGCACGACCTGTATGTCAAGGCAGAGAAATGTCTGTTCTTCCAGGAGTCTGTCTCCTTTTTGGGTTATCAGTTGTCCGCGTCAGGGGTGAAGATGGAGGTTGACCGTACGATGTACGTTCCTGCTTGGTCGGGAGAGGTTGTGTTTTCTCTAGCAGGAGGTAAGCAGGAGGTAAGCTTGGCTTCTTATATGGTGTTGAGTAAAGCTTAAACCATGTATTTAGATCGTAGGTAGGTAGTTGTAGTTAGGTACTGTAGGTAGTTTATTTAGGTAGTTATTTAGGTAGTTATTGTAGGTTTCCGTAGGTAATTATTGTAGGTAAGTATTGTTTACGGCGGAGCCCGGCGAAGCACGAGGCTAGCTAGCTAGCGGGTAGCTACTGGTAACGTTTAGCAACGGTGGAGAGTTGTTTCCAATGTTAATGTGCTAGCTAGCCAACGTTTAATTTTTGCTGCGTTATGAAAGGAACTAGACACGGACACGAATTCTGTTTAGTGTGTTAACACACTATTGGTAGTTTGTTGTAACCAAGTATTGGTGCTAAACTGTGTGTTATTGGATGCTAGCATGCTAGTTAGCTATGGTGTCATAGTTAGCTAGCTGAATAAAGTGGGTTGAGTCTATTCCTTTAAACATTGAACCGCTGTGGTTCACAACAATTCTGATTTCTAAAAGGTGGAAGTTGGGAGAGTTTTTGTTCGGGTGGTTCAGTGAAACAATTATAGTTTCTGAGGTGGAGGTTTTGGTGAGGGAGGCCCTGCTCTCTCCTCTCCCAGATGTTTAGTTCATTTCATTCCGATCTCCTCTGCATTATTGTAGCCATTTGCTACAGCCTGTCAACTATGCCTCTGCCTATCCCTGTTCTCTCCTCTCTGCACAGGCTACACAAACGCCTCACACCGCGTGGCTGCTGCCTCTCTAACCTGGTGGTCCCTGCACGCACCCCCACACCTGGAGTTCCAGGTCTCAGGCAGCCTCTGGAACTGCCGTTCTCCTGCCAACAAAGCTGACTTCATCCCAGCCTATGCTAACCTCCAGTCCCTCGACTTCCTGGCGCTGACGGAAACATGGATTACCACTGAAAACACTGCTACTCCTACTGCTCTCTCCTCGTCTGACCATGTGTTCTCGCATACCCCGAGAGCATCTGGTCAGAGGGGTGGTGGCACAGGAATCCTCATCTCTCCCAAGTGGACATTCTCAATTTTTCCCCTAACCCATCTGTCTATCTCCTCATTTGAATTCCATGCTGTCACAGTCACTAGCCCATTTAAGCTTAATATCCTTGTCATCTATCGCCCTCCAGGTTCCCTTGGAGAGTTCATCAATGAGCTTGACGCCTTGATAAGTTCCTTTCCTGAGGATGGCTCACCCCTCACAGTTTTGGGGGATTTCAACCTCCCTATGTCCACATTTGACTCATTTCTCTCTGCCTCCTTCTTTCCACTCCTCTCCTCTTTTGACCTCACCCTCTCACCGTCCCCCTACTCACAAGGCAGGCAATACGCTTGACCTCATCTTTACTAGATGCTGCTCTTCTACTAATCTCACTGCAACTCCCCTCCATGTCTCCGACCACTACTTTGTTTCCTTTTCTCTCTCGCTCTCCTCCAACACTACTCACTCTGCTCCTACACAGATGGTAATGCGCCGCCGCAACCTTCGCTCTCTCTCTCCCACTACTCTCTCCTCTTCCATCCTATCATCTCTTCCCTCTGCTCAATCCTTCTCCCTCCAATCTCCTGATTCTGCCTCCTCAACCCTCCTCTCCTCCCTTTCTGCATCCTTTGACTCTCTGTGTCCCCTATCCTCCCGGCCGGCTCGGTCCTCCCCTCCAGCTCCGTGGCTTGATGACTCATTGGGAGCTCACAGAACAGAGCTCCGGGCAGCGGAGCGGAAATGGAAGAAAACTAAACTCCCTGCCGACCTGGCATCTTTTCACTCCCTCCTCTCTACATTTTCTTCATCTGTTTCTGCTGCTAAGGCCACTTTCTACCACTCTAAATTCCAAGCATCTGTCTCTAACCCTAGGAAGCTCTTTGCCACATTTTCCTCCCTGCTGAATCCTCCCCCCCTCTCTCTCTGTGGATGACTTCGTCAACCACTTTGAAAAGAAGGTTGACGACATCCGATCCTCGTTTGTTAAGTCTAATGTCACTGCTGGTCCTACTCACACTGCCCTACCCTATGCTTTGACTTCTTTCTCCCCTCTCTCTCCAGATAAAATCCTGCGACTTGTGACTGCAGGCCGCCCAACAACCTGCCCGCTTGACCCCATCCCCTCCTCTCTTCTCCAGACCATCTCCGGTGACCTTCTCCCCTACCTCACCTCGCTGATCAACTCATCCTTGACCGCTGGCCATGTCCCTTCCGTCTTCAAGAGAGCGAGAGTTGCTCCCCTTCTCAAAAAACCAACACTCGATCCCACTGATGTCAACAACTACAGACCAGTATCCCTTCTTTCTTTTCTTTCCAAAACTATTGAGCGTGCCGTCTGTAGCCAACTCTCTTGCTATCTCTCTCAGAATGACCTTCTTGATCCAAACCAGTCAGGTTTCAGGACTGGTCATTCAACTGAGACTGCTCTTCTCTGTGTCACGGAGGCTCTCCGCACTGCTAAAGCTAACTCTCTCTCCTCTGCTCTTGTCCTTCTAGACCTGTCTGCTGCCTTTGATACTGTGAACCATCAGATCCTCCTCTCCACCCTCTCCGAGCTGGGCATCTCCGGCGCGGCTCACTCCTGGATTGCGTCCTACCTGACCGGTCGCTCCTACCAAGTGGCGTGGCGAGAAGCTGTCTCCGCACCACGTGCTCTCACCACTGGTGTCCCCCAGGGCTCAGTTCTAGGCCCTCTCCTTTTCTCCCTATACACCAAGTCACTTGGCTCTGTCATATCCTCACATGGCCTCTCCTATCATTGCTACGCTGACGATACACAACTAATCTTCTCCTTTCCCCCTTCTGATAACCAGGTGGCGAATCGCATCTCTGCATGTCTGGCCGACATATCAGTATGGATGACGGATCACCACCTCAAGCTGAACCCTGGCAAGACGGAGCTGCTCTTCCTCCCGGGGAAGGACTGCCCGTTCCATGATCTCGCCATCACGGTTGACAACTCCGTTGTGTCCTCCTCCCAGAGTGCGAAGAGCCTTGGCGTGACCCTGGACAACACCCTGTCGTTCTCCGCTAACATCAAGGCGGTGACCCGCTCCTGCAGGTTCATGCTCTACAACATTCGGAGAGTACGACCCTGCCTTACACAGGAAGCGGCACAGGTCCTAATCCAGGCACTTGTCATCTCCCGTCTGGATTACTGCAAGTCGCTGTTGGCTGGCCTCCTGCCTGTGCCATTAAACCCCTACAACTCATCCAGAATGCCGCAGCCCGTCTGGTGTTCAACCTTCCCAAGTTCTCTCACGTCACCCCCCTCCTCCGCACACTCCACTGGCTTCCAGTTGAAGCTCGCATCCGTTACAAGACCATGGTGCTTGCCTATGGAGCAGTGAGGGGAACGGCACCTCTGTACCTTCGGGCTCTGATCAGTCCCTACACCCAAACGAGGGCATTGCGTTCATCCACCTCTGGCCTGCTGGCTCCCTTCCTCTGCGGAAGCATAGCTCCCGCTCAGCCCAGTCAAAACTGTTCGCTGCTCTGGCACCCCAATGGTGGAACAAGCTCCCTCACGACGCCAGGACAGCGGAGTCACTCACCACCTTCCGGAGACATTTGAAACCCCACCTCTTTAAGGAATACCTGGGATAGGATAATGTAATCCTTCTACCCCCCCCCCTCAAAAAAAAATGTGTAAAGTGGTTATCCCACTGGCTATAGGGTGAATGCACCAATTTGTGAGTCGCTCTGGATAAGAGCGTCTGCTAAATGACGTAAATGTGCCCTTGAGCAAGGCACTTAACCCTAATTGCTCCTGTAAGTCGCTCTGGATAAGAGCGTCTGCTAAATGACTAAAATGTAAATGTAAAAATGTAATTGGCAAACCCCAACCACGATTAAAGAGGTGCAGCAGTTCTTGGGCTTTGCGAATTACTACCGGAGGTTTATCCTGGGTTTTGGACAGGTGGCAGCTCCCATAACGTCCCTTCTGAAGGGGGGTCCGGTGCGCTTGCGGTGGTCAGCTGAGGCGGACAGGGCTTTTGGGAGACTGAAGGACCTGTTTACTTCGGCTCCGGTGCTGGCGCATCCGGATCCCGCTTTACCATTCCAAGTGGAGGTGGACGCGTCAGAAGCCGGTATCGGGGCCGTTCTCTCGCATACGGTCCGGCACGCCACCTAAACTCCGCCCCTGTGCTTTTACTCGAAAAGCTCAGTCCGGCGGAGTGAAATTATGACGTAGGGGACAGGGAGCTGTTAGCCGTGGTACAGGCCCTAAAGGTGTGGAGGCATTGGCTTGAGGGGGCTCAACACCCTTTTCTCATTTTGACTGACCACCGTAACCTGGAATACATTCGGGCAGCTAGGAGACTAAATCCTCGCCAGGCTCGGTGGACTATGTTTCTAGCCCGGTTCGTGTATAAGATCACTTACATCCCTGGGTCCCAGAACGGAAAGGCAGACGCCCTGTCTCGGCGGTATGACACAGAGGAGAGGTCCGTTGAGCCCACTCCCATACTACCGAAGTCTTGTCTGGTGGCACCGGTGGTGTGGGAGGTCGATGCTGAAATCGAGCGGGCGTTACGTTCCGACCCTAGCCCTCCACAGGTTCCGGTGGGTCGGATGTACGTTCCGCTCGAGGTTCGGGATCGACTCATTTATTGGGCTCACACGTCACCCTCCTCTGGGCATCCAGGTATTGGCCGGACAGTGCACTGCCTTAGCACGAAGTACTGGTGGCCAACGTTAGCCAGGGATGTGAGGGTTTATGTCTCCTCCTGCTCGGTGTGTGCCCAGTGTAAGGCGCCTAGACACTTGCCCAGGGGAAAGTTACAACCCCTGCCTGTTCAACAACGACCCTGGTCTCACCTCTCGGTGGATTTTGTTACAGACCTTCCCCCCTCACAGGGGAATACCACCATCCTGGTCGTTGTGGATCGGTTCTCGAAGGCCTGTCGTCTCCTTCCCATGCCGGGTCTCCCTACTGCCCTACAGACCGCTGAGGCACTATTCACCCATGTCTTCCGTCATTACGGGGTACCCGAGGATATAGTGTCTGATCGAGGCCCCCAGTTTACCTCCAGAGTCTGGAGAGCGTTCATGGAGCGCTTGGGGGTTTCGGTGAGCCTTACCTCGGGGTACCACCCGGAGAGCAATGGGCAGGTCGAACGTGTAAACCAGGATGTGGGTAGGTTTCTGAGGTCGTATTGCCAGGGCCGGCCGGAGGAGTGGGCGAGGTATGTTCCCTGGGCCGAGATGGCACAGAACTCTCTCCGCCACTCCTCCACTAAACTAACTCCGTTCCAGTGTGTGTTAGGGTACCAGCCGGCTCTGCACCTTGGCATCAGAGCCAGATTGAGGCCCCTGCGGTGGATGAGTGGGTGCGGCGCTCGGAGGAGACGTGGAACGCTGCACACGTCCATCTGCAGCGGGCCATCCGTCGACATAAGACGAGCGCCGATCTCCACCGCAGTGAGGGGCCGGTGTACGCACCGGGAGATCGAGTCTGGCTCTCGACCAGAAACCTGCCCCTCCGCCTGCCCTGCCGGAAGCTGGGTCGGCAGTTTGTGGGGCATTTTAAAGTCCTGAGGAGGTTGAACGAGGTGTGTTACAGGTTACAACTGCCTATTGATTACAAGAATATTAACCCCTCGTTCCATGTGTCTCTCCTTAGGCCGGTGGTAGCTGGTCCACTCCAGGACTATGAGATAGAAGAGACTCCTCCGTCCCCGCTGGACATCGAGGGGGCTCCGGCGTACACTGTTCGGTCCATCCTGGATTCGAGATGCCGGATGGGGGGTCTCCAATATCTCGTGGAGTGGGAGGGGTACGGCCCGGAGGAGCAGTGCTGGGTGCCGAGGAGGGACATCTTAGACCCGTCTCTTCTGACCGAGTTCCATCGTGGTCATCCCACGCGCCCTGCTCCGCGTCCTCCTGGTCGTCCTCTAGGCCGGGGTCGGCGCACGGCTGGAGCCGCGCGTCGGGGGGGGGGGGTACTGTCTCGGCTTCGGCCGAGGCTGCTCCTCCTCCTTGTTCGGGCAGGCTTCGGCGGTCGTCGTCTCTGGAGTACTAGCTGCCACCGTTCTATGTTTCGATGTTTGTTTGGTTTGGTCTGTTTGTACACCTGTTCATTGTTAGTGTTAATTATGTGTCCTATAAGTTCTCTTGGGTTTTGTCATGTGTTGTGTGTAATTGTTTCTTATGTCAGCAAGGGCTGCTAGTACTTCTCTCTCTCGTGTTTGTTTGGAGAGAGTGTCCGCACAGTGTGCGCATTTTGTTTTGTATTTTGAGCTGTACTCAGTGTGCGTAAAGTTCGCTTGCCTTCCGGCTTGGATTTAGCCGTGTGTCTTGTTTTCGTGTCTTCACTAAAGACTGTTGAACGAAGCCTCTGTTGTCCTGCGCTTGATTCCACACCACATCCACGCTCGAACCTGACACCACTTCAGAAAAGAGAATTCAACTGAGAGCAATGACAACACTCTTTCCTTCTGGGAGCTGATATTTTGGATTATTGCTTTTTTCCTTATTCTGCAGAGATTTCTTTGCGATTGTCTTATTACTTCCTTCATTTTCTAGCAGGATGGCATCTGCAAATGCAACTGGTTCAGGGTAATTTATCTCTTTAATTATTCAATGTATATTATTGTTAGTATGGTGCTGTTATTAATGTTAGTTGTAGGCCCAAAATGAAGCCTGACCTAAATTTGAGGTGCTTTTGGTTGAGAGCATTAGAACTGTTGAGGCTATTTTTATTTATTTATTTACTTTTTTTCATTTAGCAGACGCTCTTATCCAGAGCGACTTACAGGAGCAATTAGGGTTAAGTGCCTTGCTCAAGGGCACACCGACAGATTTTTCACCTAGTTGGCTTAGAACCAGTGACCTTTCGGTTACTGGCACAATGCTCTTAACCACTAAGCTACCTGCCGCCCAGAAACACAATTCAACCACAGTAACGTTGCTGTTTATTAATGTTAGTAGTAGCTCTGCTAGCACTAGTAATAATAGGTGTGTAAGTATTGACATACTGCTAGTAACTTCATTACATGTACTTATTGTGCATTTACTGTCTTACAGAAAACAAAGAAGGATCCCTCTTGTCTGCAGATTTTGCTTGAAGAACCAGGACAACATCTCTCTACACCTCAGCAGAGTGTGCATGAAGTTAAAAACAAAACAAGAGATTGTTCAAGAAGTCGCCGCTGCCCGAGATTCCATGATAGAGCATCTTTGCAAAGGCAGGATCTTTGACTACAGCTTACTCAGCTGTATCGTTATACAACAAGACACACTCCGACTCCTGATCCAGAAGCTTGAAGAAACTGGTCATATTGTTAAGAACAAGCCAGAAGTCAAACAAGCACCTGTGTAAGCTATTTCTTACACTGATAAAATTATATATATGCAAGTTACATCGTATTTTAACTCATTTTAACTGTCGTCCAATTATATTTGATTGTAATATAATATAATTGTTTTTGTTTATCTGTATGATATTTCAGCCAAGTGGAAGTGGCTCATGTGTTGGCACCAATTGAAGATGCAGATGTAGATGCAGAATCAGACATCAACATGGAGGATGACCAGTCTGCCTTGTACCAACCGTAAGTAAATACACATATAAATAATCTCATAAACAACTACTACACATAAGCATTTCCAAGACTGCCTGAATGACTTACAGAAGTCCATGAGCAAGCAGGTGTCTCAGGAAATTACTGGCAAATGGTATATATTTAAAACTGATACTCATGGAAATTAAGTTAATATTTTAAGTGTGTATTGTTGTCATTCTTCAAATCATTAATGTATTATTGTTTTTCTGCAGGTACACACAGATGGTGACTGTTGCAAAGACACCAAAAGAATGTTTGGCAATCTTGGAGGTGGCCAAGAAAGACTTTCTGGGTGTCATTGGGAAGGCCATGAGTGAAGAATCTTTGGACGAAAATGAACAACTGTACTACCTGGAGTCTCTGCTCATGCTGAAACATCTCCAAAGTGCTGGAGTTGTAAATAATATGACCGTAAGTTAACTAATGTCATATAATTGCTATAATGTTGAATCGTATTAGCTTTTTTGGCATATGTTTAACTGATATGTCACATTTCCTATTGTAGCTGAACGAATGGCTCTCAAGGAAGGCGCACATCTTGCTAAATGGTGAGAAATGGACTGTCTTCAGTGTTAAGCAACACAAGACAGGGACACAGCAGGTGGCAACCGTTTCGTTAGATGAGGAGGAAGATGCAGTAAGTATATTTACCACAATCTGGTTATTGTGAATGAGATTGATTTAATACAAACCTGGTAAATATGTTTTTTTTGTCTACATTTTCAGTGGTTGGATACGTACTACCGACACGTTCGACCAGCTTTTCTTCAAAACTGTGATGACGTGGAAGAAGATTAGAGATTCTTCATTTCCACAGCTGGAAGAGCCATCTACAATCCTTCCAATTACCTACAAAGGTTTCATGCCAAGTAAGTAGAACACTGTTAAGAACAACGCTGTTTTTTATCATTACACAATGCTTTTATGACAGTACAGTTTTCTAAAACCAAAACAGTTTTTTCTTGTTCTTTCATCAGATACAAACTCCCCAACATCACCAGCCAGGTAGCAAGGCGAATTTTTGAGACATACCAAAGCCAACTTCACAGACCAAGAGAAGGCACTTGTTGCTGACTACTTGGCCCATACAACTGCTACAGCTGACAGGCACTACCGCATGAAGACACCAGTCAATGCCTGCATGGGAATGAAGCTGATCTCCAAAGTTGCCATGTCCAGTGAATCTGAGTAAGTATTTACACTCGTTATATAAATGACCCTTTACAATGTCTTGTAAAGTTGTTACATATGGCTAATACGTTTTTGTTATTTTCCCTTTTTCAAGTAGTGAGACTGCAGGCCCCTCCTCCGCAAGCACAAGTTATGGAAGAGGAACATTGTCCAGCAGCCAAAGGTTGGATGAGGCACAGGCCTTGAACGTCTTCTACCAAAACTTCCCTGTCACAATTGATGGACAATCAATCAAGAAGAAGGACAGACTACTGATTGCAGGAAGGCATGAGAGATACTGTTATGACAAGTGGAGAAACCAGCAAAAGAAAATGAGACGGAATTATGTGATCGGTAAGATGCAGCTAAAATACAATAGACTGAATACAATTTTTACATATTAGGTATTACGAGAATGTACTTTATTTAGTCACATAACTACGACTGTAAGTAATCCTGGATAAGGGCTTCCGCTATTGAATAAATGAAATTAATAATAACACATTTATTTTTGTCTTTGCATTGTTACAGCTCACTTCCCCAGAAGAGAACCCACTGCCAGAAAAGTAGAGATATACATTAAACGGCAGAACTGGGAGAAGAACAAAGTGAAGGTGGAGGATGTCCTTCGTTACTGGCAACCTTCAAGCAACACTGACACAAAAAAAGACATCAACGCAATTATGAAGCTGGTGAAGTCCCAGAAGTGGAAAGGACTGTACATTTCCAGTGACCCTGTCAAAGGAAGAAAGGTCATGACAACACGGAAATTTGCTAAAGGGGAAGTCGTCTGTGACTACCACGGTCTCCCACTCTCAGGGAAGCAGGGGAAAGAACTTTTGGCAGCAACAGATGAAGACGAGATGGGGTACCTATATTTCTACAAGGATGTATCAGAGAAAACGTGCTGCATAGATGCCAAGACTGTGCCCTGCCCTTGCCACCCAGAGAAGGACACAATTGGACGGAGGATCAACCACTCCAGAAAGAGAAGCAACATAAAGGGTCAGCTTCAGCAACTTGAAGAGGATGGCAAAGTGTGGAACGTTATCCTTTTCATTGCCCAACGAGACATTCCGGTGCAGGAAGAACTGTTATTTGACTATGGGGTGTAAAGAAAATATTTTGGTGGAGAAGGAGAAGATTTGGAATGGCTTGACAGCTAGGCCAGTCAGCATGAAATCAACAATAACTGATGGGACTCAAAAATATCCTTAAACCCCTTTTTAAAATGTAAATCTGTAATTTTGGTAATATATTTAGCCATGCATGTTCAACTTAAAATGTCCGTTTTGGGTATCCTGCACTTTAAAATAAACAACACATTTAAAGAAAACCTGCAAATTGTTTTTCTTTTCACCCTTGTCTATTCAACACACTTTTGGCAGATGCCATCTTGCTAAAAAAAGTCTCAGGTGTTGTTGCCTAGGCCATTGCTCTAATGTTTGAGGCTCCTCAAGCTGAGGAATTTCACACCTCTGTGTGGGGGTTTCACAAGCTATTAGGGTTAGAGAGGAAGTATTATGTGCAGTAGTCAGAATTGCTTCTATATAACAAGACATTCTCCCAAGAACTGTCTGATACAGTTGCCCCCCAGGAGACCAGCTACACCCTCATCCAGGTTGAACACCTGATATCCCCCACCACCCAGGAGACCAGCTACACCCGGATCCCCAACCTGGTTGAACCCCCGCTAACCCCCACCGCCCAGGAGACCAGCTACACCCAAACCGAACCAAAGAAGACTGGGATAAAGTCCTGTCACCCTGTCACCCTAAAAAAATTCCAACCCACTGAGCATGACACAAACAACCCCTTCCAACCACGACCAAGGAAGAGGAAATATGACTACATGCGAAAAGGTAAATCAGTATCTAACTTATATTGTTTATTAATAAATCGTAATGCTGTCAATAACTTCAATTATGTTTTTTAATAAATTAATACAACAATTCCAGTGATTGATGGTCCCCTACTTTTCGGGAGGCAGGCATATTATACACTCTTAGAAAAAAGGGTTCCAAAAGGGTTCTTCAGCTGACCCCATAGTAGAACCCTTTTTGGTTCCAGGTAGAACACTATTGGGTTCCATGTATAACCCTTTGTCTTAAGGGTTCTACCTGGAACAAAAAAGGGTTCTCCTATGGGGACAGCCAAATAACAATTTCTAAGAGCGTAGTCTAAGGCTAGGCATAGATGTAAAGTGAATAATGCAAATGACTGGCACACTAACTTCATTAATGTTCTGATGGGTGGTGATTAAATAAATGTATTTATGGTTTCAGTGCATCCGGGGCAAATGATTTTCCCTATTCTCGAAATTCTTGCCAATAGAACTTCAGAGGAGGTAAATCATCTGCAGTACATTGAAATTCCTGTGACTGTATTTACAGGCTAATCCTAGTGCAACACCAATTGTAGTTAACTTGCAGTACATAGACCTTGTTAAAGTGGCAACATGTAACCAAATTCACATAGAAATGTGAGTTACAGATCTTTCATTCTACTTGAAAGCAAGTCTAAGAAGCAGTAGATCTGTTCAACAGTGTGCGTTATTTCTATGTTTCCCGTTCTTAAGTTTTGTTTTAGAGTCTTTTACTTTGGTTTTGTACAGCAGCTTCAAACAGCTGACATTAGCAACCATGACATTGTGGAGAGATTTCTGCATAGTGCAGCTTTAAAAAAAAAAAAGTATATATGGGTGATTCTTTAACTATGGTACTTTTCTTGTCCCTGGATGAAATAATAAAAACTAAAAAACATTTCTTCTTTTTTGTTTTTGTCATACTTACTCCACCCTAAGGGGAACTTATAAAAAATGTATCATGGCTCAATCATTCTTTTTATTATATAATATGAGGCCTTTTATGCATGGTTTTTACTGTTTTCCCTCTGTCCCTAAGCCAGACTTTGTATCTTCAACCTCGCTTAATTCTAAATTAAATATTTAAATAATGTAGATTTCAAGTACAAATGATAAAATACCATTTATTTCAATTCTACATATTATATATTGTGATACATATTCACATTTTCCTATATTTTTCATAAATAGAACCCTTGTCCCTTGGGGTCACTGTCATTTCCACCACCCTGTACAAAATAGAATCCTGGGATCAGTGTTTTAGGTTTGTATATTTAGTAACCATAGCAACAGAAACTCATTTTTACATTTACATTTTAGTCATTTAGCAGACGCTCTTATCCAGAGCGACTTACAGTTAGTGAATACATATTTTTTTATACTGGCCCCCCGTGGGAATCGAACCCACAACCCTGGCGTTGCAAACGCCATGCTCTATCAACTGAGCTACATCCCGGCCGGCCATTCCCTCCCCTACCCTGGACGACGCTGGGCCAATTGTGCGCCGCCCATGAGTCTCCCGGTCGCGGCCGGCTGCGACAGAGCCTGGATTCGAACCAGGATCTCTAGTGACACAGTTAGCACTGCGATGCAGTGCCTTAGACCACTGCGCCACTCAGGAGTACAAACTCCACAGTGGAACACATGGCTGGATGAAATGGTGTCCTCTACAGGGGGTAATGAAAAGAAGAAAAATCAAGGTAAATATGAGTAAAACTGAGAGTATGTTTATTGGTCGTCATTTCCAAACAGCTCATATTTCACATGGACGTAAAAATAACTGGATACATTTAATTTAATAATGTGTAATTTGTGTATATTTAATGCTAACTCTAAAACTAATATTAGCAGGCTAACATAGCATGAGATTTTAGAGGGAAAGTGGGGAAATGTCATTTCCACCACAGTCATTTCCACCACAGTGTTCATTGTGGTGGTAAAGACAGGTTGTGGTGGAAATGACATTGTTCGTGCTAAACAGCAAATTATTTGGGCTATAATACTGATACTAAATTCAAAAACAGTTTTAACAATATTACAATATTGTTGGTAAATAAGAGAACAATAGATAAGTAGGTTTGACATGATGTCTTGGCTCTTTCTTTAAGATGGCAAGCAATACCACAGCACAGAGGTCAAGATCATACAGAGAAAGAATAAAATCAGATCCACTTAAATATGCAGAGTCCCTCAAGAAGGACAGAGAAAGATACCTGAAGAAAAAGCAACAAGGTGTTGTTAAATCTGTGACAGAAATGCCGAAAAGAGAACAACGAAAAATGAGAAGACAGTGGCGAATTTCTCAACGAAACAGACGTAGGAAATGGAAAATGGTCTCAGCAGTGAATAGTTTCATGGCACATACAACACCACCACCATCACCAGACAACATGAGTGTTAATGCAGAAGACATCCCTGAAACACCTCAGCTGTGTGAGCTTACACCAGAGAGAACTCCACAGAGGAAAAGAGGGAGAAAAAAGGTTGCGAAGGCAAAAGCAAAGGTGTACAGAGATCTTAATGACATTAAACAAAAGCTTGAGGATGCCCTCAGAAAAGTTGAAAAATACAAAAAAAGTTCAAGCACACTTACCAGCACATCTCAACCCATCATAGACCTGCATGAGGGACTGATTGGAAGTTGGTGTGTGGTACGGTATGATGGGGATCCTTACCCTGGCATTATACAGGATGTGGACCCTGAGGGTTGTGCTCTGGTGAGAACCATGAGTCATATTGGCAAAAACAAGTTATTCTGGCCTATGAGAGACGATGTTATTTGGTACCGGCCAGAAGATGTGATCAGGCTGGTCCCAGAGCCTCAACCAGTAACAAAGAGGCATGTGATGGTGGAGCCAACAGTTTGGAAAGAAATATGCTCTGTTCTTGACCATGAAACATAACTGAACCTCTGGCCCATATGCAAGTTTGACAGATACAGTATTTAGCAAATACAATGTCTATTTAGTCAGATTCAACTTGTTATTCCACATGATTACGTTTGACAGTACATGGATTTACAATATAACACACATGACAGTAATGTTTAAGTACAGAGTGTTTGCTCTGGTTCAGCATAGGCATATAAGTTTTCAATTTCAAAATATATTGCCTATTTTATCTGTTATTCAACTGGTTATATTAAGGTTATGTTAAGGTAATGATGACATAAAGGGTTTGCTCTAGTTTGTACTAGTTTGCTCTAGTTCAGCATGTAGAAAACAGTGAAGAAATGATTTGCTGATTTTTAACACAAATTCATGTTTTTTCATTTTTTGGATTGTTTTTAATTTAAAAATATTGGTGATATGTTTTTGTTCACAAATGCTGTTGCTTATTGATTTGCTCTGGTTCACCACATAGAGCAGTAGAAAAATTGTTTTTAATTGGAAGTTGCCTATCTGTCATTTCCGCCACGCCATGTCATTTCCACCACAACACATATTTTAAAGTAAAACATAAAAAACATACAATCAAACCAACTATATTCAGTGGTGTTGATAATTGTGCAGTTAGGGCTAAGATTTGTGTATACACTTTGAGAAATATATGATTTTTTGAGCTATGATAAGAAAATGAAATGTTCCATTGACCTAGTTTTAGGTGTTTTTTAGTGTAAACATTGTAAAATCTTTACAGTTACATTTCTGAAAAAAATAATAAATTACAAATTTGAACAGATATGTGTGTGCTATTTAATCAAATATATTTATAACAGAAGATATTTCATTATTTTCTCTTAAAAATACATGTTTTGTTATGTGATGGAAATGACCGTTTTCTTGGACTGTCAGATAAAAATGGCAAAAAATATATATTAGTAAATACAAATCATCACAGCCAACTTCAGGGAAGGTTTCCAGACAGATTGAGAAACCAACTGATACTAAAAAATTGTTTGTAGAAATGTTTTTATTTTCTGAAACTGTCTAGCTCAAAGAGTACCATAGTTGAAGAATTACCCATATATATTTCTTGCATAATAAAGGATCAGGAGCAGAAAGTGAGATGGAAACCATGCTCTGGATGGTGTGTTTACTTCAACTAATCTCCTAGAAAGAATTGAGAATATACTGTACACTCAATACCATATGTATTTTGACAGTGAAGCTAAAATGTACAATTTTAATCTAAACTCCAGGATTTTGAATTTGAGATAAAATGTTTCATAGGAGGCGATAGTACAGAAGGTCACCTTTTTACAATTTTGAAAAGAAAGCACTTTATGCATATAGTCCCCCCCAATTGAAGAAGCCATAAGTATTTTGACAAATTCACTTATAGTGTATTAAAGTTATAGTACATTAAACCTTTTATTTAAAAAACTAAATTCTGGAGTATAGATCCATATTTCACATTTTAGCTTCACTGTCCAAATACATATGGTTTTGCTTGTACCTTGGTATTGGATCTAACGTTACAGTGCCTTGCAAAAGTAGTCATACCCCTTGGAAACGCCTTTGACAGCGATAACAGCTGTAAGTCTTCTCGGGTAAGTCTCTTAGAGCTTAACACCAGGATTGTGCAATATTAGCCCATTATTCGTTCCATAATTCTTCAAGCTAGGTCAATATGTTGGGGATCATGGCTAGACAGCAATTTTAAAGTCTTGCAATAGATTTCCAATCAGATTTAAGTCCAAACTTTAACTTGGCAACTCAAGAACATTCTCTGTCTTCTTGCTAAGCAACTCCAGTGTAGATTTGTCATTGTGTTGTAGGTTATTGTCATGCTGAAAGGTGAATTCCTCTCCCAATGTCTGGTGTAAAGCAGACTGAACCAGATTTTTCTTTAGCATTTTGTCTGTGCTTAGCTCCATCCCGTTTCTTTTCATCCTGAAAAACTCCACACTTTTTAATGATGTCAAGCATACCCATACCATGATGCAGCCAGCACCAAACTTGAAAATACGGAGTTAGTTACTCAGTGATGTGTTGTGTTGGTTTTGACCGAAACATCATAAGGTTTTGCATTTAGACAAAAAAGTATATTCCTTTGCAGTTAATTTTTTTCAGTATTAACTTTAGTGCATACAAGATACATATTTTGGATTTGAGGTATTATGTGTATTTCTATTCTTTTTTTTACTGTCATTTAAGTCATTATTGTGGTGTCACTACAATGATGTTAATCCATTCTCAGTTTTTCTACCATTGCAGCCTGTAACTGTTTTAAAATCACCAATGGCCTCATGGTAACACCCCTGAGCAATTTCATTCATGTCCTGCAGCTCAGTTCAGAAGGATGACTATCTTTGATGTGTCTTGGTGGTTTAATACATAATCCACACCATAATTATTAACTTGATCATACTTAAAGAGATATGCAATGTCTGATTTGTTATTGTTACCCATCTACCAATCACTGCTCTTTTTTATGAGGCTTTCGAAAAGCTACCTGGTCTTTGTAGTTGAATCTGAGCTTGAAATTCAATAATTGACTGAGGGACCTTACAGATGTTGTATGTATGGGGGACAGAGGTATGGGTAGTCATTCAAATATAATGTCAACCCCTATTGAGTCCATATAACATATTATGTGATTTGTTAAGCCAAATGTAACTTGTGAAATAATTTAGGCATGCCTAAACAAAGGGGCTGAAATACTTATGTAACGACTATTTTAGTTCTCAAATGTTGAATTAGTCTTCATAAAAAAATCTAAATGTTCATCCACTTTGACATTAGAGTACACAATTTTGAGTTGATTGTTGACGAAAAATCTAAATGAAATCAATTTCAATCCAACTTTGTAACACAATAAAATGTGGAGAAATCCAAGGGGTATGAATACTTTTGCAAGGCACTTTATGTAGTTGAAATAATATATATTTGAGGGGAGAAGGTGCTCGACCAACGGGAGACAAGGTGCAACCAAAAATCATAAAACCGTTTGAAAAGAATAGGTGCAACCCTTGCTCACGATTAAATATTGAATGATTTATTTTCTATTTCTGCTTAAAAACATGACATTCCTTTTTATGTTTTCTTTCTTGTCTTACAGTGGCAAGAAATGGGACGATGACTGGATCAAGGCCGAGGACCGGTTTTCTCCAGTTTAACCTCTACTTTATGCACAAATGTCTTCCTCACTCTCCCTTCACATTTATCACTGTCAATCATAAATGGTTGGCTAGATTCGTCATGATTTCCCATTGAAACGTTCATGGAGCATCAGCATGCCAACCATTTGATCTCAATCAGTTTCATGAGAATATGCATTTAGAGCTTCTTGATATACAGTGAGCTACAAAAGTATTGCAACTGTGACACATTTTTTGTTGTTTTGGCTCTGTACTCCAGCACTTTTGATTTGAAATGATACAAGGTTAACTATGAGGTTAAAGTCAGCCTGCCATCTTTAATTTGAGGGTATTTTCATCCATATCTGGTGAACCGTTTAGAAAACACTTTTTGTGCATAGTCCCCCCATTTTAGGGGACCAAAAGTATTGTGATAAATTCACTTTATATGTGTATTAAAGTAGTCAGAAGTTGAGTATTTTTGTATTTTATGTTTGAATTGATTCATTTTACTATGTTACTAAATATGTACGTTTAATTCCACTCTCTGTCCATTCTTGACCTTTCGCTTCTGCCTATTCTATAACACAATGCACATAGCTAATTATCTTATGGAGTAGATACAACAATATTTACTGTATAGACTGTTAATTTGCAAGTTATCTAGTCAATGGGCTCCAGATCAAACGTGTTGGTCTTTCAGCCAAAGCACCCCATACAGAAGCAATAATTTGATATAATAAAGAACAAACAAAAATCAGGCTATATGAATCAGACAGTACTAGGACAGATGGTTGAAAATCACAGATTTTATCGTGATTTGACTGTTTACAGTAGGCAGAAATCATCTTGTGGTCTTCCTATTTGTTGTTAGTGACACTCTCCAGTCTCCACTGCCGTGGTTCTGAACTCGCCACGGCATTCCTTGCATTTCTACCGCACTAGCTAGCAGTAGCTGTCTGTGGTCCTGGAATAAAACGTTGGCTCACTATTAGAAAAGGCACACGGGTTAATATACATAGTTCCTCATTTTACCTGTGCCTTTTCCAATATAGTTAAGCTACAACATTAAGTCTCAGATGCATTCGTTCCAAACATAAAGGTCACTCTTGTTTCCTTCTGTCTTTCTACTTTAACAATGTTAGTTCAATGGACAAAAGTACAGGATCCTTTCTTTCCAAATATATATTTTTGGCATTTAGCAGACGCTCTTATCCAGAGCGACAGCACACATTTTTTTGTATTATTATTTTTATATACTGTCCCCCCTTGGGAAGCGAACCCACAACCATGGCGTTGCAAAAACCATGCTCTACCAACTGAGCTACATCCCTGCCGGCCATTCCCTCCCCTACACTGGGCCAATTGTGCGCCGCCGCATGTGTGTGCCGGTCACGGCCAGCTACAACAGAGCCTGGATTTGAACCAGGATCTCTAGTGGCACAGCTAGCACTGCGATGCAGTGCCTTAGACCACTGCGCCACTCGGGAGACAAATTCCACCCTACTCCTTGGAAAGTGGACTACTTATAACCAGATGCCTAAGCACATAGTACAATGTTGATATATTAGTTATGAGCAGTGGATTGGGCTGATCAACTTTAGTACTTAGTGAATGTCTTATGAGTAATGAGAAAATAATAATCAAAAGTAATGAAAATGTTGCATTTTGGACAACTGACCTTGATCTTCGCAATTCATATCTGAGTTTATTATAGGCCTATAGGCTAGGCGTAGCTAGGCTATATATTAAAATACATAGGCCTACATGTATATCAACATATCTTATTTTTTGTTATATATATATATATATATATATATATGGATTATATACACAGTATATTTAATGCTATTACATATATTAATTTACCTGAATTTGTTCTGTTGGATATAGGCCTACCCCTGAGTCATATTGACATGCAGCATGTTTAGCACATTGAGACAGACCGTCTATCTGTTTGCGCTCTAAGCTAGTTGTCCGCGAAAATATTTGATGAAGATCAAAGCCAAATCATGCCTCAACTGCTTTTTAGAAAAGCAGTTGCTTATCAGGAATATGATGTGCCGAGGACCATGGCAATAGAAGTGCGGTTATAAGGCCATGCGGGTAATAATGAGTGGCGCAGTGGTCTAAGGCACTGCATCGCAGTGCTAACTGTGCCACTAGAGATCCTGGTTCGAATCAATCAATCAATCAATCAATTTTATTTTATATAGCCCTTCTTACATCAGCTAATATCTCGAAGTGCTGTACAGAAACCCAGCCTAAAACCCCAAACAGCTAGTAATGCAGGTGTAGAAGCACGGTGGCTAGGAAAAACTCCCTAGAAAGGCAAAACCTAGGAAGAAACCTAGAGAGGAACCAGGCTATGAGGGGTGGCCAGTCCTCTTCTGGCTGTGCCGGGTGGAGATTATAACAGAACCATGCCAAGATGTTCAAAAATGTTCATAAGTGACAAGCATGGTCAAATAATAATCAGGAATAAATCTCAGTTGGCTTTTCATAGCCGATCATTAAGAGTTGAAAACAGCAGGTCTGGGACAGGTAGGGGTTCCATAACCGCAGGCAGAACAGTTGAAACTGGAATAGCAGCAAGGCCAGGCGGACTGGGGACAGCAAGGAGTCACCACGGCCGGTAGTCCCGACGTATGGTCCTAGGGCTCAGGTCTCTCAGTTGGCTTTTCATAGCCGATCATTAAGAGTTGAAAACAGCAGGT
This sequence comes from Coregonus clupeaformis, assembly GCF_020615455.1. Classification (NCBI taxonomy): domain Eukaryota; kingdom Metazoa; phylum Chordata; class Actinopteri; order Salmoniformes; family Salmonidae; genus Coregonus; species Coregonus clupeaformis. Next base: position 36,006,988 of record NC_059225.1, read on the forward strand.
CTGGGACAGGTAGGGGTTTCGTAGCCGCAGGCAGAACAGTTGAAACTGGAATAGCAGCAAGGCCAGGCGGACTGGGGACAGCAAGGTGTCATCATGCCCGGTAGTCCTGACGTATGGTCCTAGGGCTCAGGTTCTCAGAGAGAAAGAGAGAACGAGAGAATTAGAGAGAGAGCATACTTAAATTCACACAGGACACTGGATAAGACAGGAGAAGTACTCCAGGTATAACCAACTAACCCCAGCCCCCCGACACATAAACTACTGCAGCATAAATACTGGAGGCTGAGACAGGAGCGGTCCGGGAGACACTGTGGCCCCATCCGAAGAAACCCCGGACAGGGCCAAACAGGAAGGATATAACCCCACCCACTCCGCCAAAGCACAGCCCCCGCACCACTAGAGGGATATCCCCAACCACCAACTTACAATCCTGAGACAAGGCCGAGTATAGCCCACAGAGGTCTCCACCACAGCACAAACCAAGGGGGGGCGCCAACCCAGACAGGAAGATCACGTCAGTAACTCAACCCACTCAAGTGACGCACCCTCCCAGGGACGGCATGAAAGAGCACCAGCAAGCCAGTGACTCAGCCCCTGCAACAGGGTTAGAGGCAGAGAACCCCAGTGGAGAGGGGAACCGGCCTGGCAGAGACAGCAAGGGCTGTTCGTTGCTCCAGCCTTTCCGTTCACCTTCACACTCCTGGGCCAGACTACACTCAATCATATGACCTACTGAAGAGATAAGTCTTCAGTAAAGACTTAAAGGTTGAGACCGAGTCTGCGTCTCTCACATGGGTAGGCAGACTGTTCCATAAAAATGGAGATCTATAGGAGAAAGCCCTGCCTCCCGCTGTTTGCTTAGAAATTCTAGGGACAATTAGGAGGCCTGCGTCTTGTGACCGTAGCGTACGTATTGGTATGTACGGCAGGACCAACTCGGAAAGATAGGTAGGAGCAAGCCCATGTAACGCTTTATAGGTTAACAGTAAAACCTTGAAATCAGCCCTTGCCTTAACAGGAAGCCAGTGTAGGGAAGCTAGCACTGGAGTAATATGATCAAATTTCTTGGTTCTAGTCAGGATTCTAGCAGCCGTATTTAGCACTAACTGAAGTTTATTTAGTGCTTTATCCGGGTAGCCGGAAAATAGAGCATTGCAGTAGTCTAACCTAGAAGTAACAAATGCATGGATTAATTTTTCTGCATCATTTTTTGGACAGAAAATTTCTGATTTTTGCAATGTTACGTAGATGGAAAAAAGCTGTCCTTGAAACAGTCTTGATATGTTCGTCAAAAGAGAGATCAGGGTCAAGAGTAACGCCTAGGTCCTTCACAGTTTTATTTGAGACGACTTTACAACCATCAAGATTCATTGTCAGATTTAACAGAAGATCTCTTTGTTTCTTGGGACCTAGAACAAGCATCTCTGTTTTGTCCGAGTTTAAAAGTAAAAAGTTTTCAGCCATCCACTTCCTTATGTCTGAAACACAGGCTTCTAGCGAGGGCAATTTTGGGGCTTCACCATGCTTCATTGAAATGTACAGCTGTGTGTCATCCGCATAGCAGTGAAAGTTAACATTATGTTTTCGAATAATATCCCCAAGAGGTAAAATATATAGTGAAAACAATAGTGGTCCTAAAACGGAACCTTGAGGAACACCGAAATGTACAGTTGATTTGTCGGAGGACAGACCATTCACAGAGACAAACTGATATCTTTCCGACAGGTAGGATCTAAACCAGGCCAGAACTTGTCCGTGTAGACCAATTTGGGTTTCCAGTCTCTCCAAAAGAATGTGGTGATCGATGGTGTCAAAGGCAGCACTAAGGTCTAGTAGCACGAGGACAGACGCAGAGCCTCGGTCTGACGCCATTAAAAGGTCATTTACCACCTTCACAAGTGCAGTCTCAGTGCTATGATGGGGTCTAAAACCAGACTGAAGCATTTCGTATATATTGTTTGTCTTCAGAAAGGCAGTGAGTTGCTGCGCAACAGCTTTTTCTAAAATTTTTGAGAGGAATGGAAGATTCGATATAGGCCGATAGTTTTTTATATTTTCCGGGTCAAGGTTTGGCTTTTTCAAGAGAGGCTTTATCACTGCCACTTTTAGTGAGTTTGGTACACATCCGGTGGATAGAGAGCTGTTTATTATGTTCAACATAGGAGGGCCAAGCACAGGAAGCAGCTCCTTCAGCAGTTTAGTAGGAATAGGATCCAGTATGCAGCTTGAAGGTTTAGAGGCCATGATTATTTTCATCATTGTGTCAAGAGATATAGTACTAAAACACTTAAGTGTCTCTCCCGATCCCAGGCCCTCGCAGAGCTGTGCAGATCCAGGACAGCTAAGCCCTGGAGAAATACGCAGATTCAAAGAGGAGTCCGTAATTTGCTTTCTAATGGTCATGATCTTTTCCTCAAAGAAGTTCATGAATTTATCACTGCTGAAGTGAAAGCCATCCTCTCTTGGGGAATGCTGCTTTTTAGTTAGCTTTGCAACAGTATCAAAAAGAAATTTTGGATTGTTCTTATTTTCCTCGATTAAGTTGGAAAAGTAGGATGATCGAGCAGCAGTGAGGGCTCTTCGGTACTGCACGGTACTGTCTTTCCAAGCTAGTCGGAAGACTTCCAGTTTGGTGTGGCGCCATTTCCGTTCCAATTTCCTGGAAGCTTGCTTCAAAGCTCGGGTATTTTCTGTATACCAGGGAGCTAGTTTCTTATGACAAATGTTTTTCGTTTTTAGGGGTGCAACTGCATCTAGGGTATTGCGCAAGGTTAAATTGAGTTCCTCAGTTAAGTGGTTAACTGATTTTTGTCCTCTGACGTCCTTGGGTAGGCAGAAGGAGTCTGGAAGGGCATCAATGAATTTTTGTGTTGTCTGAGAATTTATAGCACGACTTTTGATGCTCCTTGGTTGGGGTCTGAGCAGATTATTTGTTGCGATTGCAAACGTAATAAAATGGTGGTCCGATAGTCCAGGATTTTGTGGAAAAACATTAAGATCTACAACATTTATTCCATGGGACAAAACTAGGTCCAGTGTATGACTGTGGCAGTGAGTAGGTCCAGAGACATGTTGGACAAAACCCACTGAGTCGATAATGGCTCCGAAAGACTTTTGGAGTGGGTCTGTGGACTTCTCCATGTGAATATTAAAATCACCAAAAATTAGAATATGATCTGCTATGACTACAAGGTCTGATAGGAATTCAGGAAACTCAGAGAGGAACGCTGTATATGGCCCAGGAGGCCTGTAAACAGTAGCTATAAAAAGTGATTGAGTAGGCTGCATAGATTTCATGACTAGAAGCTCAAAAGATGAAAACGCCATTTTTTTTTGTAAATTGAAATTTGCTATCGTAAATGTTAGCAACACCTCCGCCTTTGCGGGATGCACAGGGAATATGGTCACTAGTGTAACCAGGAGGTGAGGCCTCATTTAACACAGCAAATTCATCAGGCTTAAGCCATGTTTCAGTCAGGCCAATCACATCAAGATTATGATCAGTGATTAGTTCATTGACTATGACTGCCTTTGAAGTGAGGGATCTAACATTAAGTAACCCTATTTTGAGATGTGAGGTATCACGATCTCTTTCAATAATGGCAGGAATGGAGGAGGTCTTTATCCTAATAAGATTGCTAGGGTGAACACCGCCATGTTTAGTTTTGCCCAACCTAGATCGAGGCACAGACACAGTCTCAATGGGTATGGCTGAGCTGACTACACTGACTGTGCTATTGGCAGACTCCACTAAGCTGGCAGGTTGGCTAACAGCCTGCTGCCTGGCCTGCACCCTATTTCACTGTGGGGCTAGAGGAGTTAGAGCCCTATCTATGTTGGTAGATAAGAGGAGAGCACCCCTCCAGCTAGGATGGAGTCCGTCACTCCTCAGCAGGTCAGGCTTGGTCCTGTTTGTGGGTGAGTCCCAGAAAGAGGGCCAATTATCCACAAATGTTATCTTTTGGGAGGGGCAGAAAACAGTTTTCAACCAGCGATTAAGTGCTGAGACTCTGCTGTAGAGCTCGTCACTTCCCCTAACTGGGAGGGGGCCAGAGACAATTACTCGATGCCGACACATCTTTCTAGCTGATTTACACGCTGAAGCTATGTTGCACTTGGTGACCTCTGACTGTTTCATCCTAACATCGTTGGTGCCGACGTGGATAACAATATCTCTATACTCTCTACACTCGCCAGTTTTAGCTTTAGCCAGCACCATCTTTAGATTAGCCTTAACGTCGGTAGCCCTGCCCCCTGGTAAACAGTGTATGATCGCTGGGTGATTCGTTTAAGTCTAATACTGCGGGTAATGGAGTCGCCAATGACTAGGGTTTTCAATTTGTCAGAGCTAATGGTGGGAGCCTTCGGAGTCTCAGACCCGTAACGGGAGGAGTAGAGACTAGAGAAGACTCAGACTCAGACTCCGACTCGCTACATAATGGGGAAAACCGGTTGAAGGTTTCTGTCGGCTGAATGAGCGACACCGGTTGAGCATTCCAACAGTATTTCCCTCCAGAAGCCATGAGAAAGTTGTCCGGCTGCGGGGACTGTGCGGGAGGATTTATACTAACGTTACTGTCTGTACTTACTGGTGGCACAGACGCTGTTTCTTCCTTTCCTACACTGATATTACCCTTGCCTAACGATTGCGTCTGAAGCTGGGCTTGTAGCACAGCTATTCTCGCCGTAAGGCGAGAATTCTCCTGTATATTATGAGTACAGCGACTGCAATTAGAAGACATCATGTTAATGTTACTACTTAGCTTCGGCTGTTGAAGATGTTGATGAACCATGTCCAGATAAAGCGTCCGGAGTGAAAAAAGTTGAATAAGGGAAAAAAGTTGCGATGGAAAAAAGGAAAATAACGTAAAGTTGGCAGCTAAAACGCACAGGAAAATGACTCTTCTGTCTCGGGATAAACGTCCGGGGTGAAAAAGTTTAACGAAAAAAGATGAGTGAGGACAAAACTAAAAAGTTGGTAAATTTGTTGAACACAGAGATTGATTAAACGTTTATTAAAAGTAAAACGTGAATAGTTTGGCAGGTAGCCAAGTAGCAACAAACAGCACAGCAGTACGGAGACAATCCAGGCTCTGTCGCAGCCGGCCGCGACCGGGAGACTCATGGGCGGCGCACAATTGGCCCAGCGTCGTCCAGGGTAGGGGAGGGAATGGCCGGCAGGGATGTAGCTCAGTTGATAGAGTATGGCGTTTGCAACGCCAGGGTTGTGGGTTTGATTCCCACGGGGGGCCAGTATAAAAAAAAATATGTATGCACTAACTGTAAGTCGCTCTGGATAAGAGCGTCTGCTAAATGACTTAAATGTAAAATGTAAATAATATAATAATATGCCATTTAGCAGACGCTTTTATCCAAAGCGACTTACAGTCATGCGTGCATACATTTTTGTGTATGGTTGGTCCCGGGGATCGTACCCACTACCTTGGCTTTACAAGCGCCGTGCTCTACCAGCTGAGCTACAGAGGACCACAAATAATGGGTAATGGGTATAGGGGTTGAAAGGCCACATATCGGCTGTTGAATGTTAATATTGTCAATTTTTTGAGCTTCTTGAAGCATCAATATCGATGTAACAACGTTTCTATAAGCATTTCTATACATACACTTGTTTTCTGCCATTAACCTTTTACAAAGGTTTCCTGGTGTTGTATAGAGGTCAGGTCTGGTCATGGAATGTTTTTTGTAGCTCAGTCTTATGGCTTGGCACAAATAATATTTTACATTAATCAGAAATAATTATGCAATCCCATACCCCTGGTGGCCATGGGGTGCTCAATAGCGCTACCCACAGTCTACTTTTTCACAAACTTTGATGATTCTTTAATCAAGAATAGATTAACATAGCCTAATGTTATTTGACGTTAGGGGTAACTCCAGGGGTACAGCAGGCCTAAAAAAAAGGGGGAGAGAGCAGCCAGCCTCCACAGGGTCTGCCTGCTCTTCCCCCCTGTGAGTCAGTTTGACTCACCCACCTATTCACTTGTGCCTTTTCCCTGTGGCCCTAATGACTTCCATGCAGGCCCACATTGACCTTTGTGACCTCTGGAACTACAGGCCTCTAGTTCCACACTCCCTGCCTAGTAAAACCCTCTCTCACTGGGCCTGAGAGTACAGCTTACTCCCTGTAACTCCAGAGGTACAGCAGATATAATAATATGCTTACATTCCGGGTTTTTATCCGGGTTTTTTTTTGAGAGCACAGACATCCAGGCCTTTAGGCCTGCACTCCCTGCCCAGTCACAAACCGTTACTCTCATTTGAAAAATGTTGAAATGCTACGTGGAAATTCTGTGGAGAAGTTTTTCCCAGCATTTCAACCTCCCTCGTCCCTGACCCAACAGCATAATGCAAGGAGAATGACATGCTATATAGAAACATTGATTTGGAGAATGGCGTGTTATATATGAACATTCATTTGGAAGACAATTGCTCACCCAAGGTGTTGTCGCCTAGGCCATTGCTCTGATGTTTGAGGCTCATCTAGCTAAGGGATTTCACATGTATGTGTGTGGTTTTCACAAGCTGTTCAAATCAAATCAAATCAAATCAAATTTTATTGGTCACATGCGCCGAATACAACAAGTGCAGACATTACAGTGAAATGCTTACTTACAGCCCTTAACCAACAGTGCGTTTATTTTAAACAAAAAAAGTAAGAATAAAACAACAAAAAAAGTGTTGAGAAAAACAAAGAGCAGAAGTAAAATAAAGTGACAGTAGGGAGGCTATATATACAGGGGGGTACCGGTGCAGAGTCAATGTGCGGGGGCACCGGCTAGTTGAGGTAGTTGAGGTAATATGTACATGTGGGTAGAGTTAAAGTGACTATGCATAAATACTTAACAGAGTAGCAGGGTTAGATAGTAAGTTTTATGTCCAGAAGTCTGAAATTAATATATTTCCAGATTATGGTTGGGGGGCATATAAAGAGCAACATATTTGAAGATCAGCAGGCTCTGACGTTTTTTGAACTAAAATATAGACATCAAGAAAGGTCTCAGGACAAGGCCCAAAATGAAGCCTGACCTACATTTGAGGTGCTTTTGGGTGAGAGCATTAGAATCGTTGAGGCTAGAAACACAATTCAACCACAGGAACACTCCTAAGGTCCTCCCGATCTGTGCAAGCCTACCTTTGACCATGTGGAATTAACCCTTAACAGTGAAAAGAGGGTGCATTTAGGGTCATTTTCCATAGAAATACATTGCCTGCTGACCTAACTTCAACCTGATGCCTATGTGGGTTATGATTGCCATATCAAACTGTCTTCTATGACTATAAGGATTACCTGTGTTGATTTTAAGCTTCCTGGAGCAACCGGAAGTGTTAAGATTGACCTTAAACGTGGTTTTGATTTCACTCCCTGCAGTTAGTGAAAAACACTGCATTCAACCCTCTGGAAATTATTCAGTTCTTCACGTATAGACCTGCAACAGGGTTCTGTAAAAGCGTGTCCCAATGGTATCCAAATGTTCTATAATAATATAATAATAAGCCATTTAGCAGACGCTTTTATCCAAAGTGACTTACAGTCATGCGTGCATACATTTTTGTGTATGGGTGGTCCCAGGGATTGAACCCACTACCCATCTGAGCTGCAGAGGTATTGTGAGGTGTGAAGTGGTATGGGGGTTAGCAACTCATTTGCTTATGTGTAAATCTACCCTGAATGGAATATTTTAATGTGGAATGGGGTTGGGTCAATCTGATTGTATATATACTGACCAAGGCAACAGTATATACTCCACTTGTCACGGTTTCGGCCGAGGCTGCTCCTCCTCCTTGTTCGGGCAGGCTTCGGCAGTCGTCGTCTCCGGAGTACTAGCTGCCACCGTTCTATGTTTCGATGTTTGTTTGGTTTGGTCTGTTTGTACACCTGTTCATTGTTAGTGTTAATTATGTGTCCTATAAGTTCTCTTGGGTTTTGTCATGTGTTGTGTGTAATTGTTTCTTATGTCAGCAAGGGCTGCTAGTACTTCTCTCTCTCGTGTTTGTTTGGAGAGAGTGTCCGCACAGTGTACGCATTTTGTTTTGTATTTTGAGCTGTACTCAGTGTGCGTAAAGTTCGCTTGCCTTCCGGCTTGGATTTAGCCGTGTGTCTTGTTTTCGTGTCTTCACTAAAGACTGTTGAACGAAGCCTCTGTTGTCCTGCGCTTGATTCCACACCACATCCACGCTCGAACCTGACAGAATTACACACCGATCTCCATGGAATCAGCAGGAGCAGCCTCTGTCGCCGAGGTAATCGAGGAGCGCCTTCGTGGACAGGAGGACAGAATCAACCGGATCGGGAACGCTCTCGATGGAGTGATGAATACCCTCCGTAGATGGGAGACCAGCGGGGTACCCAAGCCTCCACCTACCACACCACCACCATCGGTCAGTCCACCTGTCCAACCTCCGGAACCCAGTGGGATTCGGCTCTCGCTCCCGAGGGCGTATGATGGCACCGCTGCCGGGTGTCAGGGTTTCCTTTTACCTGTCGAACTCTACCTAGCCACTGTACACCCGGTGCCCTCGGGACACGAGAGCGTTTCCGCCCTCATCTCCTGTCTCACCGGCAAGGCGTTGGAGTGTGCCAACGGCGAATGGAGGAGGATAGACGCCGCAACGATCACATATGCGGAGTTCTCCCGCCGCTTCCGGGCTGTGTTCGACCATCCACTGGAGGGGAAAGCGGCGGGGGAGCGTCTATTCTACCTCCGGCAGGGGATGAGGAGCGCCCAAGAGTTTGCACTGGAGTTCCGGACTCTAGCGGCAGATGCAGGGTGGAATGAGCGGGCCCTCATAGACCACTTCCGCTGCAGCCTCCGGGAGGACGTCCGTAGAGAGTTGGCTTGCAGGGTCACCACTCTCACGTTTGACCAATTGGTTGACATGGCCATTCGTCTAGACACCCTGCTGGCCACCCGCGGACGTCCTGGGTGGGGGTCGCCCATTCCACCCTCCAGCACCTCCGAGCCGAGTCCTATGGAGCTCGGGGGGGCTGGCGCTAGAGAACGGAGGAGAAGGAGTCCGAGGGGGGCCGTCCCCTGCACCAACTGTGGCCGTGGAGGACACACTGCGGCTAGGTGCTGGGGAGGGTCTCCAGGGGGACGAGACGGCAGGCCACGCACTGGGGAGTCCTTCCAGGTGAGTAGGCGCCCCACTTACCCAGAGCTCTCTGTCGTGCACCTAACCATACCTGTTTGTTTTTCACAGGTTGCACCTCGTTCCCAGCATAAGGCGCTAGTAGATTCAGGTGCAGCTGGGAATTTTGTAGATCGAACATTTTGTATAGAGTTAGGGATTCCTCTCCTTCCTGTTAAATATCCCTTCCCTGTACATGCCCTAGATAGCCGTCCGTTGGGATCGGGGTTGATTAGGGAGGTCACAGCGCCACTTAGGATGGAGACGCAGGGGGGTCATGAGGAGACGATTCAGCTATATCTGATCGACTCTCCTGCGTATCCGGTGGTGCTGGGGCTTCCCTGGTTGATTACTCATGATCCCACTATTTCGTGGCGAGAGAGGGCTCTTAAGGGGTGGTCTGCCCAGTGTGTGGGGCTATGTCTGGGTGTTTCCGTGGGGGCGACCTCGGTGGAGAGTCCAAACCAAGTGCCCGCAATGCACGTTCCCCCCGAGTATGAGGATTTAGCACTCGTGTTTAGCAAGGCGAGGGCGGCGCGATTGCCACCTCATAGACAGGGGGATTGTGCGATAGACCTCCAGGCAGGAGCTGCGCTCCCACGGAGCCATGTGTATCCTTTGTCGCAAGAGGAGAAGAGGGCGATGGAGACATACATAGCCGAGTCTCTGAGACAGGGATACATAAGGCCCTCCACTTCCCCTGCGTCCTCAAGCTTCTTTTTGTGAAGAAAAAGATGGAGGTTTGCGCCTGTGTATTGATTACCGCGGTCTCAATCAGATTACTGTGAAATACAGTTATCCACTCCCTCTGATTGCGACTATGACGGAGTCATTACACGGGGCACGGTTCTTCACAAAATTGGACCTCAGGAGCGCCTACAACTTGGTGCGCATTAGGGAGGGCGATGAATGGAAGACAGCATTTAGTACCACCTCGGGTCATTACGAGTATCTCGTCATGCCATACGGGTTAATGAATGCTCCGTCAGTCTTCCAATCCTTTGTGGATGAGATTTTCCGGGACATGCAGGGGCAGGGAGTGGTCGTGTACATAGACGATATTCTGGTGTACAGTTCTACCCGAGCCGAGCATGTAGCCCTGGTGCGCCGAGTGTTGAGGAGGCTGTTGGAGCACGACCTGTATGTCAAGGCAGAGAAATGTCTGTTCTTCCAGGAGTCGGTCTCCTTTTTGGGTTATCAGTTGTCCGCGTCAGGGGTGAAAATGGAGGTTGACCGTGTGTCAGCCGTGTGTAATTGGCAAACCCCAACCACGGTTAAAGAGGTGCAGCAGTTCTTGGGCTCTGCGAATTACTACCGGAGGTTTATCCGGGGTTTTGGACAGGTGGCAGCTCCCATAACGTCCCTTCTGAAGGGGGGTCCGGTGCGCTTGCGGTGGTCAGCTGAGGCGGACAGGGCTTTTGGGAGACTGAAGGACCTGTTTACTTCGGCTCCGGTGCTGGCGCATCCGGATCCCGCTTTACCATTCCAAGTGGAGGTGGACGCGTCAGAAGCCGGTATCGGGGCCGTTCTCTCGCAACGGTCCGGCACGCCACCTAAACTCCGCCCCTGTGCTTTTTACTCGAAAAAGCTCAGTCCGGCGGAGTGAAATTATGACGTAGGGGACAGGGAGCTGTTAGACGTGGTACAGGCCCTAAAGGTGTGGAGGCATTGGCTTGAGGGGGCTCAACACCCTTTTCTCATTTTGACTGACCACCGTAACCTGGAATACATTCGGGCAGCTAGGAGACTAAATCCTCGCCAGGCTCGGTGGACTATGTTTCTAGCCCGGTTCGTGTATAAGATCACTTACATCCCTGGGTCCCAGAACGGAAAGGCAGACGCCCTGTCTCGGCGGTATGACACAGAGGAGAGGTCCGTTGAGCCCACTCCCATACTACCGAAGTCTTGTCTGGTGGCACCGGTGGTGTGGGAGGTCGATGCTGAAATCGAGCGGGCGTTACGTTCCGACCCTAGCCCTCCACAGGTTCCGGTTGGTCGGACGTACGTTCCGCTCGAGGTTCGGGATTGACTCATTTATTGGGCTCACACGTCACCCTCCTCTGGGCATCCAGGTATTGGCCGGACAGTGCACTGCCTTAGCACGAAGTACTGGTGGCCAACGTTAGCCAGGGATGTGAGGGTTTATGTCTCCTCCTGCTCGGTGTGTGCCCAGTGTAAGGCGCCCAGACACTTGCCCAGGGGAAAGTTACAACCCCTGCCCGTTCCACAACGACCCTGGTCTCACCTCTCGGTGGATTTTGTTACAGACCTTCCCCCCTCACAGGGGAATACCACCATCCTGGTCGTTGTGGATCGGTTCTCGAAGGCCTGTCGTCTCCTTCCCAAGCCGGGTCTCCCTAATGCCCTACAGACCGCTGAGGCACTATTCACCCATGTCTTCCGTCATTACGGGGTACCCGAGGATATAGTGTCTGATCGAGGCCCCCAGTTTACCTCCAGAGTCTGGAGAGCGTTCATGGAGCGCTTGGGGGTTTCGGTGAGCCTTACCTCGGGGTACCACCCGGAGAGCAATGGGCAGGTCGAACGTGTAAACCAGGATGTGGGTAGGTTTCTGAGGTCGTATTGCCAGGGCCGGCCGGAGGAGTGGGTGAGGTATGTTCCCTGGGACGAGATGGCACAGAACTCTCTCTGCCACTCCTCCACTAAACTAACTCCGTTCCAGTGTGTGTTAGGGTACCAGCCGGCTCTGGCACCTTGGCATCAGAGCCAGATCGAGGCACCTGCGGTGGATGAGTGGGTGCGGCGCTCGGAGGAGACGTGGAACGCTGCACACGTCCATCTGCAGCGGGCCATCCGTCGACATAAGACGAGCGCCAATCTCCACCGCAGTGAGGGGCCGGTGTACGCACCGGGAGATCGAGTCTGGCTCTTGACCAGAAACCTGCCCCTCCGCCTGCCCTGCCTGAAGCTGGGTCGGCGGTTTGTGGGGCATTTTAAAGTCCTGAGGAGGTTGAACGAGGTGTGTTACAGGTTACAACTGCCTATTGATTACAAGAATATTAACCCCTCGTTCCATGTGTCTCTCCTCAGGCCGGTGGTAGCTGGTCCACTCCAGGACTATGAGATAGAAGAGACTCCTCCGTCCCCGCTGGACATCGAGGGGGCTCCGGCGTACACTGTTCGGTCCATCCTGGATTCGAGACGCCGGATGGGGGGTCTCCAATATCTCGTGGAGTGGGAGGGGTACTGCCCGGAGGAGCGGTGCTGGGTGCCGAGGAGGGACATCTTAGACCCGTCTCTTCTGACCGAGTTCCATCGTGGTCATCCCACGCGCCCTGCTCCGCGTCCTCCTGGTCGTCCTCTAGGCCGGGGGTCGGCGCACGGCTGGAGCCGCGCGTCGGGGGGTACTGTCTCGGCTTCGGCCGAGGCTGCTCCTCCTCCTTGTTCGGGCAGGCTTCGGCGGTCGTCGTCTCTGGAGTACTAGCTGCCACCGTTCTATGTTTCGATGTTTGTTTGGTTTGGTCTGTTTGTACACCTGTTCATTGTTAGTGTTAATTATGTGTCCTATAAGTTCTCTTGGGTTTTGTCATGTGTTGTGTGTAATTGTTTCTTATGTCAGCAAGGGCTGCTAGTACTTCTCTCTCTCGTGTTTGTTTGGAGAGAGTGTCCGCACAGTGTGCGCATTTTGTTTTGTATTTTTAGCGGTACTCAGTGTGCGTAAAGTTCGCTTGCCTTCCGGCTTGGATTTAGCCGTGTGTCTTGTTTTCGTGTCTTCACTAAAGACTGTTGAACGAAGCCTCTGTTGTCCTGCGCTTGATTCCACACCACATCCACGCACGAACCTGACACCACTTCAGAAAAGAGAATTCAACTGAGAGCAATGACAACACTCTTTCCTTCTGGGAGCTGATATTTTGGATTATTGCTTTTTTCCTTATTCTGCAGAGATTTCTTTGTGATTGTCTTATTACTTCCTTCATGTTCTAGCAAGATGGCATCTGCAAATGCAACTGGTTCAGGGTAATTTATCTCTTTAATTATTCAATGTATATTATTGTTAGTATGTTGCTGTTATTAATGTTAGTAGTAGGCCCAAAATGAAGCCTGACCTAAATTTGAGGTGCTTTTGGTTGAGAGCATTAGAACTGTTGAGGCTATTTTATTTATTTATTTATTTTTTGTCATTTAGCAGACGCTCTTATCCAGAGCGACTTACAGGAGCAATTAGGGTTAAGTGCCTTGCTCAAGGGCACACCGACAGATTTTTCACCTAGTTGGCTTAGAACCAGTGACCTTTCGGTTACTGGCACAATGCTCTTAACCACTAAGCTACCTGCCGCCCAGAAACACAATTCAACCACAGTAACGTTGCTGTTATTAATGTTAGTAGTAGCTCTGCTAGCACTAGTAATAATAGGTGTGTAAGTATTGACATACTGCTAGTAACTTCATTACATGTACTTATTCTGTCTTACAGAAAACAAAGAAGGATCCCTCTTGTCTGCAGATTTTGCTTGAAGAACCAGGACAACATCTCTCTACACCTCAGCAGAGTGTGCATGAAGTTAAAAACAAAACAATAGATTGTTCAAGAAGTCGCCGCTGCCCGAGATTCCATGATAGAGCATCTTTGCAAAGGCAGGATCTTTGACTACTGCTTACTCAGCTGTATCGTTATACAACAAGACAGTCTCCGACTCCTGATCCAGAAGCTTGAAGAAACTGGTCATATTGTTAAGAACAAGCCAGAAGTCAAACAAGCACCTGTGTAAGCTATTTCTTACACTGATAAAATAATATATATGCAAGTTACATCGTATTTTAACTCATTTTAACTGTCGTCCAATTATGTTTGATTGTAATATAATATAATTGTTTTTGTTTATCTGTATGATATTTCAGCCAAGTGGAAGTGGCTCATGTGTTGGCACCAATTGAAGATGCAGATGTAGATGCAGAATCAGACATCAACATGGAGGATGACCAGTCTGCCTTGTACCAACCATAAGTAAATACACATATAAATAATCTCATAAACAACTACTACACATAAGCATTTCCAAGACTGCCTGAATGACTTACAGAAGTCCATGAGCAAGCAGGTGTCTCAGGAAATTACTGGCAAATGGTATATATTTAAAACTGATCCTCATGGAAATGAAGTTAATATTTTAAGTGTGGATTGTTGTCATTCTTCAAATCATTAATGTATTATTGTTTTTCTGCAGGTACACACAGATGGTGACTGTTGCAAAGACACCAAAAGAATGTTTGGCAATCTTGGAGGTGGCCAGGAAATACTTTCTGGGTGTCATTGGGAAGGCCATGAGTGAAGAATCTTTGGACGAAAATGAACAACTGTACTACCTGGAGTCTCTGCTCATGCTGAAACATCTCCAAAGTGCTGGAGTTGTAAATAATATGACCGTAAGTTAACTAATGTCATATAATTGCTATAATGTTGAATCGTATTTGCTTTTTTGGCATATGTTTAATTGATATGTCACATTTCCTATTGTAGCTGAACAAATGGCTCTCAAGGAAGGCGCACATCTTGCCAAATGGTGAGAAATGGACTGTCATCAGTGTTAAGCAACACAAGACAGGGACACAGCAGGTGGCAACCGTTTCGTTAGATTAGGAGGAAGATGCAGTAAGTATATTTACCACAATCTGGTTATTGTGAATGAGATTGATTTAATACAAACCTGGTAAATATGTTTTTTTTGTCTACATTTTCAGTGGTTGGATACGTACTACCGACACGTTCGACCAGCTTTTCTTCAAAACTGTGATGACGTGGAAGAAGATTAGAGATTCTTCATTTCCACAGCTGGAAGAGCCATCTACAATCCTTCCAATGACCTACAAAGGTTTCATGCCAAGTAAGTAGAACACTGTTAAGAACAACACTGTTTTTTATCATTACACAATACTTTTATGACAGTACAGTTTTCTAAAACCAAAACAGTTTTTTCTTGTTCTTTCATCAGATACAAACTCCCCAACATCACCAGCCAGGTAGCAAGGCGAATTTTTGAGACACATACCAAAGCCAACTTCACAGACCAAGAGAAGGCACTTGTTGCTGACTACTTGGCCCATACAACTGCTATAGCTGACAGGCACTACCGCATGAAGACACCAGTCAATGCCTGCATGGGAATGAAGCTGATCTCCAATGTTGCCATGTCCAGTGAATCTGAGTAAGTATTTACACTCGTTATATAAATGACCCTTTACAATGTCTTGTAAAGTTGTTACATATGGCTAACACGTTTTGTTATTTTTCCATTTTCAAGTAGTGAGACTGCAGGCCCCTCCTCCGCAAGCACAAGTTATGGAAGAGGAACATTGTCCAGCAGCCAAAAGTTGGATGAGGCACAGGCCTTGAACCTCTTCTACCATAGCTTCCCTGTCACAATTGATGGGCAATCAATCAAGAAGAAGGACAGACTACTGATTGCAGGAAGGCATGAGAGATACTGTTATGACAAGTGGAGAAACCAGCAAAAGAAAATGAGACGGAATTATGTGATCGGTAAGATGCAGCTAAAATACAATAGACTGAATACAATTTTAACATATTAGGTATTACGAGAATGTACTTTATTTAGTCACATAACTACGACTGTAAGTAATCCTGGATAAGGGCTTCTGCTATTGAATAAATGAAATTCATAATAACACATTTATTTTTGTCTTTGCATTGTTACAGCTCACTTCCCCAGAAGAGAACCCACTGCCAGAAAAGTAGAGATATACATTAAACGGCAGAACTGGGAGAAGAACAAAGTGAAGGTGGAGGATGTCCTTCGTTACTGGCAACCTTCAATCAACAATGACACAAAATAAGACATCAATGCAATTATGAAGCTGGTGAAGTCCCAGAAGTGGAAAGGACTGTACATTTCCGTCGTCGGGTAAGCTCGGCGTCGGGTAAGCTTGGCTTTACACATAGCTTGGGCTTTGTCGAGTAAGGCTTAAACTATGTATTTAGATTGTAGTTAGGTATTGTAGGTAGTTATTGTGGGTTGTTGTATGTAATTATTGTAGGTTAGTATTGTATTCGGCTGTGCCCAGCGTAGCCCAGCGTAGCACGAAGCTAGCTAGCTAACCCACCACCGGGACTAGCTGGCGATTAGCTATTAGCAACGGTATAGTTATTTCACGCCTGAGAGTGCCTGTAATTACGCCAGCTGGCTGCCTACAATAATTACATACAATAATTGCCTACCATTCAGCTGTTTCCTAACCTCATTGTCTGAACCGTAAATGTTAGGTAGCAAGTGGCTACTGTGCTTGAAATATTAGCTAGCTTGTTGCTACCTGGATAGCTACTAGTAAACAATAGCTGGAACGACCGTGCGAACAGACGCGAACTGGCTGAGTCAATTCAGTGGCTAGCTTTGCACTTGGCTAGCTAACAGTAGCTGCTAGGGGTAAGTCATAACCTACATTTGTGTTTTGTTTTTTTACATATTGATAGCCTGAGTCGTTCAAGGAATTTGGGACATGGGTGACTAGTTAACGTTAGTTTGGCTCTCTCTGTGTGTTCGTGCCGTGAAAGGAGGGGTTCTTCTTTGTCTGAAAGCAATGGCTAGCTAGTTTGCTAACTATTCTAGCTAACTAACTGGCTGAATAAGTTGACGACGGACTCGGTCAAGCTGTCGGAACTAACCCACAACGTTAGACACGGACACGAACGATCTGCTTGCGTGTTGATACACTGGTGGTTTGTTGTGGCAGAGTATTGGCGCTAAACCGTGTTGCTGGAGTCCGGCTGGCTGTGGCGTCATATGACTTGATGCCCGATCGATTTTCACGGAATAATACTGCACCTAGTTAGCTAGCTGAATAAACTGAGTTAGTCTATTCCTAGAAACATTGAACCGCTGTAGTTTACAACAATTATAGTTTCTGAGGTGGAAGTTGGGAGAGTTATATTTGGGAGTTGTGCTGAGGGAGGCCCCGCTCTCTCCTTTCCCAGATGTTTAGTTCATTTCATTCCGATCTCCTCTGCATTATTGTAGCCATTTGCTGCAGCCTGTCAACTATGCCTCTGCCTATCCCTGTTCTCTCCTCTCCGCACAGGCTACACAAACGCCTCACACCGCGTGGCTGCTGCCTCTCTAACCTGGTGGTCCCTGCACGCACCACCCACCTGGAGTTCCAGGTCTCAGGCAGCCTCTGGAACTGCCGTTCTGCTGCCAACAAGGCAGACTTCATCCCAGCCTATGCTACCCTCCAGTCCCTCGACTTCTTGGCGCTGACGGAAACATGGATTACCACTGAAAACACTGCTACTCCTACTGCTCTCTCCTCGTCTGACCATGTGTTCTCGCTTACCACGAGAGCATCTGGTCAGCGGGGTGGTGGCACAGGAATCCTCATCTCTCCCAAGTGGACATTCTCAATTTTTCCCCTAACCCATCTGTCTATCTCCTCATTTGAATTCCATGCCGTCACAGTCACTAGCCCATTTCAGCTTAATATCCTTGTCATCTATCGCCCTCCAGGTTCCCTTGGAGTTCATCAATGAGCTTGACGCCTTGATAAGTTCCTTTCCTGAGGATGGCTCACCCCTCACAGTTCTGGGGGATTTCAACCTCCCTACGTCTACATTTGACTCATTTCTCTCTGCCTCCTTCTTTCCACTCCTCTCCTCTTTTGACCTCACCCTCTCACCGTCCCCCCTCTACTCACAAGGCAGGCAATACGCTTGACCTCATCTTTACTAGATGCTGTTCTTCTACTAATCTCACTGCAACTCCCCTCCATGTCTCCGACCACTACTTTGTATCCTTTTCTCTCTCGCTCTCCTCCAACACTACTCACTCTGCTCCTACACAGATGGTAATGTGCCGTCGCAACCTTCGCTCTCTCTCTCCCGCTACTCTCTCCTCTTCCATCCTATCATCTCTTCCCTCTGCTCAATCCTTCTCCCTCCAATCTCCTGATTCTGCCTCCTCAACCCTCCTCTCCTCCCTTTCTGCATCCTTTGACTCTCTATGTCCCCTATCCTCCCGGCCGGCTCGGTCCTCCCCTCCAGCTCCATGGCTTGATGACTCATTGCGAGCTCTCAGAACAGAGCTCCGTGCAGGTGAGCGGAAATGGAAGAAAACTAGACTCCCTGCGGACCAGGCATCTTTTCACTCCCTCCTCTCTACATTTTCTTCATCTGTTTCTGCTGCTAAGGCCACTTTCTACCACGCTAAATTCCAAGCATCTGCCTCTAACCCTAGGAAGCTCTTTGCCACATTCTCCTCCCTGCTGAATCCCCCCCCCCTCCTCCCTCTCTGTGGATGACTTCGTCAACCACTTTGAAAAGAAGGTTGATGACATCCGATCCTCGTTTGTTAAGTCAAATGACACTGCTGGTCCTGCTCACACTGCCCTACCCTATGCTTTGACTTCTTTCTCCCCTCTCTCTCCAGATAAAATCTTGCGACTTGTGACTGCAGGCCGCCCAACAACCTGCCCGCTTGACCCTATCCCTTCCTCTCTTCTCCAGACCATCTCCGGTGACCTTCTCCCCTACCTCACCTCGCTGATCAACTCATCCTTGACCGCTGGCTATGTCCCTTCTGTCTTCAAGAGAGCGAGAGTTGCACCCCTTCTCAAAAAAACAACACTCGATCCCTCTGATGTCAACAACTACAGACCAGTATCCCTTCTTTATTTTCTCTCCAAAACTATTGAGCGTGCCGTCTTTAGCCAACTCTCTTGCTATCTCTCTCAGAATGACCTTCTTGATCCAAACCAGTCAGGTTTCAAGACTGGTCATTCAACTGAGACTGCTCTTCTCTGTGTCACGAGGCTCTCCGCACTGCTAAAGCTAACTCTCTCTCCTCTGCTCTTGTCCTTCTAGACTTGTCTGCTGCCTTTGATACTGTGAACCATCAGATCCTCCTCTCCACCCTCTCTGAGCTGGGCATCTCCGGCGCGGCTCACTCTTGGATTGCGTCCTACCTGACCGGTCGCTCCTACCAAGTGGAGTGGCGAGAAGCTGTCTCCGCACCACGTGCTCTCACCACTGGTGTCCCCCAGGGCTCAGTTCTAGGCCCTCTCCTATTCTCGCTATACACCAAGTCACTTGGCTCTGTCATATCCTCACATGGCCTCTCCTATCATTGCTACGCTGACGACACACAACTAATCTTCTCCTTTCCCCCTTCTGATAACCAGGTGGCGAATCGCATCTCTGCATGTCTGGCAGACATATCAGTATGGATGACGGATCACCACCTCAAGCTGAACCTTGGCAAGACGGAGCTGCTCTTCCTCCCGGGGAAGGACTGCCTGTTCCATGATCTCGCCATCACGGTTGACAACTCCGTTGTGTCCTCCTCCCAGAGTGCGAAGAGCCTTGGCGTGACCCTGGACAACACCCTGTCGATCTCCGCTAACATCAAGGCGGTGACCCGATCCTGTAGGTTCATGCTATACAACATTCGGAGAGTATGACCCTGCCTTACACAGGAAGCGGCACAGGTCCTAATCCAGGCACTTGTCATCTCCCGTCTGGATTACTGCAACTCGCTGTTGGCTGGGCTCCCTGCCTGTGCCATTAAACCCCTACAACTCATCCAGAATGCCGCAGCCCGTCTGTTGTTCAACCTTCCCAAGTTCTCTCACGTCATCCCCCTCCTCCGCACACTCCACTGGTTTCCAGTTGAAGCTCGCATCTGTTACAAGACCATGGTGCTTGCCTATGGAGCTGTGAGGGGAACGGCACCTCCGTACCTTCAGGCTCTGATCAGTCCCTACACCCAAACGAGGGCATTGCATTCATCCACCTCTGGCCTGCTGGCTCCCCTTCCTCTGCGGAAGCATAGTTCCCGCTCAGCCCAGTCAAAACTGTTCGCTGCTCTGGCACCCCAATGGTGGAACAAGCTCCCTCACGACGCCAGGACAGCGGAGTCACTCACCACCTTCCGGAGACATTTGAAACTCCACCTCTTTAAGGAATACCTGGGATAGGATAAAGTAATCCTTCTACCCCTCCCTTACCCCAACCCACCCCCCCCAAAAAAATATATATTTTTTAAATAAAAAAATAAAATAAAAACACATTGTAAAGTGGTTATCCCACTCGCTATAAGGTGAATGCACCAATTTGTAAGTCGCTCTGGATAAGAGCGTCTGCTAAATGACGTAAATGTAAATGTAAATTTCCAGTGACCCTGTCAAAGGAAGAAAGGTCATGACAACACAGAAATTTGCTAAAGGGGAAGTCGTCTGTGACTACCACGGTCTCCCACTCTCAGGGAAGCAGGGGAAAGAACTTTTGGCAGCAACAGATGAAGACGAGATGGGGTACCTATATTTCTACAAGGATGTATCAGGGAAAACGTGCTGCATAGATGCCAAGACTGTGCCCTGCCCTTGCCACCCAGAGAAGGACACAATTGGACGGAGGATCAACCACTCCAGAAAGAGAAGCAACATAAAAGGGTCAGCTTCAGCAACTTGAAGAGGATGGCAAAGTGTGGAACGTTATCCTTTTCATTGCCCAACGAGACATTCCGGTGCAGGAAGAACTGTTATTTGACTATGGGGTGTAAATAAAATATTTTGGTGGAGAAGGAGAAGATTTGGAATGGCTTGACAGCTAGGCCAGTCAGCATGAAATCAACAATAACTGATGGGACTCAAAAATATCCTTAAACCCCTTTTTAAAATTTAAATCTGTAATTTTGGTAATATATTTAGCCATGCATGTTCAACTTAAAATGTCAGTTTTGGGTATCCTGCACTTTAAAATAAACAACACATTTAAAGAAAACCTGCAAATTGTTTTTCTTTTCACCCTTGTCTATTCAACACACTTTTGGCAGATGCCATCTTGCTAAAAAAAAGTCTCAGGTGTTGTTGCCTAGGCCATTGCTCTAATGTTTGAGGCTCCTCAAGCTGAGGAATTTCACACCTCTGTGTGGGGGTTTCACAAGCTATTAGGGTTAGAGAGGAAGTATTATGTGCAGTAGTCAGAATTGCTTCTATATAACAAGACATTCTCCCAAGAACTGTCTGATACAGTTGCCCCCCAGGAGACCAGCTACACCCTCATCCAGGTTGAACACCTGATATCCCCCACCACCCAGGAGACCAGCTACACCCGGATCCCCAACCTGGTTGAACCCCCGCTAACCCCCACCGCCCAGGAGACCAGCTACACCCAAACCGAACCAAAGAAGACTGGGATAAAGTCCTGTCACCCTGTCACCCTAAAAAATTCCAACCCACTGAGCATGACACAGACAACCCTTCCAACCACGACCAAGGAAGAGGAAATATGACTACATGCGAAAAGGTAAATCAGTATCTAACTTATATTGTTTATTAATAAATCGTAATGCTGTCAATAACTTCAATTATGTTTTTAATAAATTAATACAACAATTCCAGTGATTGATGGTCCCCTACTTTTCGGGAGGCAGGCATATTATACACTCTTAGAAAAAGGGGTTCCAAAAGGGTTCTTCAGCTGACCCCCATAGTAGAACCCTTTTTGGTTCCAGGTAGAACCCTTTTGGTTCCAGGTAGAACACTATTGGGTTCCATGTATAACCCTTTGTCTTAAGGGTTCTACCTGGAACAAAAAAGGGTTCTCCTATGGGGACAGCCAAATAACAATTTCTAAGAGCGTAGTCTAAGGCTAGGAATAGATGTAAAATGAATAATGCAAATGACTGGCACACTAACTTCATTAATGTTCTGATGGGTGGTGATTAAATAAATGTATTTATTGTTTCAGTGCATTCGGGGCAAATGATTTTCCCTATTCTCAAAATTCTTGCCAATAGAACTTCAGAGGAGGTAAATCATCTGCAGTACATTGAAATTCCTGTGACTGTATTTACAGGCTAATCCTAGTGCAACACCAATTGTAGTTAACTTGCAGTACATAGACCTTGTAGTTAAAGTGGCAATATGTAACCAAATTCACATAGAAATGTGAGTTACAGATCTTTCATTCTACTTGAAAGCAAGTCTAAGAAGCAGTAGATCTGTTCGACAGTGTGCGTTATTTCTATGTTTCCCATTCTTAAGTTTTGTTTTAGAGTCTTTTACTTTGGTGTTGTACAGCAGCTTCAAACAGCTGACATTAGCAACCATGACATTGTGGAGAGATTTCTGCATAGTGCAGCTAAAAAAAAAAATATATATATATATATTTATTTCTTGCATAATAAAGGATCAGGAGCAGAAAGTGAGATGGAAGCCATGCTCTGGATGGTATGTTTACTTCAACTAATCTCCTAGAAAGAATTGAGAATATACTGTAAACTCAATACCATATGTATTTTGACAGTGAAGCTAAAATGTACAATTTTAATTTAAACTCCAGCATTTTGAATTTGAGATCAAATGTTTCATATGAGGCGATAGTACAGAAGGTCGCCTTTTTACAATTTTGAAAAGAAAGCACTTTATGCATATAGTCTCCCCCAATTGAAGAATCCATAAGTATTTTGACAAATTCACTTATAGTGTATTAAAGTTATAGTACATTAAACATTTTATTTAAAATACTAAATTCTGGAGTATAGATCCATATTTCACATTTTAGCTTCACTGGATCTAACGTTACAGTGCCTTGCAAAAGTAGTCATACCCCTTGGAAACGCCTTTGACAGCGATAACAGCTGTAAGTCTTCTCAGGTAAGTCTCTTAGAGCTTAACACCAGGATTGTGCAATATTAGCCCATTATTCGTTCCATAATTCTTCAAGCTAGGTCAATATGTTGGGGATCATGGCTAGACAGCAATTTTAAAGTATTGCAATATATTTCCAATCAGATTTAAGTCCAAACTTTAACTTGGCAACTCAAGAACATTCTGTCTTCTTGCTAAGCAACTGCAGTGTAGATTTTTCATTGTGTTGTAGGTTATTGTCCTGCTGAAAGGTGAATTCCTCTCCCAATGTCTGGTGTAAAGCAGACTGAACCAGATTTTCCTTTAGCATTTTGTCTGTGCTTAGCTCCATCCCGTTTCTTTTCATCCTGAAAAACTCCACACTTTTTCATGATGTCAAGCATACACATAACATGATGCAGCCAGCACCAATCTTAAAAAATATGGAGTTAGTTACTCAGTGATGTGTTGTGTTGGATTTGACCCAAACAACATAAGGTTTTGCATTTAGACAAAAAAGTGTATTCCTTTGCAGTTTTTTTTCAGTATTAACTTTAGTGCCTTGTTGTTGCATACTAGACACATTTTGGATTTTTGGTATTATGTGTGTTTGTATTCTTTTTTTTTTACTGTCATTTAAGTCATTATTGTGGTGTCACTACAATGATGTTAATCCATTCTCATTTTTTTTTTACCATTGCCTGTAACTGTGTTACTTAACGGAGGAATAAACACACATGTTCATCATTGGTGTTTTAACCAGAACGCGGGAATGCCCTTTCTTTATTTTTGCACATGCGCAGTTGTACATCTCTCATAGGGCATAACTGTACCAGTGTAAGAACACAATTTATAACATATTAGTCTATATGTTAACACCCCCACTTGCTCTTATACTGTACAAGTCATATTCAACCTAACTATCAACACATTTAGCTTACAGTTATACATCTAACAAATGTCAGTTTACATTCCAAACATATAACCCAATAATTTTTCTTTTTTGAACTTCGTTACAGGTTTAGTCAAAACATCTGCAACCATGTCTGCCGTTGGACAATATTCAATACTTATTTTGCCATCACTGAGTGCAGATCGAATGAAATGATATCTGATGTCGACATGTTTACATCTCTGACGACATACTGGGTTCTTTGAAGATAACCAATGTGCAATTGCTCTGTCAAAGATTGTTACTGGTGCATATTGGCACTCACTATCCATCTGGCCCAATAACTGTACAAGGTACAAACTTTCTTGTGTAGTAGCAGCCAGTGCCATGTACTCTGCTTCACATGTAGATAAAGCTACTGTTGGCTGCTTCTTAGACCTCCATGAAATAACAGGTCCATATTTAGTTAAACTAAAACAATACCCTGTTATGCTTCGTCTGTCACTTTGATCTGCTGCCCAATCAGCATCACTATATGCTACGAGGGTGAGTTTTTCCACCCCCTTTTTGTAACACAACTCCTGATTCATTGTCCCCTTCAAGTACCTCAACACATGTTTAGCTGTTATCCAGTGTTGCTCTTTTGGTTCTGATAGGTATTGTGACAGCTTGCTGACAATCCAACTGATATCCGGTCTTGTACATGTCATAGCATATATCAAGCTGCCTATCACTTCACGATACCTTTTTGAATCAATAGGTTCACCATCACCATCAAAGTTTTGTTTTTGTTCACATGGTGTTGACCTTGTTTTACAGTCTGACATACCAAACCTTTCCAGTATCTTGGTTATGTACCTTGTTTGGTTCATCTTTATTTTCCCTTCACTTTGTGTAAAATCTATGCCTAGGAAATGTCCAAGCCTCCCAAGATCTTTCATCTTAAATTTTTCACTTAACATTTCTTTTACACTTGTGAGTGAGTCACTATCACTAGCAGTGATAATTAGATCATCGACCCAAATTATCAAAATGATCCTTTCTGTTGCAGTTTGTTTGTTATAAACACAGTGATCAGTTGGGTTTTGTGTAAAACCATTTTCACTAAGGTGATCATGCAACATTTTGTTCCAGTTCCTTCCTGACTGTTTCAGGCCGTACAGTGACTTGTTCAGTTTGCAGACTAGTTGCTCACCTGTATCTGACCTGACTTCAAAACCCTCTGGTTGCTCCATGTACACTTCACAGTCAATAGGAGCATGTAGATATGCTGTTTTGACATCCATCTGATGTAACTCTAAGTCATACTGAGCTGCTAGCTGCATCAAACAACGTACTGATGTCATATTTGCAGTTGGAGAAAAAGTATTATTATAGTCTATTCCTGCCACTTGACTATACCCCTTTGCAACATATCTTGCCTTGCATGTCTCAGTCTCATCTGAATTGTTTTTGACCGCATAGACCCACCTGCCCCCCACTGCATTTTTACCCTCTGGCAGTGTGCTCAATGTGAATGTATCATTTACCCTAAGGGAATCCATCTCCTCCTTCATAGCAGTAGCCCAAATCTCTGATTTTGGTGAAATCATTGCTTCTTTGAAGGTTTGTGGTGCATTGCACATTACTCTGTAGCAGTAGTCAACACTAGGTGGTATCTGGTCATCACACTTCACACTCATAGTCTTTTAAGTACTGGGGCTTCTTCCTCGCTCTGTCTGGATAGCGTGGACTCTGACTATCTGAAGTCTCCATTTGCACATCTCGTGTCTCTTCGGAATTTTGATCTGCCATCTTGGCTTTTGGCATGGGGGATTCAAATCTCTCCCCATGAAGATCATCACTCATTTCCAAATCTGTCTGAGTTTGGCGTTCGACTACACCTTTTGTAACGAACTTGACTAATCTGTTTTTAAGAACTTTTCCAGTGTCTGGGTAGTAGACTAGGTATGCTGGACTATTTTTATCATACCCGACAAAAATACCCTTTTCACATCTCGAGTCCAACTTTTTCTTGTTCTGTCTGTATGCATAGCAAACAGATCCAAATTCTTTCATCTTTGAAAGATCAGGCTTTCTCCCAGTAAACATGTAGTGTGGAGTCTGTCCTACACGCTTATTGTAACACCTATTGCGAATTACTGCAGCAGTCATTACAGCATATGTCCACAATTTCATTGGCAGGTTGCTCTCAAGTAGCATGCATCTTGCCATTTCAAACAGTGTTCTCCAATTTCTCTCAGCGGTCCCATTTTGATGGGGTGAGTAAGGGGCTGAAGTTTCATGTCTTATGGCATTCTTACTGAGCAGTGACTGGAACTCTTTGGCTGTGTACTCTGTGCCATTATCTGACCTGACACACTTAATTTTTCCATAAGGGGCCACATCAGCAATAAACTTCTCAGTAGATTTTACAGTATCACTCTTTGCTTTTAGGAAATACACAAAAACTGTCCCTGAATAATCATCCGTAAATGCTAGAGTATATCTGAACCCATCTTTCGCCTCTGGCTCAATAGGGCCAACCAAATCAGTGTGCACAAGCTCAAGGGCTGCTTTTGCCTTTTCATCAGGCTCTCTGTTTCTGCTCTGAACAAATTTTCCCTGTGTGCAGATTTCACAGTTGAGGGTAGATTTGTCGATCTTACCTGTGATTTTCATTCCCTCCGTCACATTTTCTAACTTTGACACATCCTCAAAATTACAGTGGCCAATAATTTTGTGCCATGTGTGAATATCATAGCACCCATGACATCCATCATCATTTTCATCACTTACAGTGTTAAGATAGTAAAGTCTATCGTACTCCTCGATGTCAAAAGTGGTACCGTTCTTGTGGATGAGCTTGTTACATCCCTGTCGAAAGTTGACTGAAGCTCCGTTGGCTGTCGCTGCTTTAACAGAGAAAATGTCCTGTGGAAACGACGGCATGTACAGCGCCTTCGTCAGCGTTGTTTTCACCCGACGACCCGTGTTGTCTCTCAGGTAAACCTCCGCTGCACCTCTCCTCTCCGCGACACCATTCGTTCTTGTTCCGTCAGCCAGCTCCACGGAATGTTTTTCCGGTTTGAAAGTCTCGTCAAACTCCTTAAACTTCCCGATGTCCGTGACTATATGTGACGTTGCTCCCGTATCAACCATCAGCCCTTTTTGTTTCAGTCCACGAACCTGACAGTCACTTATTCTGAATGCAAATGTGTGGCCTTCAGCATCTGTTGCTTGTTTCACATTGTCTCTTCTTTTTCGTCTGCAATTTGCGTCAGTATGAGTGGAGCTCTTGCAAAAACTACACCACGGTCTCCGTTCTCTGTGCTCTCCAGTAACGGTACATTCCCGAGCCTTGTGCCCTTTCTGGCCACAGTTGAAGCAGGTTATCTCGGTCCCTTTATCTCTTCCTCTTGGCCAGCTACCTTTAATGTTACTTGCATTCATCACGTGGTCGTCAGTGGAAATGGCGCTAAACTTCTCGGTGGTTTCATAGCTCCTCAACTTGGTTTTGAACTTGCCATAAGTTGTCGGCTCATCACTCTGCGTTATGTGGATGGCAAACGGCTTAAATGATTCGGGCAAACCTTTCAGAATCATTGCAATCAACAGCCCGTCACTTAAAGTCTCTTCCTCAGTGCTGTAATAGCCGTCTCAGCACGAATGATATAATCCGTAACACTTTCGTCAGCGGCTTTCTGAAGAGAAGTTAGCTCAGTGTAGAGGCTAATCACACGTGGCTTCCCTTTACCTGCATAATGTTCCCTCAATATCTTCAACGCTTTTCTCCCATCATCTGCTGCTTCTCTCATTATCAGGGAAAGACTTATCATCCAAAACCTGTATCAATTCGGCGTAGGGTTCTTCATTTTTCTCTCCGTCTTCTTCATCTTCATCCACGCTCAATATGGTGGCCTTTAGCCCTAGCAAACGCAAGCGCCCCAAAAACTTAGTCTCCCATAACTCGTAGTTTTTTTCATCTCCGTCGAAACATAATCTATTCCATCGGCTTCCATGTTCCCTCCTGGGCCCATAACCTGTTGGTGCTGTCATCTTCAGGACAGGAATACCGGCTTGCTTAACGGAGGAATAAACACACATGTTCATCATTGGTGTTTTAACCAGAACGCGGGAATGCCCTTTCTTTATTTTCGCACATGCGCAGTTGTACATCTCTCATAGGGCATAACTGTACCAATGTAAGAACACAATTTATAACGTATTAGTCTATATGTTAACAAACTGTTTTAAAATCACCAATGGCCTCATGGTAACACCCCTGAGCAATGTCATTCATGTCCTGCGTCAAGTCCCTACTAGCTCTTTACGTCCAGTGCTATTTCTTCAAAAGCCGGAAAATATGCCAGTCGTCATTGTCGGGCTTGAATTCAATTGGCCGAGTGACTATTTTGACTGGAAAAATACGCCGGTCAGCCAGCATGAACTCAAATGCAAAAAGTCTGCGTGGCAGGCAGACACAGTCTCTGTTGATTTCTCTTGAAACAAGATATCGGGCTCTGCCAGAAGCAAAGCCCCTCCAAAAATACGTTGAAGTCGTAAGTGTTCCTCTCCACGGAAGTCTTTAGTAAAAGGCGAAAGGCTTGTGCGTAATGAAGAGAAACCAGAGTCGTATGGAAGTCAGAGGTCGGGGCCCGAGACGCACTCTGTTTACTCTAGGCCGGGTTGTCCCCGAACCCACTTGCCAAGTTTTCGGGGGCTGTGGGGAAAAATTCAGACACAGACAGACAGACACAGACCCACTATCCTGGTGAAGTATGCTCTTTTTTTGGTCAAAAACAGACACACACAATCCTGGTGAATGCCAAATGTTTTTTAAATTTTTTAAAGAAAAATGGAGGGAAACGCTGGACCGCACGAAAATCGCTTTGCCCTTCTATCAGTTAGGATTTCTTTTTTTTCTCTCTTCTTCTGCTGGCTGTTTACCTACCTCCGTGTTGTTGTTTTCCTTGACAATGGGAGAAAAGTGTTGCACCGTTCCCGGTGGTCAGTCCTGTCATTTTTCTTATGTAACAGGGTCACGATTCCTACTCTAAAACTGTCAGGTAGTCTGTCAAGTTGTTCAAAGTCAGTAAAAACAGTCAGAAGTTCGTCGGCTAAAACATCCCAAAAGGTCATATAAAACTCCAAAGGGAGGCCGTCCTCCCCCGGTGATTTACCCCTCTTAAAATGTCAGTCCTTTGTCGAGTTCTGTCATTGTCAAGTCTTTTGTTAGGTCGTCTATATTGGGTAAAATTCTGTCTATGATAAAACATCCCCCATGGTTTCCTCGCACATGTCTTTTTCCTCAAACAGCTCCCCATAAAACTCTGACTACTTATTTTATTCCCTCTGGTTTTTAAAAACAATCTTTATCTTTTAACCCTGTCATTACCCTACCCTTGCTAACTATCTTCTTAAAAAAGTGCACTTCTCCCCCTCTTCTAATTCCCTTTCTTTGCATCTTAAAATAACCCCCTTGCTCTTCTGTTCTGCTAAAAATGCCATTTCTTTCTTTACTTCTTGGATTTCTTGGTTAAAATCAAAACACCGTTCCAGTCGCTTCTGCAGTCCCAACATGCGTCTTTCTCTCTAAAGAAGGTCCTCGTCTTGCCCTTCACAATTTCCCACCACTGTGCTCGTGTGTCAAAGAAGTCCTGTAGCGTCTGCCACTGGCTGAACTGCTCCCTGTGCTGACTAACTACTCTATCATCTTCTAAAAAAGGGAGCAGTTCAGTTTCCAGGGCCCTCTTCCTACAGTCACACCCAAAGTTAGTGAAAGGGTGCACGTCAGCATTACGTGATCTGAGAAGAAAGCAGGGGTTATTCTAGCATCAGTTGGCGGGCAGTCACGGGTAAACAGATAGTCAATGCGAGAGGCTCTGGTGCCGTCACCACTGGTCCAGGTGAAGCCCTCCTCTCTTGGATGCAGGGTTTTAAAACAGTCAGTTAGTTTAAAATCCCTGCACAACCCTTGCAATAAAACACTAGACCTATCTACCTTAAAATCTTCTCCCGCTCCTCTCCTGTCTGCTCTACTTAAAACAGTTAAAATCCCCACCCACCACTAGAGGATCCCTCCCCAGCATGTGGGACTGCAGGTCTTCTAAAAGTGTGCAACGGTCGTGTTTGTTATTAAAACCATATACATTTAGCACGTTAAAATCCCTCCCCATAAAAGTACAGTTGGCTAAAAGAGCACGCCCCCCAACCACCACTGTGCTCCCCCTCACCACCACCTGTGGGGTCTTGAATAAAATGGCAACACCATCGTTTCTGTTAAAATTGGATCCGCGCTGCCACTTCTCCTCCCATTTGCTGTAAGAGGATAAAAAGGGTAGACCACACTCCTGTAATAAAAACACATCTGAATTGTGCTCTTACTTCAGTCTTTATACTCCTAACATTTATGGTGGTGATGTTAAAAGCCATAAGAGGTGAGTAAAAGGAAAGGCGGCATTAAAACAGTTTAAAAGGGGTTCTTTTTCAGATCCTTTCTCTCCCTACGGGGTAAGGGAGAGGAGGTTAAAACAGGGTTTAAAAATGATTCCTGGTTTGGAGAGTTGGATGGGAAGACCCTGGACTCATCCTCCCCCTGGGAGCTCTCCCACTCCAATTTGCCCTTTTTTTTCCTCACCCTGTTCAGGGTCGGAGAGCTCCTCTGCGTTTCTCTTCCGTATGGGAAGGTGTTCGCCCAGGGTCTCTCCCCCCTCTCCTGCACCTTCCTCGCTTGACAGTGTCGTTTCGTTGTCATCATACTGTCAGACCCACTTGGGGAGCTCTCTCTCCAGAGCAGTCTCTCGGCCCTTTCTCCTTCAGGGGTCGCTTCAGTCTGGGGCAGGGTGGTTTGGGGGGGGGGGGTTTCCTCCCCTCCCACTTCTTCCACCACTGCGCCTTCCGAGCCCTCCACCTCTACCACCTCCACTACCGCCACTACTGCCACCTTGGCAACTGCCACTTTCTCCTTCTGGCGCTCGTAAGACCGGTCCGCAGCCGCCGCCTCCATCCGGCCAAGCCTGACCTTATTGGCCCAGGAGGAGGGGCAGCTGCGGATGAGGTGGGACCGCACGCCACAGAGGTTGCATGACCTTCCATTCGTGCAATCCTCGTAGCGGTGGCCCACCTCCCGGCACTTCATGCAGACCACCTTATCGCAGGCTTCTTCTAGGTGGCCATGCTCACCACAGCTTAGGCTGGTCCTGGTAGTGAACATGGCCCCTGTTCTTTCCAAGGACTATGGTGGATGGGATGGCTTTCAACCCACCATAGCCCCCGGGATCCTCCCTCTGCTGGACAGTGACCCTCCAGGCCCCTGTCCAGATCCCATCGGGATTCTTCACCTGGGTCAGGGGCCCTTTCACGTTGTTGTACCGTTTCATTGTACATACGGACAATAACGGTTTTAATGCTATTGTCCGTCAGCTTGATCATCTCAAACATAGCTGCTAGAGATCCCTGGGTGTTCTGGAGTTTCCCCCAGAACTCCCTTTGGAAGCTGGCGCAACATTGAAGCAGTTCACCTGCGCAGGTATAAAATTGAGTTCCTTTTGGAGGATAAGGGTGACAGAAAAAAAAAAAAACTCACTATCTAGACAATATTGAGGGGTGAGGAGGCTAGCCGGCCTCACCAGCAGGCCAGGCTATGCTAACCAGCTAGCAGGCTGGCCAGCCAGCAAAATGCCCCCCCAAGTGGCAACAAAAAGCAACAAACAAAAACCAAGACAAGGGAAAATTCAGGGGATGGAAAAAAACTATTGGACGAGTATGGATGGGTTAACGGGGACTACAAAAACCAACAAACAATGCCTGCCAAGCCTGAGGGGCGAGGCTAGCAGGCCAGTCAAGCTAAAGCTAACAGGCCGGCTAGCCAGCAAGCCAACCCAGCTAGCAAACACTACACAAAAAGAAACAAGGGGGTTAAAACTAAGGATACAAGAGGATGGGGAAACAAGGAAAACAAACAATAAGAAAAAAAAAAGTAAGTATAAAAGGTACAAAACAACAAAAAGCCACAACAAACTAACACAAAAAATATAGACAAATAAATAAAGGGGCTCTTTACTCACCCTACAGGTGCTGACCAGCCCTAGCCCCCCTTTCCATCGCTCTATGGTGGCATGGTGACCCCACTTCCTCTCCTCCCTCCTTATCCTCCCTCTCAAATCTCCCTCCACTCTCCTCACTTCCCTCCACCCCACACTTTGCCCCCGACTTTACCAAACTTTGCCTAACATCCCACAGCCCTTGTTTAAGAAGGCTGATCAGCCACAACAAAAATCGTTCCCTACTTACCCCTCCTACTCTACCTAGTCAACACTGCCCTGGCCCACACTACTCCTGCGAAAGCACAATCCCAGTACATGTGGCGTATCGTCTCCTCCCCAACGCAAGTTGGTCTCGGACACTGAGGGGATCGTGCCAAACTATGCCGGTATGATGGATCTTACCAGCAAGCACTTGTGGAGGCTTAACCAATTTAGATCCTTGAGGCGGTTGTCCAAACCCCGCACCTGTATGTTCTCCCAGACCACAGCAGGTGTACCCACCACAGGGGCCGCACAAACGCTACGTCTAACCTCCTCGTACAGGTGTCTGTGATCCAAACCTACTCGGGCGACTTCAACCTCGGGATGCGCACGCAGCCACTTCACCGCATGGCTGAAGTGCCACGGCAGCTGTTCAGCCCGAGGACCCGTGTTGGACCACACCATTACGCTTCTCGCCTGGTACGAGAAAAACACTCGGAAAAATAACCGGAGGGATGAATCACCGGATTAGCGAGCTCATTCAACAAAAACGAAACAAAAATAGAGTCCAGCTTGAGTGGGAAATGTGGGACTCCCCTCCCACCCTCCCCGATGGTTGAGAGCATGCGAGCCCTGGCGACATACTCATACCTGCCCCCCCACATGAACTGAAACAAGCCATACTAGCCCCCTCATGCTCGCTGGCAATGGATAAATGTATGCCAAATACAGAAGGGAAGGCAGTACATCCACCTTCAGGACCTTGCCCAAGAAAGACAAATATCTAGCCTTCCACATTGCCAGCTTCCTCTGCACCACAGCAACCCTAATGTTCCAGTTCAGTGTCGCAGGTCTCAAAGTGGACCCCAAGAATCCTCAGGGCCCCATTACAGAGAGTCCCCCGGGCACGTCCGTCCTGCCCCACCATCTGCCGAAATACTTAACAGACGACTTGGCGAGGTTAAGGACCGCTCCTGACGTGCGGGTGAAGTCTCCAATTATGGCCAGAGACCTTAGCAGGCACGAGTCCTTGCACAAATGCAAGGTGGTGTCATCGGCATACTGTGTCACCTTAACATGCAAACCCTCCACCCCTGCGTCAGCCCTAATAGCAGCCGCCAAGGGCTCTATATTGAGCACGAAAAGGAGTGCCGAGAGCGGGCATCCCTGCCTGACCCCTGAGGAGAGGCCAAACTCGTCACCCAGATGGCTGTTTATGCTCACCCTGCACCCACATACAAAATCTTGATCCACTTTCTAAAGCGATCACTAAACCCTAACCTACCGAACACTCTGAAAAGAAAAACCCTACTGACGCGATCGAAAGCCTTGCCCTGATCAAGTGCCGCTACCATTAGAGGCAGTTTTCTATCCTCAACCCAGGCGATGGAGTCTCTGATCAGTTGGAGGTTCCACCTAATGGAACAGCCTTCCACCCCACATGTTTGATCCTCATGGACAACATAGGGAAGGGCTGTGCGCAAACGGTCTGCCATGACCTTAGCTCGTATCTTATAATCTAAGCACAGCATGGTCAACGACCGCTAGTTTGCTAAGGTCTCCGGTGTCTCCCTTCTTGTAGAGGGACAGCACACCTAGAGCCATTGACCTGCCCAGGACTCCAGTCTCGAGAACGTCCGTCAGGACTTCGAGTACCACCGGTCCAAGCATACCCCAAAATATTAGGTAAAACTCAGCAGGCAGCCCATCCATCCCAGGTACCTTCCCTTTCCCCAACCTCTTGAGGGCACTCTCCACCGCCTTTCTAATGTCCTCCGGAACACGCCGGGACAAATGTTCTAAGAACACGGTACCCTGCTCTTCCGCTACTACCCTCTCCTGGAATAAAACCCTGGAAATGGTCAGTTGCCACCCTGACCATCTGCGCCGGCTCCCTGACTATCCTACCGTGTCTATCCCTCACCCCGTAAAAAACCTGTCTTTCCTGCTTTTCCCTAACTGATTTAAAAAACACTGCAGAACAGGTCTAATTATGCTCTATGAACTCAGTGTGCACGCTGCAGGAAAGCACGGGCCTTCCGCTCATGCACCTCCCTGAGTTGAGCCTTTAGGCTGGTTGCACGCTCAACGTCCATCGAGCTCCCGAGGTTGCCTGCCTCGTACTCGAGCTCAAGTAAACGTTGGAGCTGTTCCTCTTCCCCCTTCCTGTTACAAAACCCACTAATAAAAACCCTAATCCTGACTTTGGCTATCTCCCACCACTCCAACACCTCCGCACATAGGCCGGAGACCCTCAAGCCCCAGAAAAAAAACGGAGAATGTGTTGACGAAAACGTGCTCCTCCAGGATATCCCGGTTGAGCTTCCAGTACCCCCTACCGAAAAGGCAGACAGGTGCTTTGACCCTAAAACAAACCCTGTCGTGGTCCGAGAAAAACACAGGCAACAACCGCCCAGACAAAAGCCCCAGGGATTTGGGTAGAAAGACGTAGTCCAGCCTCCTCACAAAACCCGGGAGTTACGCCACGTGGGGCCTGCCAGCGCCGGAGTAGTATTAAGGCCGCCATCCACCAGGCCATGGCTTGCCATAAGTCCGGTGATGGCCCCTACACTACCATCTGCTACCCCTCCTAAATCTACATTAAAATCCCCTCCCACTACCAAAAACCCTGTTTGTGGCACACAGGGGTGCCAGAAGCTCCACCATCTCCCTTCTCTCTGGCACTGTCTGTGGCCCGTATACCCCTTAGTCTAAAATCCCCTAATACTATGTCTACCCCCAATATCCTCCCCTGCATCACTACGTATGTTCCCTCCACCTTCACTTCCCTTTTGCCAAACAAAATCCCAACCCCTGCTGAGTGTACTCCTCCCACACTCCACACTGACTTCCTTTTAACCCACTCTTTTTAAAAATTGTTCCACACCCCCCATTCCCATTAATTCAGTGTAGAAGGTCACATCGTACGCCTCCATCGCATTTCCCTGTAGACACATCACCTCTTGTACTCTAAGTTTCAGGGCCCCCATCAGCACGGCCCTTGCGAAAGTGTCCCTCGGCATCCGGCCCTCATTCTCCTTCTTCCAAGCAAAACAAATCGTGTTTTTAAGTCCAGTCCTAGGGACCGACCCTGCTCCATCTTTAGTGTTAGCCATCTCCTCACGGAGAAAAGCCTGCAGATTCCAACTTTACCTAAACTCAAAGGAAAATAACCTGCCCTTTACACCCTCCGGCCTTCGACTCAGCGAGCTTTGAGGCATCTCAGTACCGAGCATGATCTGACCCAAAAGGCAGAGAAGCGATAACCCACAAATTGACCCCTGCACCCGCCGGGCACCCGGGGGAGACCTCTGCGGTTTGGCAAAAGTGGGCCTCCTCCCATCGCAACCCCCCCACGTTTCCCTGGCGACAGGCAAATGTTTTTTCCAAAAAGTCGCTGATGCGTCAAGTTCCTACTAGCTCTTTACGTCCAGTGCTACTATTTGTTCAAAGGCCGGAAAATACGCCAGTCGTCGTTGTTGGGCTTGAATTCAATTGGCTGAGTGACTACTTTGACTGGAAAAATACGCCGTCAGCCAGCATGAACTCAAATGCCTGAGCAAAAAGTCTGCGTGGCAGACACAGTCTCTGTTATTTTCTCTTGAAACAAGATATCGGGCTCTGCCAGAAGCAAAGGCCCTCCAAAAATACGTTGAACTCGTAAGTGTTCCTCTCCACGGAAGTCTTTAGTAAAAGGTGAAAGGCTTGTGCATAATGAAGAGAAACCAGAGTCGTATGGAAGTCAGAGGTCGGGGCCCGAGACGCACTCTGTTTACTCTAGGCCGGGTTCTCGCAGGTTGTCCCCGAACCCACTCGCCAAGTTCTCAGGGACTGTGGGGAAAAGTCACAGACACACTATCCTGGTGAAGTATGTTCTTTTTTTGGTCAAAAACAGACACAGAATCCTGGTGAATGCCAAAATGTTTATTTATTTTTTAAGAAAAACTGAGGGAAAACGCTGGACCGCATGAAAAGCACTTTTTTCTTTCTCTCTTCTTCTGCTGGCTGTTTACCTACCTCCGTGTAGTTGTTTTCCTTGACAATGGGAGAAAAGTGTTGCACCGTTCCCGGAGGTACTGCAATACCGGGTTGATGCGTGGAGCAAGCCCCATTTCCAACTCCCTGTTTGAAAAATCCATTTAATATGTAGTCCCCCGGTGGGGGACGTATCAGATATTAAACTGATAAGAACAGATTTCTCGTTTGGAAAAGTTTATTGGTACAAATCCTTTTGAAACAGCTCACATTTTTTATTCATTTACACACATAAAAACAGCATAAAGTGCATAAAACCAGCATTACATTACAATAACATTTTAAAGGTACATGTTTATTTAAAACAATCCTGCATAAAAGTACCCTTTCTTGTAAAAGCCAATCTATAAAAAGCCATTTTAAAATGTGTATACATGATTTAACAAGGTAAAACATTTTTAAAAGACATGAAGAGCCTGTCAAAAAGTCCCTTTGTTAAAAAGCTGTCTTCGGTCCTAAAAACTTTAACCTGGTTCAAACAACACTATGAAATGACATAACAGGCACCTATCTACGATAGACAAACAGGTGCATTATGGAGTGTGATTAGGATGTAACACACCTGAGTAAAGGATTATGCTTGTATTTTAAACTCTGCGACGTGAGTTAGTCACATATCTTCTTACATCTGGTGAATATGCATTTGGAGGACAGTAAAACCCATGTGCGTATCATGTTCGCAGATTTCTCCTCGGCATTTAACACAATCAATCCGTTGGTCCTCGCGGACTTGATGCTATGCTTATCACATGGATCACCAACGTCCTAACTGATAGGTCTCAGCAGGTACGAGTTGGCAATACACTGAGGTGTGCACTATTTCAGTTGGAACCCCACAGGGCAGTGTTCTTTCACCAGTGCCATACATACTGTATACAGACCGCTGCCAGAGCCGGTTCCCAGGGCGCAACCTGATCAAGTATGCTGACGACACTGCTTTGGTCAGTCTTCTTTAATGTTGATCTAACAATCATGGTTCTCTTTAATAAATAATTGAGACATTCTGTCCTACTTCTTGAACTGCTGGTTTGGGAAAAATAGGTTGGGCAAGATAGTCAGGACTTACGGGAAAAATGATGGGGCAGCAAGCAAGAACTGTCATCTCTCTACCTGGGCAGAGCCCTCCAAAAGGCAAATATAATAGCGGTTGACTTTTCTTTCCTTCCACTCCGAATTCCAGCTCCTTCCCTCTGGCCGCAGGTACAGACTACCTAAGGGTAAAAAAAAATAGGGCCAAGTACCCTTTATTCCAAAGGCTAGTCTACAACTTTATCAAAATCTTGGACTAATTGCACTTATCACTATGAAACTGCACTTACCCTGCCTATTTGCTTGTAAATATCCTTTACTATTAATTGTTTATATTTGATGTTTTATGGACTGCAGCAAAATGAATTCTCTCTGAGGACATGAACGTTTTCTGAATCTGAAAATATTTTTTTCCAGGTCTCCTTTTTACAAGAGGTTCATTTAAGGGACATGGGGGATGTTTGTTTTTTCAAGGGGTGGGCAAAGGGAGAGTCCAGATGGGGAATATGGGGTGTGCACCCTTCTGGGGTGGGGATCCTGTTTGGGGATAGGGAGTTTTGTTTGGATGGTTGTTTTTCACTTTATTTTCATCGATATGTAAAAGTTACGTCAGTCTTTGTAACCACAGGTTCAAGGCCTTTCTTTTGGCTATCCTTCTCTCTGCAAAGGTTGGTAGCCTGGGACAACTCCTGCCCTAAGGCGTAGACCCTCCCGGCTAATTTCCAACATGCAGTGAAGAGGAACAGAAGGCACACTGAGTGCCTGGAGGATCTGCTCTGCATGGACCACAGGGCTTTATGCAGGACCTTGGTGGCTAAGCGGTGTGTTTTTGTTGTTCCCCTCCATCTTGTTTCCCTACTTCCCCCCCCCATTTTTGGTCAACTGAGGAGCTTTTTGGTTGGCCGGCCTGCTTGCCTCCTAGCTTTTGTTTGTCTTGTTTGGGTGTGTTTCCTCCTTTGTGCCCCTTCCCTTTTGTGTCCCAGTAACATCAACAGTGAGGACAAACCCAGCCTGCCTCTCTCCTTCCACACTGAGTCCAAACATACAGTCACTGGGTCCTGATTGTGACAGTTGAGCCCAGTTTGCATCGCAATATCCAGAGATGGCATCAGTGAAGCTGGAAGATTGCAGTCAAACACTGGAGCTTAATTTGAACATTAAAGATGAAGAAAAGGAGAAGATTGGGAAATCTGTTTATCAGGATCCAATTTAGTGTCTTCTGAAGTAGAGGGAAAATCAAGACCTGACTAGTTCAGTTCTCAGGAGATTCAGAGTTGTAAAGTGTGTTGTAGTAGGAAGCAAATGTTTGGTTTATTTCTACAGGATCCATTGATAATTGTCCTTGTAAATTATGAATTGCATTAAAGGCTGAATTTTACTTCTTACTGTGCCAGGCCAGCAATTTACCAGGTTTTTCACCTTGATCATAGGACTGTTTCAGCCTAGTTAAGCTGTTTGCAGCCTTTGAGGTGGGAAGTTCTTCATACTGAGCTTTAAGACCAAATTATTCCTTGTTTACTTCTACTGAGTTATCCAATTCTCTGATTTTGCTGTCCATCTCTCATTTTCTGATTTTTATTTTATTTTAAACTGGTAAACTCCTGAGTGGCACAGTGGTCTAAGGCACTGCATCGCAGTGCTAACTGTGCCACTAGAGATCCTGGTTCGAATCCAGGCTCTGTCGCAGCCGGCCGCGACCGGGAGACTCAATGGCGGCGCACAATTGGCCCAGCGTCGTCCAGGGTAGGGGAGGGAATGGCCGGCAGGGATGTAGCGTTGATAGAGCATGGCGTTTGCAATGCCAGGGTTGTGGGTTCGATTCCCACGGGGGGCCAGTATGAAAAAATATGTATTCACTAACTGTAAGTCGCTCTGGATAAGAGCGTCTGCTAAATGACTAAAATGTAAATGTGTCTAGTGTAAATGTAGCAAGCAGTATTGAGTGTTGGTTTGGCGCGGTTGGTGGGTTGGTTGACTGGATATCTAGCTGGCTGGTTAGCCGGCCATGCTGGTTTAGCTGATTGGTCATCTCACCTTCCGGGCCTTGTTGGCAAGTTCACGTTATTACAATTGTCTGTATGTACTGTTACGTTCCACAGCAATAAAACCAAAAATTTTGCTCAACCAGAAGGAGGAACTAACAGTCACTGAACAACAACCAAAACAGGCAGGGTTTTAGGAGGGGTTCTGAAATACACTCATAGGGTTGTCCACGGAAAGTTGACTAGCAACAACAAATAGAACCTTAGACACCCACCATGAGCACCCACTAAATTTGCCCAAAAGAGACAAACAAAAGAAAAACCCACACCAAACCGAAAGACAGGAAGCAAACCAAAAACATGGCGCAAAACAAAATCAGATACAGGATTGTTTATCTAGAAATCAAAATAGGGAGCGCCATCTAAAAGGGTGTTGACCCTTCACATATCTCAAGACAACTGAAGCACTGGGCCAGTCACTCTTAAATAGCACCTGGCCAGCACAGGTGAAAGACCTTCCCACTAACGAGATGGCAACCA
Source organism: Coregonus clupeaformis (assembly GCF_020615455.1). Lineage (NCBI taxonomy): Eukaryota > Metazoa > Chordata > Actinopteri > Salmoniformes > Salmonidae > Coregonus > Coregonus clupeaformis. The sequence goes on from NC_059225.1 coordinate 36,046,443, forward strand.
GCACAGGTGTAACACATACTGATTAACAAGGTGACAACAATCGGTGCGCCCTACGTGCTAACGAGCTATACCTGCTAAGGTCCAACCTCAAAACATAAATGGAAAAACCAAAGCCTGTAACACCTTACCCCTTAAGACAACAAATATATCCTATATTTTTGTTGGACAACTTTGCTCACCACCAACAGAAAACAACTTCCGTTGAACAACATAATCAATTTAAATCTGTCGCCTTCTGCAATATAAATATGGTGACTACAGGCTGTCAACAATGAAATACAAGGCAAAACAGCCACCTCTTATTTATTTTTAAATGTATATATGCTTTGTTTTTCTTTGTATTTTACAATATTTTCTACATTTGTGTAATTGTACATATACACACCAGTCAAAAGTTTGGACACACCTACTCATTCAAGGTTTTTCTTTATTTTTGCTATTTTCTACATTGTAGAATAATAGTGAAGACATCAAAACTATGAAACACATATGGAATCATGTAGAAACCAAAACAAGTGTTAAACAAATCAATATATATATTTTAGATTCTTCAAAGTAGCCACCCTTTGCCTTGATGACAGCTTTGCACAGTCTTGGCATTCTCTCAACCAGCTTCACCTGGAATGATTTTGCAACAGTCTTGATGGAGTTTTCATATATGCTGAGCACTTGTTGGCTGCTTTTCCTTCACTCTGCGGTCCAACTCATCCCAAACCATCTCAATTGGGTTGAGGTCGGGTGATTGTGGAGGCCAGGTCATCTGATGCAGCTCATTCTTGGTCAAATAGCCCTTACACAGCCTGGAGGTGTGTTGGGTCATTGTCCTGTTGAAAAACTAAATGATAGCCCCACTAAGCGCAAACCAGATGGGATGAATTCTAAATAAATCACAGACAGTGTCATCAGCAAAGCACCCCCACACCATCACACCACCTCACCCATGCTTCATGGTGGGAATCACACATTCAGAGATAATCCGTTCACCCACAACGCGTCACAAAGACATGGCGGTTGGAACCAAAAATCTCAAATTTGGACTCATCAGACCAAAGGACAGATTTCACCGGTCTAATGTCCATTGTTCGTGTTTCTTGGCCCAAGCAAGTCTCTTCTTCTTATTGGTGTCCTTCAGTATTGGTTTCTTTTCAGCAATTTGACCATGAAGGCAGTCTCCTCTGAACAGTTGATGTTGAGATGTGTCTGTTATTGAACTCTGAAGCATTTATTTGAACTGCAATTTCTGAGGCTGATAACTGTAATGAACTTATCCTCTGCAGCAGAAGTAACTCTGGGTCTTCCTTTCCTGTGGCGGTCCTCATGAGAGCCAGTTTCATCATAGCGCTTGATGGTTTTTGCGACTGCACTTGAAGAAACGTTCAAAGTTCTTGAAATTTCCGGATTGACCTTCCGGATTGACTTGTCTTAAAGTAATGATGGACTGTTGTTTCTCTTTGCTTATTTGAGCTGTTCTTGCCATAATATGGACTTGGTCTTTTACCAAATAGGGCCATCTTCTGTATACCACCCCTTCCCTGTCACAACCTAGAAGGTCAGCATACCGGAGTCACCTCTTCACTGTTGACGTTGAGCCTGGTGTTTTGCAGGTACTATTTAATGAAGCTGCCAGTTGAGGACATGTGAGGAATCTGTTTCTCAAACTAGAGAATCATTTCATTTACACAACATACCTACCACTTTGAAGATGCAAAATATTTTTTCTTGTGCAACAAACAAGAAATAAGACAAAAAAACAGAACTTGAGCGTGCATAAGTATTCACCCCCCCAAAGTCAATATTTTGTAGAGCCACCTTTTGCAGCAATTACAGCTGCAAGTCTCTTGGAGTATGTCTCTATAAGCTTGGCACATCTAGCCACTGGGATTTTTGCCCATTCTTCAAGGCAAAATTGCTCCAGCTCCTCCTTCATTCCAATCCAAGATGGCGTAGCAGTGTTGTCGTGAATTCTGTTGTGTCCTCGTGTAAAGGCCTGTTTTTTAGTTTTTTGTCTTTTTTTCGTGTATATTTCTCTATCTCACTTTCCATCCTTTAAGTAAATATACTTTCCTGCAACCAGCCTCACCCAATGTGGAACGGATTCTATCTTTCTTAATTTTTATCAAAAAACTAGCCATCTAGCCAGCTAACTAGCTACTTGCTATTAGCCACCGTTAGCGATCTTCACCACTGTCCGTGGCCTGCACTACCTACCAGCCAGCTCTAGCCTGGACAATTATCGGCCAGTCTGCACAGCGTGCTATCGACCCAGAGCATATCAGATTTTCTGCCGGAATCACTGAATCACTGGACCTTAAACCCGGATCATCGCAACTAGCTAGCTGCAACCGACTGGCTGTTGTTGGCTAATCACCACTGTCCCGATGCACCAGTTAGCCTTGGGCTAGCCTCGAGCCAGGCCCATCTCCCGGCTATCTACCTCTCTGTCAACCGGACGGGACCTCCTAGTGTCGACACGGAGCCCCGCTGATCCATCACGACTGGTCTGCCTATCGAATAACACCTGTGATTGCGTTATGCTCCTCTCCCATGTCAATATGCCTAGCCTATTGCTGTTTGGGTTAGTTATTATTGTAATATTTCACTGTAGAGCCCCCAGTCCCGCTTAACCAGCCTCAGAGAGCTCGTTTGTCCCACCCCCCATACACGCGGAGACCGGCTCAATCGGTACCTCCAGTGATGCTATCTCTTTCATCGTTACCCAATGCTTAGGTGTACCTCCACTGTACTCATATCGTTCCATATCCTTGTCTGTACATAATGCCCTGAAACTATTCTACAACGCCCGGAAATCTGCCCCTTTTATTCTCTGTACCCAACGCACTAGAAGAGCAGTTCTTAAAGCCTTTAGCCGTATCCTTATTATATTCCTCCTCTGTTCCTCTGGTGATGTAGAGGTTTACCCAGGCCCTGTAGCCCCCAGTATCACTCCTACTCCCCAGGCGCTATCATTTGTTGACTTCTTTAACCGTAAAAGCCTTGGATTCTTGCATGTCAACATCAGAAGCCTCCTTCTCAAGTTTGAGTTATTCACTGCGTTAGCACACTCTGCCAACCCTGATGTTCTAGCAGTGTCTGAATCCTGGTTTAGGAAGGCCACCAAAAATTTAGAAATGTCCATCCCGATTTACAAAATTTTTCAAGGGGGCGGAGTTGCAATCTACTGTAGAGATAGCCTGCAGAGCTCTATCATACTATCAAGGTCTGTGCCCAAACAAAAAAATCCACCTTTCCAGAAATAAGTCTCTCACTGTTGCCGCTTGCTACAGACCCCCCTCTGCTCCCAGTTGTGCCCTGGACACCATATGTGAATTGCTTGCCCCCCATCTATCATCAGAGTTCGTACTGTTTGGTGACCTAAACTGGGATAGGCTTAACACCCCGGCCGTCCTACAATCTAAACTAGATGCCCTCAATCTCACACAAATTATCAAGGAACCTACCAGGTACAACCCTAAATCTGTAAACATGGGCACCCTCATAGATATCATCCTGACTAATTTACCCTCTAAATACACCTCCGCTGTCTTCAACCAGGATCTCAGCGATCACTGCCTCATTGCCTGCCTCCGTAATGGGACCACCCCTCATCACTGTCAAACGCTCTCTAATACACTTCAGCGAGCAGGCCTTTCTAATTGACCTGGACCAGGTATCCTGGATGGATATTGACCTCATTCCGTCAGTAGAGGATGCCTGGATGTTCTTCAAAAGTGCTTTCCTCTCCATCTTAAATAAGCATGCCCCATTAAAAAAATTCAGAACTAAGAACAGATATAGCCCCTGGTTCATCCCAGACTTGACTGCCCTTGACCAGCACAAAAACATCCTGTGGCGTACTGCATTAGCATCGAACAGCCCCCGCGATATGCACATTTTCAGGGAAGTCAGGAACCAATATACACAATCAGTCTATATACTGAGATCATGTGACACTTAGATTGCACGCCTTTATTTAACAAATTATGTGACTTCTGAAGGTAATTGGTTGCAAAAGATCTTATTTAGGGGATTCATAGCAAAGGGAGTGTATACATATGCACGCACCACTTTTCCGTTATTAAAAAAAAAATGTTTTTTGAAACAAGTTATTTTTTTCATTTCACTTCACCAATTTGGACTATTTTGTGTATGTCCATTACATGAAATCCAAATAAAAATCAATTTAAATTACAGGTTGTAATGCAACAAAATAGGAAAAACGGCAAGGGTGATGAATACTTTTGCAAGGCACTGTATATATACAGTGGGGAAAAAAAGTATTTAGTCAGCCACCAATTGTGCAAGTTCTCCCACTTAAAAAGATGAGAGAGGCCTGTAATTTTCATCACAGGTACACGTCAACTATGACAGACAAAATTAGAAAAAAAAATCCAGAAAATCACATTGTAGGATTTTTAATGAATTTATTGGCATATGATGGTGGAAAATAAGTATTTGGTCAATAACAAAAGTTTCTCAATACTTTGTTATATACCCTTTGTTGGCAATGACACAGGTCAAACGTTTTCTGTAAGTCTTCACAAGGTTTTCACACACTGTTGCTGGTATTTTGGCCCATTCCTCCATGCAGATCTCCTCTAGAGCAGTGATGTTTTGGGGCTGTCGCTGGGCAACACAGACTTTCAACTCCCTCCAAAGATTTTCTATGGGGTTGAGATCTGGAGACTGGCTAGGCCACTCCAGGACCTTGAAATGCTTCTTACGAAGCCACTCCTTCGTTGCCGGGCGGTGTGTTTGGGATCATTGTCATGCTGAAAGACCCAGCCACGTTTCATCTTCAATGCCCTTGCTGATGGAAGGAGGGTTTCACTCAAAATCTCACGATACATGGCCCCATTCATTCTTTCCTTTACACGGATCAGTCGTCCTGGTCCCTTTGCAGAAAAACAGCCCCAAAGCATGATGTTTCCAACCCCATGCTTCACAGTAGGTATGGTGTTCTTTGGCTGCAACTCAGCATTCTTTGTCCTCCAAACATGACGAGTTGAGTTTTTACCAAAAAGTTATATTTTGGTTTCATCTGACCATATGACATTCTCCCAATCCTCTTCTGGATCATCCAAATGCACTTCAGACGGGCCTGGACATGTACTGGCTTAAGCAGGGGGACACGTCTCGCACTGCAGGATTTGAGTCCCTGGCGGCGTAGTGTGTTACTGATGGTTGGCTTTGTTACTTTGGTCCCAGCTCTCAGCAGGTCATTCACTAGGTCCCCCCGTGTGGTTCTGGGATTTTTGCTCACCGTTCTTGTGATCATTTTGACCCCACGGGGTGAGATCTTGCATGGAGCCCCCAGATCGAGGGAGATTATCAGTGGTCTTGTATGTCTTCCATTTCCTAATAATTGCTCCCACAGTTGATTTCTTCAAACCAAGCTGCTTACCTGTTGCAGATTCAGTCTTCCCAGCCTGGTGCAGGTCTACAATTTTGTTTTTGGTGTCCTTTGACAGCTCTTTGGTCTTGGCCATTGTGAAGTTTGGAGTGTGACTGTTTGAGGTTGTGGACAGGTGTCTTTTATACTGATAACAAGTTCAAACAGGTGCCATTAATACAGGTAACGAGTGGAGGACAGAGGAGCCTCTTAAAGAAGAAGTTACAGGTCTGTGAGAGCCAGAAATCTTGCTTGTTTGTAGGTGACCAAATACTTATTTTCCACCATAATTTGCAAATAAATTCATTAAAAATCCTACAATGGGATTTTCTGGATTTTTTTTTCTCAATTTGTCTGTCATAGTTGACGTGTACCTATGATGAAAATTACAGGCCTCTCTCATCTTTTTAAGTGGGAGAACTTGCACAATTGGTGGCTGACTAAATACTTTTTTGCCCCACTGTATATCTTTTTTTTTGGTTATGTTTTTGTTTTCATAGTTGCCTAAAACGCTGAAGTTTTCAAAAACTCACATACTTTTCTATAACTCTCTGCCCACTGGAACGAGCGCAACCAAAACAATACTCATCTCCAAAACGGTAAACGTGCAGTGAAAATAAATTCTGAGCCAGGGCAACACACTGGCTAAATGCAAAACGTATTGACTGCCCACCCTTGAAAGACAAATCAGCAACCAAGTTGTCCTTACCACAGTCATGTCGGCTTTCAAGTGGAAACTCCTGTAATATCCGTAGTGATTTTCCTCAGTGGAATGGCCTCAAGGAATCGAGTGGCAGTGCACATGATGGTAAGAGAAACTGGTTACCACTCTTTGCTTTGGGCAAAGGACCAACACAATGAACAATGCTAAAAGGTTTGTCAAAAACAGGAATAGGCTGCAAAGGTGCAACCGGTACAGCTTGGTTCTGTTTACCTGTCCGCTGGCGAACTAGACAGGAATTACAGTAAGACACAACATCCGGTTTCAGACCAGATGTTACGCAAAATACGGTCATACGTCTTGTTGACCTCAAGATGGCCTGACATACTACCATCGTGAACCAACCTCAGTATCTCGTCGAAGCATAACTGGAACGACAATTTGAAATACACTGGGCCAATTGTCCTGCCCAGAAGTGGCGCGAGAAGGCCATTTCCTCATTAGAACCCAATCTCTGTCAAAGTATCCCACATAAAACTTCAAACTCCTCCTCCGGACGTATCTCAGCAAAAAGAGGGGAGAGGGAAACATCTTTACTCTGTTCAGCAATCAGCTGCTTCCTAGACATCGAAGTGTCAACTGTAGGGACCCTCTCTTCCTTCAGCTGTCCTACAAACTTCCTCACCTTTGGGGTTTTCAAAGGAGAGGTCAACTCAGAAATATTTGCGAAATCAGCATCATCCATAAACGTCTCGACCATGGTGGGATCGCTGACATCCTCAACACTAGACTTGCACACAGCGACTTTATTAGACGTGTAACGGCACACGCTGGGAACACTCTAGGGTACTTTCTGATAACCCATCAGGTTCCTCTACAATGCGTTCCTTACAAATGACAGGATTTGGCACGGCCTTCCCTCCAGCCAAATCGTTCCCCAAAATGAATGAGACCCCCTTCACCGGTAGGCTAGGCCTCACTACAATGACAACTGAACCAGAAATAAGATCGGACTTGAGTTCCACATTATACAAAGGAACTTCCATGCAACCCATCTCCACACCTTGCAGAAAAAGGCAAAACACTCTCCAAAATGAAGGATGGCCTGCCCTAGTGTCTCGCAGTATCTACACCGGCTGCTTAACAGCATCACCACTCTGCAGAGACACGAACCCGTCTGAAACAAAGGGTTCTTACACATCTGATCCAAAATCTTGTTAAGGAGATACACCAGTCCCAACCAGAGACTTATTGGGATGGAGTGCTCCCAAAAGAAGAAACAGCTTTTTCTCAAATGTTTCTGTTTCAACATAGGACACAGAGACAATGTGTCCTTTCTCACGGCAGTATTGACAAACTGCCAGATATGAAAAAGCAGTTCTCTGCCAATTTGTCAATTTCTTAATGGGTGCATGATTATTAATAACTGGGATAAGCAATTTCATAAATGTGTCAAGTGCAGCGTCCGGTTGCTCGTCATTGCACACCATGGACCAACAAATATTCTTCACATCAACAACACAGGAATCACTACAAAACGTATTGTATGACCTTTTATACATAATATTAGGCCCAGCCTTTGCAACTTTGGTTTTCCTAGATATGGATACTATATTGTGATCACTGCATTCGATGGATTTGGATACTGCTTTCAAACAAATGTCTGCAGCATTAGTAAAGATATGATCAGTACATGTTGATGATTTCATTCCTGTACTGTTTGTAACTACCCTGGTAGGTTGATTGATAACCTGAACCAGGTTGCAGGCACTAGTTACAGTTTGCAGCATGATGAAAGCCAGTCAATATTTACATCACCCAGAAAATATACCTCTCTATTGATATCACATACATTATCAAGCATTTCACACATGTTATCCAGATACTGACTGTATTTACAGTATTATTTACAGTATTTACAGTATTATTTACAGTATTTACTACAACCACTTGGTGGTCTATAGCAGCTTCCCACAAGAATGGGCTTTAGGTGAGGCAGATGAACCTGTAGCTATATTACTTCAACAGTATTTAACATGAGATCCTCTCTAAGCTTTACAGGAATGTGATTCTGAATATAAACAGCCACACCTCCACCTTTGGCTTTTCTATAGATCTTATAACCATGCATCGCTACCACTGTGTCATCTAAGGTATTATCAAAGTGAGTTTCAGCGATAGTCAGAATATGAATGTCATCTGTTACAAGCAAATTATGGATGTTTCCCCGCGTTGTCATCTATACCTATCCGAATGGCCTGTGCTACCTGAAACTTGCCTGCCAAGGAAGTTACATCCATCTACTTCACTACAGGATGGAGGAGGAGAAGCAGACGGAGAACAGCAAGAAGAGTCTTCCAATCAGCGCTGGTCCCGTGTCGCAAGTTTATGGAAACCGAAGGCAGCGGCAGGCTGCTAAGCGGATGGGAGTGAATGCGAGAGGTTTGGAGCAGATTGACATAAGGAATAGCTTCGCTGCACTGGTGCCTGATCTACCTGCGCCTTCATCGCTGGGACTGCCTATGTCTGCGACGGCGGTGGTAACTCCAACTACAGTGACTCCTGCAGCGGCTTCGTCATCGAGTTCGGCTGCTTTCCCTCTCTCTGGATCTGACGGGGCACTGCCTGCTGTGGGAGGTGTGGACCTATCACTGGGAGAAGCAGGCGTATGCTATCCTGCTTCTCGTGGGTCCGTGAAAAGCTCAACGAATTGTTTGAGGGGTGGGAATGGGCGGATTTCTCAATTCCCTTCTCCGGCCGTTGTATTGGGCAGTTCAATGTTGAGAAATGTCTCAGTCCCTTGAGCAAAAACCTTGTGCTATCCAGGAGCACGAATACAGGACATCAATAAGCTGCTCACAAACATTTTAAACCGGCATCAGGAAATTGAGTCCATCATAGTTCATGTGGGATTCAATGACATTATGAAGGGCAGCTCAGAACAGCTGAACATGGATTTTAAAGAACTGATTGGGTCACTACTTGGCACCATAATATCTAGCCCTCCCTAAATCGTGGCATTGAACGGTTCAGCAGACTTTTAGCCCTCCATAACTGGCAACGAGACTATTGAAGCTCTGTGGGTGTAACATTTGACAATTTTGATACATTCTGGAAACAAAGCTCGTATTATAAGGAGGATGGGATCCACCCAAATAATTTGGGTTCCTGGATCCTATCACAGCATAATAAGGCTGTGTTGACAAAATGACTTATCAATGACCCAAGTCCAGCTAATTTAATCCCTACCATTGTGTCGCTGAGTTGTCATAATCTTAAGCAAATGTACATTATCCCAGGGGCGCTGGCAGACACAATGTAAGTAACCTAATTTATGTCCCTCTTACTGCCCTGAATGCCTCTGCTGATCCTAGAGTTATTGTATGCAGTAATCATGTGCCTTTGAATCAGAGTTATACTGTTAGCACTGAGGCGGTGTGCCCTAGCATGAAATCCACTGTGTGCAGCTCATCCTGCACTAACATAAATAAGAAGAGCATTTCTACTTTTGCTAAGGTTCTCAGTAAATCAATGAAAACAATCAAGCATCACAGAAAAGTGCCAAAAATAGCCCATGTTAATATATGAAATCTCTGAAATGCACTTAGATAATACCTGATGATACATGGTTATAACATTTACAGAAAAGAGAGAAATGCCAATGGTGAAGGTGTTGCTGTTTATATTCAGAACCACAAGCTTAGAGAGCGTCTCATGTTAAATACTGTCGAAGTAAAATGGCTACAGGCTCATCTACCTCACCTAAAGCCCATTCTCGTGGGAAGCTGCTATAGACCACTAAGTGCTGTCATGTTTCAGGAGAAGACCCAGATGCAGACAGTGTCGAAGTAATACAAGTTTATTACAAAAACAGGGGGCATGCAAACGACAGGTAAAGGGCAGGCAGAGGTCAGTAATCCAGATCAGAGTCCAAAAAGTACAGAACGGCAGGCAGGCTCAGGGTCAGTGCAGGCAGAATGGTCAAAACCGGGAAATCTAGAAAACAGGAACTTGAGAAAGACAGGAGCAAGGGGAAACCCGCTGGTAGGCTTGACGAAACAAAACAAACTGGCAATAGAGAACATAGGTATAAATACACTGGGGATTATGGGAGATCAGATCCAAAAGTGCGGCCAAGTCAGACTCACAAGCGCAGAACACGTGAAGGGCAATCGAGAGAGACCCAGCCGGCACTGGGGGATACAGTGGGGGAAAAAAGTATTTAGTCAGCCACCAATTGTGCAAGTTCTCCCACTTAAAAAGATGAGAGAGGCCTGTAATTTTCATCATAGGTACACGTCAACTATGACAGACAAATTGAGATGTTCTTTTCCAGAAAATCACATTGTAGGATTTTTAATGAATTTATTTGCAAATTATGGTGGAAAATAAGTATTTGGTCACCTACAAACAAGCAAGTTTCTGGCTCTCACAGACCTGTAACTTCTTCTTTAAGAGGCTCCTCTGTCCTCCCTTACCTGTATTAATGGCACCTATTTGAACTTGTTATCAGTATAAAATACACCTGTCCACAACCTCAAACAGTCACACTCCAAACTCCACTATGGCCAAGACCAAAGAGCTGTCAAAGGACACCAGAAACAAAATTGTAGACCTGCACCAGGCTGGGAAGACTGAATCTGCAATAGGTAAGCAGCTTGGTTTGAAGAAATCAACTGTGGGAGCAATTATTAGGAAATGGAAGACATACAAGACCACTGATAATCTCCCTCGATATGGGGCTCCACGCAAGATCTCACCCCGTGGGGTCAAAATGATCACAAGAACGGTGAGCAAAAATCCCAGAACCACACGGGGGGACCTAGTGAATGACCTGCAGAGAGCTGGGACCAAAGTAACAAAGCCTACCATCAGTAACACACTACGCCGCTAGGGACTCAAATCCTGCAGTGCCAGACGTGTCTCCCTGCTTAAGCCAGTACATGTCCAGGCCCGTCTGAAGTTTGCTAGAGTGCATTTGGATGATCCAGAAGAGGATTGGGAGAATGTCATATGGTCAGATGAAACCAAAATAGAACTTTTTGGTAAAAATTCAACTCGTAGTGTTTGGATGCAACTCAGCATTCTTTGTCCTCCAAAGAACACCATACCTACTGTGAAGCATGGGGGTGGAAACATCATGCTTTGTGGCTGTTTTTCTGCAAAGGGACCAGGACGACTGATCCGTGTAAAGGAAAGAATGAATGGGGCCATGTATTGTGAGATTTTGAGTGAAAACCTCCTTCCATCAGCAAGGGCATTGAAGATGAAACGTGGCTGGGTCTTTCAGCATGACAATGATCCCAAACACACCGCCCGGGCAACGAAAGAGTGGCTTCGTAAGAAGCATTTCAAGGTCCTGGAGTGGCCTAGCCAGTCTCCAGATCTCAACCCCATAGAACATCTTTGGAGGGAGTTGAAAGTCCGTGTTGCCCAGCGACAGCCCCAAAACATCACTGCTCTAGAGGAGATCTGCATGGAGGAATGTGCAAAAATACCAGCAACAGTGTGTGAAAACCTTGTGAAGACTTACAAAAAAACGTTTGACCTGTGTCATTGCCAACAAAGGGTATATAACAAAGTATTGAGAAACTTTTGTTATTGACCAAATACATATTTTCCACCATAATTTACAAATAAATTCATTAAAAATCCTACAATGTGATTTTCTGGATTTTTTTCTCTCTCATTTTGTCTGTCATAGTTGACGTGTACCTATGATGAAAATTACAGGCCTCTCTCATCTTTTTAAGTGGGAGAACTTGCACAATTGGTGGCTGACTAAATACTTTTTTCCCCCACTGTAGCTCAAACTTGAACGAACCCCGGTCTAGCCAACCGAGAAAACATTGCCGCCTAAACAATGCTCAGCCCACAAGCCTGGATTCCCCCAGACAGCCGGATGCAGTGGGGGACCCAGGCATTGTGGCGCCTCAGTGGTTGAGCGAATGAATGACTCCTTCCAGAGCATCGAATAACGGAGGAAAGAAGGTCGTGTTGAGTGGCGAGAATCTGTCTCCGCACCACATGCTCTCACCACTGGTTTCCCCCAGGGCTCAGTTCTAGGCCCTCTCCTATTCTCGCTATACACCAAGTCACTTGGCTCTGTCATATCCTCACATGGCCTCTCCTATCATTGCTACGCAGACGACACACAACTAATCTTCTCCTTTCCCCCTTCTGATAACCAGGTGGCGAATCGCATCTCTGCATGTCTGGCAGACATATCAGTGTGGATGATGGATCACCACCTCAAGCTGAACCTCGGCAAGACGGAGCTGCTCTTCCTCCCGGGGAAGGACTGCCCGTTCCATGATCTCACCATCACGGTTGACAACTCCGTTGTGTCCTCCTCCCAGAGTGCGAAGAGCCTTTGCGTGACCCTGGACAACACCCTGTCGTTCTCCGCTAACATCAAGGCGGTGACCCGATCCTGTAGGTTCATGCTCTACAACATTCGGAGAGTACGACCCTGCCTTACACAGGAAGCGGCACAGGTCCTAATCCAGGCACTTGTCATCTCCCGTCTGGATTACTGCAACTCACTGTTGTCTGGGCTCCTCCCTGCCTGTGCCATTAAACCCCTACAACTCATCCAGAATGCCGCAGCCCATCTGGTGTTCAACCTTCCCAAGTTCTCTCACGTCACCCCGCTCCTCCGCACACTCCACTCGCATCTGCTACAAGACCATGGTGCTTGCCTACGGAGCTGTGAGGGGAACGGCACCTCCGTACCTTCAGGCTCTGATCAGTCCCTACACCCAAACGAGGGCATTGCGTTCATCCACCTCTGGCCTGCTGGCCCCCCTACCTCTGCGGAAGCACAGTTCCCGCTCAGCCCAGTCAAAACTGTTCGCTGCTCTGGCACCCCTATGGTGGAACAAGCTCCCTCACAACACCAGAACAGCGGAGTCACTCACCACCTTCCGGAGACATTTGAAACCCCACCTCTTTAAGGAATACCTGGGATAGGATAAAGTAATCCTTCTACCCCCCCCTTACCCCACCCCCCCCCATTTAAAAAAATAATAAAATAAAAATAAAATAAAATAAAAAATAACATATTGTAAAGTGGTTATCCCACTGGCTATAAGGTGAATGCACCAATTTGTAAGTCGCTCTGGATAAGAGCGTCTGCTAAATGACGTAAATGTAATGTAAATGTGTTGCCACCACAGCCAGCTCGGTCCGAACCATGTCCTGCCACAGACCCTCTTCCAGCCAAGCCTCCGGCCGTCGACACCATGCTCATCATAATCCCGGTACATGAACTGAGCTGCAGGTTATGTGGTGAAATACTTAAACGGGTGGGCGGCGTCGTCAGACACTTTAAGATCCGCCATAGCCTGGTGAAAGTCCTATATAAATGCAGCTCTTGTGGGCGTTCCGGCCCCAGTAGTCATGCAATCTCCTGTCACGTTCCTAAGTGTAACGACGTGACAGAGACCCAGGTTGCGGCTGCGGCAGCTTTCGCATGCGAATATTGCCGAAAAAGCTTCAGTTCTGTGATTGGCCTCTCCCAGCATAAGCGGCATGTCCACCTAGCCCTTTATTGCCAGCAAAAGTCAGAGGAAGCGAGAGCGATCAAAGGAAAGCGGAACAGAAGGGAAAATACCAATGAGGGCTGGACAGAATGGGAGGGCGAGAGATGAACAGCCGGTATGAACTATTCGAGGGCCACAAAGCAATCCATAGCATGGTCGAGAGGGGCCTACCGGGGAGGACCTGAGAGCAGGTGAGGTATAAACGAGGACACCTGAGAAAGACAGTGATCCAAAGCAATGGTCCCACGGAAGCCTCTGTGGTGAACAAAGAACCCGGATGGCTGTCCAGCCCAGGTGAAACACCACCCTCAATATACGGGGTCCACGACAAAATCCGAGCTGCGGTCGAGGCCAATGGTGGATGGATGGTGATCTCGAAATCGGGATGAGCACATTTTCTTTGAGGGGTGTGTATCAGAATTGTGCACAGATTGAGTCCTCATCACTAGAAATGCAGCAGTTGCTGGGAAACGTTGCGGGACAGTATGGGAAGAGCGATACGACGGAAAGTAGGCCTAGGAGCGGGAATAAGAAATGGAAAGTAAAGAGGGTGGTCTTCCGTCGACAACAGATGTTGTTTGACAAAGATCAGTCCAAACTGGCGTCACTAATCTTAGATGGAGAGGTGAAAGGTTCGTGTGCCATCCCCATGCCAGAACTCACTCTGGCCTTTGCTGACCGATGGCGGGCCACAAAGCCTTTCAACGGGCTGGGCCAATTCCACGCAGAAGGAGGGGCCAACAATGGTGAATTCCAGCATCTGATCTCAGCAATGGAGGTATATGAAAACCAAAAAAAAACTGAAAAAAGGCACAGCAGCGGGACCAGATGGAGTGACCAGAGAAAGTCTGTTAAGTTGGGACCCCAAAGGAGACAAGTTGGCTAGCTTATTCTCGATGTGACTGGTGACACTGGCCCTATATCGACCTCCAAAGAGTGCCGCACTACCCCAATACCAAATACGTCTGATCCAGTAGAGCGGATGCAGATTGGACAATGGAGGCCCATCACTATCGGATCTGTAGTGGCAAGGCTCTTCTCAAGGATTATTACAGCCAGGCTGGCGCGTGCCTGCCTGATAAATCCGCGACAGAGGGGCTTCATATCCACCCCGGGGTGTTCAGAAAACTTGATGTTGCTCCAGGGGCTCATCAAGCAGAGTAAAAAACAACGAACACCTCTAGCAGTGGTATTTGTGGACTTTGCGAAGGCCTTCGACTCGGTATCACACGAGCACCTTCAGGGTGTTCTATGGCAAAGGGACCTCGACCAGCACATCATGGAGCTAATCGACATGTCGGTCGGTGTTAAGCAAGGTGATCCAGTGTCACCGCTGCTGTTCAATCTGGCCCTGGAAGATACTACTTCCTCCAAGAAGAACAGGCATCTTCTTGGAAGAAGAAGGTTCAGGCTGCCTATTTAAAACAACTTTTTCAACGTTTGAAGATATTAGTTTGTTAACTTTGATCATTTCATGTACTTCTGCATTGTTATTTTATTCATTTTCAAATTTTTGACATTTTCGCTTTTCTGTTTCTGGTTCCTCGCCAGTATATCCAATCAGCTCGAACTTGATACCAATGTGTTCCTCTGGTCCTCCCAGAGACGTAGAACCATTACTGTGCGACGTTCAGGTTGCGAGATAGAGCGGGATTCGTGGTCAACCAGGGGCGCCCGTGGCTAGTTAATGACATTCTTCATTAATGTATTAATGTTTTTCTGCAGGTACACATAGATGGTGACAGTCACGAAGAAGAACTGACTGATTTACAGTTTTACATGAGGATTGCCTAATCACACACATGACATTTTGGAAAGATGTGACCTTTTTAACCCTTCGAAACAGCCCCTATGACCCCAATTTGAGGCACTTCCGGTTGATACAGGAAGCTGTGACAACCGGAACACGCTTTTACAGAATCCTGAGTTTCAAATCTTTATTTGAAGAACTGACTGATTTACAGAGGGTTGAATGCAGTGTTTTTCACTAACTGCAGAGAGTGAAATCAAAACCACATTTAGGGTCAATTTAACCACTTCCGGTTGCTCCAGGAAGCTTAATATCAACACAGATAATCCTTATAGGGGCCTGATGGGTTGTCATTGAAGACAGTTTGATATGGCAATCATAACCCACATAGGCATCAGGTTGAATTTAGGGCAGCAGACAATGTATTCCTATGGGGAGAGAGATCAAGGTCAAATGTCAGAAGAAATACGCCCTGTTTTCACTGTTAAGGGTTAATTCCACATGGTCAAGGGTAGGCTTGCGCAGATCTAGCCTCAACGGTTCTGCCGCTGTCACCCAAAAGCATCTCAAATTTAGGTCTGGCTTCATTTTGGGCCTTGTACTTTCTGGATGTCAATATCTTGCCCCAAAAACGTCAGAGACAGCTGCTCTTCACATATGTTGCTCTTTATCCTCTTCATCACGAGGTTCCCCATATCCGGGGTACTCCTCCCGCAATCTCAAACAATGGCATAGTACGGTTTTTAAACATGTGTGAATACCTGAATGTTATACACTACTGGAACGAGAAGCGTCTCAACTGTGAATCTAGCTAAACTGTTGTTGCCCAAATTAAATAATATTCAGACTCCAAGCAAATATATAAGCATCTAGCAAAACCAGTATTGTATTTTGAAACCGTGCATGCCCGTATATTCTTAGACAGATGTACTCCTGAGTGGCGCAGTGGTCTAAGGCACTGCATCGCAGTGCTAACTGTGCCACTAGAGATCCTGGTTCGAATCCAGGCTCTGTCGCAGCCGGCCACGACCGGGAGACTCATGGGCGGCGCACAATTGGCCCAGCGTCGTCCAGGGTAGGGGAGGGAATGACCGGCAGGGATGTAGCTCAGTTGATAGAGCATGGCGTTTGCAACGCCAGGGTTGTGGGTTCGATTCCCACGGGGGGCCAGTATAAAAAAATATGTATTCACTAACTGTAAGTCGCTCTGGATAAGAGCGTCTGCTAAATGACTAAAATGTAAATGTATTTTTCTCAACCTA
The DNA here is from genome assembly GCF_020615455.1 of Coregonus clupeaformis. NCBI lineage: Eukaryota > Metazoa > Chordata > Actinopteri > Salmoniformes > Salmonidae > Coregonus > Coregonus clupeaformis. The sequence goes on from NC_059225.1 coordinate 36,063,049, forward strand.
TCTACGCAAACGATACACCATTCAAAAGCTGCTACCTCACAGATTCCAACAGTGATAGCCATGTTCCTCTATGACCAACACTCACTGAACTATTAATCAAAGAATGTCAGAAACAACAAAGGTAAGACAAAGTTTGTTATTGTTACCAAAAGTAGTGTCTGATCGAATAAAACCACTTGAAAAGATACTCTAGGGTCTCTCTCTCATTCCAAGTCGATTTCAATGAGTTTCCATCGTTTTACATGGCCAACAATGTGTTTGAAGAAGAAGTCAGTAGTTTCGTTCAATCACAACAGGCACTGTTTTGTCGCCATCTTCTGGATATATGATGCAATCCCGGTGGTTTGTCATTGTGCTCATTTAATTCTACAGATCCAGAGCTTTCGATAGAGGGGTCACATATCCAGGTGCGCACCTCATTGTCTCATATTAGTTGACTTGCTGCATTACGCATGGTTACGCAGAGCGCACCACAACACTAGAATTTCGGAGGTAAAACGCAAAGTTTATTCAAATATGGCAGGCTCTAGTAACAAATATACAGTTACAGAGGCGTTATTCATTGTAACAGATGAAAGTTGGATCATGTATCCCCATTGACTCTAAATCAGACGATGAGGACCTGCTTAGACGGGATGAACCAGACCCCAACGATGAGAACGAAGGTTATCGTGTCCAGGGCCCTACTCAAGCATCAGAATAGTATGTAATTCCATTGTTATTTATTACTTCTAATACTACTATCACTAATTTATTGAATGAGTACAAAACATACATTCTAAAATATCTATTTGAGTAACTGAAGCTCAACGTAAGTTAGCGCTAGCTTAGCTAGCTTAGCTTAGAGGCCCACGCGCAAGTTGACTTACAATAGAACGCTATATGTATTATTTCTTGTCACTGAATTATCACTTTAGTCAACATTCTCATAGTTCTAACTATTTATTGTATATATCTGACTGTTTTGAGTCAGATTTGTCAATGAATTAATACAAGTGTGTTTTAGTCATGATTTTCTTTTCTCTTTTGTCTTGTTTGTACAGTGAAGATGATTATAGGGGTGATGAGCCACAGCCAGAGCATCTGCCTCCTCGGCCACTGCTTCCCCTTCCTCAGGCAGAGCTTCCCCTTCCTCAGGCAGAGCCTCCTCTTCCTCAGCCTGGCCTCTTGTCTAGACAACGCACTTCTGCTCCCCTCCCTCGGCCACGGTCTTCATCGGACACTGAGTCCCCTGTAAAGAGCCCTCAACCCAAAAGAAAAGGAAAAGCTTTCTCAAAGTCAGCGCATCCAAGTCAGCGTGGTGGAGGTAGGCCTGCCACTCTAAGAGTCGGGGAGGAAGAAGAGGAAGAAGAAGATAGGTGGCATGAGAAGAGAAAAAATTGTCTACATTTTGTGTGACAACCCACCCAAGGACACCATATAATTGTTTATAGTTTTGGGATGTGTGTAATTTTTGTTTTTAAATTTGTTGTTTATAGTTTCTAATAAATCTGCTCAGTTTGGAGTCAAACTTTCCCATTGTATGGTTTATTTTAATGGGAACACGTATAGAGGTCTGGGAGAACATGGGAAACAACATCAAAACAGTTGTATTTTGATGGAATGTACACATATAGTGATATGTTAGTGAAATTAAATGCCTTTTTCTGTCTGGTACATGATAAAAGTCAAATGGCACTGATGGTGCCCAAATCTAACCAAATATCTCCATTTGGTAATCCGCCTAAACATACTTCAACTAAAACCCCTACAACTTTGGTTTACTTTACTTTATTGGCATCAAACTTCACATAAGTACTCATCAGATATTGGGCTATGGTCCCATAGTGTTTAGGGGCTGCAGCTGCATAAGTCCAATAAATTATTCCCTATAAAACCTGAAGTTACTTTCAGGCGGAATCAAAACCTCCCAATTCATGCTGTGTTATAGCTTCATGTACTCTGACATAGTAATACCCACATTAATTATTTCACTTCAAGATACATCTCACATATGTTACCTTTTGCTACCAAGATTATGTTGATAGCCCTTGTCGTTTTGGAGATATACTCTATTCAATTTGGGCATGCATTTTCGAGGCAGGCACTTTAGCCAGGTGCCTAGTGATGAAGAGGTTAAATGCCCCCCAACCATAATCTGGGAATATATTAAATTCAGACTACACATGAATACATACCACTACCTACAGTTGAAGTCGGAAGTTTACATACACTTGAGTTGGAGTCATTAAAACTCGTTTTTAAACCACTCCACAAATTTCTTGTTAACAAAATATAGTTTTGGCAAGTCGGTTAGGACATCTACTTTGTGCATGACACAAGTAATTTTTCCAACAATTGTTTACAGACAGATTATTTCACTTATAATTCACTGTATCACAATTCCAGTGGGTCAGAAGTTTACATACACTAAGTTGACTGTGCCTTTAAACAGTTTGGAAAATTCCAGAAAATGATGTCATGGCTTTAGAAGCTTCTGATAGGCTAATTGACATAATTTGAGTCAATTGGAGGTGTACCTGTGGATGTATTTCAAGGCCTACCTTCAAACTCAGTGCCTCTTTGCTTGACATCATGGGAAAATCCAAAGAAAATCAGCTAAGACCTCAGAAAAAAAATTGTAGACCTCCACATGTCTGGTTCATCCTTGGGAGCAATTTCCAAATGCCTGAAGGTACCACGTTCATCTGTACAAACAATAGTGCGCAAGTATAAACACCATGGGACCATGCAGCCGTCATACCGCTCAGGAAGGAGACGCGTTCTGTCTCCTAGAGATGAACGTACTTTGGTGCAAAAAGTGCAAATCAATCCCAGAACAACGGCAAAGGACCTTGTGAAGATGCTGGAGGAAACAGGTACAAAAGTATCTATATCCACAGTAAAACAAGTCCTATATTAACATAACCTGAAAGGCCGCTCAGCAAGGAAGAAGCCACTGCTCCAAAACCGCCATAAAAACAGCCAGACCATGGTTTGCAACCGCACATGGGGACAAAGATTGTACTATTTGGAGAAATGTCCTCTGGTCTCATGAAACAAAAATAGAACTGTTTGGTCATAATGACCATCGTTAAGTTTGGAGGAAAAAGGGGGTCGCTTGCAAGCCGAAGAACATCATCCCAACCGTGACATATGGGGGTGGCAGCAGCATGCTGTGGGGGTGCTTTGCTGCAGAAGGGACTGGTGCACTTCACAAAATAGATGGCATCATGAGGAAGGAAAATTATGTGGATATATTGAAGCAAAATCTCAAGACATCAGTCATGAAGTTAAAGCTTGGTCACAAATGGGTCTCCCAAATGGACAATGACCCCAAGCATACTTCCAAAGTTGTGGCAAAATGGCTTAAGGACAACAAAGCCCTGACCTCAATCCTATAGAACATTTGTGGGCAGAACTGAAAAAGCGTGTGCGAGCAAGGAGGCTACAATCCTGACTCAGTTACACCAGCTCTGTCAGGAGGAATGGGCCAAAATTCACCCAACTTATTTTGGGAAGCTTGTGGAAGGCTACCCGAAACGTTTGACCCAAGTTAAACAATTTAAAGGCAATGCTACCAAATACTAATTGAATGTATGTAAACTTCTGATCCACTGGGAATGTGATGAAATTAATAAAAGCTTAAATAAATCATTATCTCTACTATTATTCTGACATTTCACATTCTTAAAATAAAGTGGTGATCCTAACTGACATAAGACAGGGAATTTGTACTAGGATTAAATGTCAGGAATTGTGAAAAACTGAGTTTAAATGTATTTGGCTAAGGTGTATGTAAACTTCCGACTTCAACTGTACCTAACCCTAACAGCTTGTGAAACCCCCACACAGAGGTGTGAAATTCCTCCCCTTGGTGAGCCTCAAACATCAGAACAATGGCATAGGCAACAACACCTTGGGTGGGCAATCTATGCAAACAAAAGGTAAGGGAAGGTCTCCATAGAACCACTCTTCTAGCCTTTAAAATTCAATAATTTTAAAAATGTTGTCTTTTTTAATGTGGAAATATTACATTTTTCTAATAAACTATTTTAAATTTTAAATCTCAGAGAGATTCCATTTTAAATTATGTGAAACTGGTACAGTCTTGCAAATGACTGTTCCTATAGAACAAACCATTCTCCATGCATTATTCTGTTGGTCAGGGAGGAGGGAAATTGAAAGGCTGGGAAGATCTTCTCCACAGAAGATCCTCCCAGCCTTTCAACTTTTTTCAAATGAGAGTAAAGGTGGGAATCCCATTCATTCTGTATGGCAGTTTAACATGGGCACGGATTTGTCCCCTAGTTCCTCGCCAGTTTCTCAGATTGGCTAGAACTCCCGGACACGCAGGTACCAGACCCGTCGCTGTGCAAGGTTCGGTTAGGGCAATATATTCTGAGGACTGTACACAAAGGTGCTAGAGCTATTGTGAGGAGTGAAGTGATATTCTATGCGATATGATAATGTTACCTAATGTTCATTTTATTGGGGCTTGGCAACTATTAACAGTTGATCTGTGATCAATTAATCTGCTAATGTGTCAGTTTACTCTGAATGGAATATTTTAATGTTGAAAAGGGTTGGGCCTATCTGATTGTACATATATTGACCAAGGCAACATAATATAATCTAGTTCAGAACATCACGTCCAACTGAGAGCAACGGCCACAGTTGATTATTGCTTTTTTCCTTATTCTGCAGAGATTTCTTTGAGAAATTCCTACTACTTTGTTCCTTTTGGACCAAGATGGCTTCTGCAACTGCTACTGGTTCAGGGTAAATTCTCTCTTTTAGTTATTCAATGTATATTCCTATTATTATATCTTGCTCTGCTAGCACTAGTAATTAGTAAAGAAGTCATTCTGCACGCAGACAAGCAGTAAGAAACAACGCTACTGTACAGTTCTTTCTGTGCAACTATTTCTTGTTACGCTTCAGCCTCTGAAAATATTTGTTTGTAAGTTCAATTCAAGCATATTGCTAGTGATGATAATATTGTTAATGATAGAATTGTTTACTTATCAATGTTAGTTGGTTACATTTACTCACGCAAATTGCATTGACTTTCATGGATGTTGTCAGCTGTATTAGTTTGCTCGTGCGTCATGTAAAAGAAGTGCAAAACATAGTATAGTTTGTTACTGTTTCTAGGGTAATATGCTTTGTTATTGTACAGAGGGGTTATAGGTAACAATCCTACGCATTAACTGCTGACATTATTATGCATATTAATTGATAATGATGGAAATTAAGATATGCAAGATATTAGAATATATATATATATTTTTGTATATATATATTTTTTTGTGATTTTTTGTTTGTTGGTGAGAGCAATGGAAAGGCTTTTGGCGGTTGACCTGCTTCTGTTTTGTGGGTGGCGCTGTGTGCTGTTTTCGATGGATTAAGAAATATTGCCTAGTGCCAAATCGGTAACAAAATGACCAAAACATTTTAAATGACTAACTGGATTGGCTACAATGGGAATTCATAGTAGTCACAAACCACAGTTGGGTCACCTGCTACTGTCCTCCCTTCCACTGGCATCCTGTTATGTTCAGCTCATAACAACTCCTCTCTCTCTCTCTCTCTCTCTCTCTCTCTCTCTCTCTCTCTCTCTCTCTCTCTCTCTCTCTCTCTCTCTCTCTCTCTCTCTCTCTCTCTCTCTCTCTCTCTCTCTCTCTCTCTCTCTCTCTCTCTCTCTCTCTCTCTCTCTCTCTCTCTCTCTCTCTCGTTAATGGGAGATGGCGCTGTAGAGGACAGGTATTGCAGTACCTACGGGAACGGTGCAACGCTTTTCTCCCATTGTCAAGGAAAACAACTACACGGAGGTAGGTAAACATCCAGCAGAAGAAGAGAGAAAGAAAACTATTCCAAACTGAAAGAAAGGCGAAGCGCTTTTCGTGCGGTCCAGCGTTTTCCCTCCATTTTCTTAAAAACCCCCACAAGAAAACATATATTTTAATGTACCAGGATAGTGTGTTTGCATCTGTGTGTGTCTGTCCATGTCTGTTTTTGACCAAAAACAGAACAAATACTTCACCAGGATAGTGGGTCTGTGTGTATTTGTGTCTGTCTGTGACTTTTTCCCCACAGCCCCCGAAAACTTGGCGAGTGGGTTCGGGGACATCCCGCGAGAACCCGGCCTAGAGTAAACAGAGTGCGTCTCGGGCCCCAACCTCTGACTTCCATACGACTCCGGTTTCCACTAAGCACAAGCCTTTCGCCTTTTACTAAAGACTTCCGTGGAGAGGAACACTTACGAGTTCAATGTATTTTTGGAGGGGCTTTGCTTCTGGCAGAGCCTGATATCTTGTTTCAAGAGAAATCAACAGAGACGGTGTCTGCCTGCCACGCAGACTTTTTGCTCAGGTATTTGAGTTCAAGCTGGCTGACCGGCGTATTTGTCCAGTCAAAGTAGTCACTCGGCCAATTGAATTCAAGCCCGACAACGACGACTGGCGTATTTTCCGGCCTTTGAACAAATAGTGGCACTGGACGTAAAGAGCTAGTAGTGACTTGACGCATCGATGACTTTTTGGAAAAAACACTTGACTGTCGGCAGGGAAATGTTAAGGGGAGGGAGGGGCCCACTTTTGCCAAACCACAGAGGTCTCCCGAGACCCCCGGGTGCCCGGTGGGTGCAGGGGTCAATTTGTGGGTTATCGCTTCTCGGCCTTTTGGCTAAGATTAAGTTGTGTACTTAGGTACCACAACCCCTTAGTCCTAAAGCCATGGCCGGAAGGCAGGATCATCAGTCAGTCAGAGGGGCTGGACTGCGCAATACTTTACAGTTTTTATGGAAGAACAAGGGCAAGCAGATTGGGAATCGAGAATGGTTCATCAGGACGGTGATCATTGGTTTAAGGGTAGAACATGTTTTCTGCCTCCAGCAGAACACAGCTCCAGAGGGGTATGACCTTTCCCTAAACAGCCAGTCCTTGTACAGGAGGTGTATGGACACATGCAAAGAGAAGGCAGCCAGTGAGCCTCTCAAACTTCCAGGTTTTCCTCTTGTATAGGTTGGATTTGAAGATCAGAACTGTACAATCCCTATGTGGGGAATGACAGCATTGGTGCTTTCCTAGGCCGGTTTGGGAAAGTGAGTCCCGGGGTACGGTATCTAAGGGACGGGTACGGGATCTGGTCGGGGAGGAGGCAGTTTCGGGTCGTACTGAACAGGGATCCGGAAGGAGTCGATAAACTGTTTCACCCACCAGCCTATTTCTCCATTGGAGCGGACCGAGGGTACCTGTTTTATTCAGGCCAGCCAAGTTTTTGCAGAAACTGCCGCAGCTTTGGCCACGGGGTGCACCCTGCTGAAGTGTAGAAACTACGGGAAGCCAGGTCACGGGGCAGCCAACTGCAGGGAAGCCAGAGTCTGTAACGGCTGTGGGAAGCAGGGCCACATATTCAAAGACTGCCTAAGGAGACAACGGACCTATGCGGACGCAGCCGACGATGGCCCCGAGGTAGGTGCTGCGGACTCTCCTTTCCGGCCAATAGAGGAGGTTCTTGAGGAAATTCGAGCGGCTGCAGCTGAGGTGGGAAAAGCTCAGGGGGGAAGTGCAGCAGAGGAGGTCCAGACGAAGGAGACCTTGGAGGAGATTGAGCTGCTGAAGGGCGCCTGGGAGGATAGTCCGCTGAGCGAGATGTCAGACGACTCTGCTACACCCACCCGTTCGCGGAAGATGAGGTAGTGTTCGGCTGGCGGCATCTTTGGACAATGGACAGTCAGGGTTTGAATACAAGGGGAAAAGGAAGAAAAGGAGGACCATAGACCTGGTGTTGATAGAAGAACACAGGAGGCCATCGGTGGCCATCTCCAACAGGTTTACAGTACTGAACCCTGATACCGGGAATGAAGGGTCAGATGTGGGGGCCGAGACCCAGGGTTTTTGAAGCTTCAGCGCTGGCGGTCTCCAAGGCCTCGATAGTGCGGACTGGGGATCAGCTCCAGGGGTCCTTTTTGATTCCGGCAGTTTCCGAGAAGGATGCCTCGGAGGTGGACACCAATCCTGAGGAGGCTTCAATGGACTGTGCACAGGTACTTCCCAGGAGAGACTACTCTTCGAGCCCTGTGGAGGCATCGTTGGCCTGTGGACAGGTAGCAACCTATGTGGACTCCTCTTCCAGCCCCGAACGCTCCTTTGTGGCACCGGGCATGCCGAACAGTTACCTCTACCTGGAAGGGGTGAGTGGCTTGGGGATGGGGGAGGGTTCTGTCTGAGATAGACTGTACTTACCCTGGGCGATCTTGTTCGTTTTTTCTCTTTTGCATGGCCCTATTTACAGCTGTGACAGTGAATGTCAGGGGATGAAGAGAGGTGTGTTTCAGTGCCTTTCCTGAGTGTTTATGTGTGTATTGATACTCTAGGGGGCGCTGCACAGTGGTGCCCTGCAGCATTTGTTTGTTTGTTGTTTAAACTCGTCTGTTTTTGTTGCTTTGTTTATGGTAGTTTTATGTTTCATCGGATTACCGATTAGGCTATGGTAGAGCGACATGAAGTGTGTACAGTGGATTATTCTTCTACTTGGATTACTTTTGCTGGTACCTGAAACAGCATGATAACTTTTGAGAAAGTCGGCAGCGCCACATATCCGCTATAGCAGAAACTATCCTTTACAATGTAATAACTCAAGTTCGGGAGAATGGATCAAAGGGGACATACCTGCAGAGATCGTGAGACAAAACAACCGGGTGAAGGACTACTAAAAAGGAAGAGGAAAAGGGGAAGGAAAGGAGGTGTGCAGCAGAGGTTGAGGAGGAACAAAACAAAGATTCCGCTTCCAATTATCCTGCTCTCCAATGTCCAATCACTCTAGGGGAAAATGGACAAATTGCGGGAAAACTCACGGTATCTCTATAAATACAGGGAGGCCTGTGTGATGGCCTTTTCTAAAACTTGGCTGTCGGAGGCAGTGCCTGACACTATTACTCGGATGGACAGAGACAGTGAAGCTACTGGTAAGGAGCACGGAGTCAGAGTCTGTGTTCTGATAAATTATAGATGGTGTAAAACTACAATTGTCAGGAAATAAATATGCACTCCTGATGTAGAGCTAATGTCAGTGTCACTGCGAACGTTCTACCTCCCCTGTGAATTGCCCCAGCCGTTTCTGACAGTTGTTTACATCCATCCAAGAGCTAGCAGTGTCAATGCAGCTGACATTTTTAACGTCACTCAAGAGCTTGATGCGATTTCCCCTGATGCACCCAAATTCATCATTGGGGATTTCAATAGCTGCGCTCTCAAGCAAACTTTGAGTACTTACATCCTTGACCAGACCTCCCCTGGGTGGATCAGATCATAACTGTTCTTCTACGACGAACTTATAGACAGTTACTCAAAATGGAGGTGGTGGTGGAAAAACTAATACTGGTGTGGGACAATGACAGTATTGATCAATTGCAGGGATGCTTTGATTGTACTACCTGGAGTGTATTTGAAGAATCATCAGCTGACCTGAACGAGATTAATGACGTAATATCTGGCTATATTGAATTCTGTGTTGATTTGGTGATCCCCCAAAAAACATGTAAGATATTACCTAACAAACCATGGGTGACCAAAGAATTGAAAACATTTGTATTTATTATGGAACCACATTATCTGCTGCCAAGGCAGCAGCTACGCTTCCTGGGGTCCAGAAAAATTTAAACATTACAATACATTCATAAGATTTCACCACATATTAAGGCCTCTACTCTACTACCACATATCTATAACACAAAATCCATGTGTACATGTGTGTATAGTGCGTATGTTATCATGTGTTTGTATGCATCTGTCTATGTTTTTGTTGCTTCACAGTCCCCGCTGTTCCATAAGGTGTATTTTTATTTGTTTTTACAATCTAATTTTACTGCTGGCATGAGTTACTTGGTGTGGAATAGAGTTCCATGTAGTCATGGCTGTATGTAGTACTGTGTGCCTCCCATAGTCTGTTCTGGACTTCGGAACTGTGAAGAGACCTCTGGTGGCATGTCTTGTGGGGTATGCATGGGTGTCCGAGCTGTATGCCAGTAGTTCAAGCAGACAGCTCGGTGCATTCAACATGTCAATACCTTTCACAAATACAAGTAGTGATGAAGTCAATCTCTCCTCCACTTTGAGCCAGGAGAGATATTGATATGTTAGCTCTCCGTGTATATCAAAGGGCCAGCCGTGCTGCCCTTTTCGGAGCAAATTGCAATTTTCCTAAGTTCTTCTTTGTGGCACCTGACCACACGACTGAACAGTAGTCCAGGTGCTACAAAACTATGGCCTGTAGGACCTGCCTTGTTGCTAGTGCTGTTAAGAATGCAGAGCAGACTTCTACATTTACATTACATTTTAGTCATTTAGCAGACGCTCTTATCCAGAGCGACTTACAGGAGCAATTAGGGTTAAGTGCCTTGCTCAAGGGCACATTTACGTCATTTAGCAGACGCTCTTATCCAGAGCGACTTACAAATTGGTGCAATCACCCTATAGCCAGTGGGATAACCACTTTACACATTTTTTTTTTTTTTTTTTTTTGGGGGGGGGGGGGGGGGGGGGGTAGAAGGATTACTTTATCCTATCCCAGGTGTTCCTTAAAGAGGTGGGGTTTCAAATGTCTCCGGAAGGTGGTGAGTGACTCCGCTGTCCTGGCGTCGTGAGGGAGCTTGTTCCACCATTGGGGTGCCAGAGCAGCGAACAGTTTTGACTGGGCTGAGCGGGAACTATGCTTCCGCAGAGGAAGGGGAGCCAGCAGGACAGAGGTGGATGAACGCAATGCCCTCGTTTGGGTGTAGGGACTGATCAGAGCCTGAAGGTACGGAGGTGCCGTTCCCCTCACTGCTCCATAGGCAAGCACCATGGTCTTGTAACGGATGCGAGCTTCAACTGGAAGCCAGTGGAGTGTGCGGAGGAGGGGGGTGACGTGAGAGAACTTGGGAAGGTTGAACACCAGACGGGCTGCGGCATTCTGGATGAGTTGTAGGGGTTTAATGGCACAGGCAGGGAGGCCAGCCAACAGCGAGTTGCAGTAATCCAGACGGGAGATGACAAGTGCCTGGATTAGGACCTGTGCCGCTTCCTGTGTAAGGCAGGGTCGTACTCTCCGAATGTTGTAGAGCATGAACCTGCAGGATCGGGTCACCGCCTTGATGTTAGCGGAGAACGACAGGGTGTTGTCCAGGGTCACGCCAAGGCTCTTCGCACTCTGGGAGGAGGACACAACGGAGTTGTCAACCGTGATGGCGAGGTCATGGAACGGGCAGTCCTTCCCCGGGAGGAAGAGCAGCTCCGTCTTGCCAGGGTTCAGCTTGAGGTGGTGATCCGTCATCCATACTGATATGTCTGCCAGACATGCAGAGATGCGATTCGCCACCTGGTTATCAGAAGGGGGAAAGGAGAAGATTAGTTGTGTATCGTCAGCGTAGCAATGATAGGAGAGGCCATGTGAGGATATGACAGAGCCAAGTGACTTGGTGTATAGGGAGAATAGGAGAGGGCCTAGAACTGAGCCCCTGGGGGACACCAGTGGTGAGAGCACGTGGTGCGGAGACAGCTTCTCGCCACGCCACTTGGTAGGAGCGACCAGTCAGGTAGGACGCAATCCAGGAGTGAGCCGCGCCGGAGATGCCCAGCTCGGAGAGGGTGGAGAGGAGGATCTGATGGTTCACAGTATCAAAGGCAGCAGACAGGTCTAGAAGGACAAGAGCAGAGGAGAGAGAGTTAGCTTTAGCAGTGCGGAGAGCCTCCGTGACACAGAGAAGAGCAGTCTCAGTTGAATGACCAGTCCTGAAACCTGACTGGTTTGGATCAAGAAGGTCATTCTGAGAGAGATAGCAAGAGAGTTGGCTAAAGACGGCACGCTCAATAGTTTTGGAAAGAAAAGAAAGAAGGGATACTGGTCTGTAGTTGTTGACATCAGTGGGATCAAGTGTTGGTTTTTTGAGAAGGGGGTGCAACTCTCGCTCTCTTGAAGACGGAAGGGACATGGCCAGCGGTCAAGGATGAGTTGATCAGCGAGGTGAGGTAGGGGAGAAGGTCACCGGAGATGGTCTGGAGAAGAGAGGAGGGGATGGGGTCAAGCGGGCAGGTTGTTGGGCGGCCTGCAGTCACAAGTCGCAGGATTTTATCTGGAGAGAGAGGGGAGAAAGAAGTCAGAGCATAGGGTAGGGCAGTGTGAGTAGGACCAGCAGTGTCATTAGACTTAACAAACGAGGATCGGATGTCGTCAACCTTCTTTTCAAAGTGGTTGACGAAGTCATCCACAGAGAGAGAGGAGGGGGGGAGGATTCAGGAGGGAGGAAAATGTGGCAAAGAGCTTCCTAGGGTTAGAGGCAGATGCTTGGAATTTAGAGTGGTAGAAAGTGGCCTTAGCAGCAGAAACAGATGAAGAAAATGTAGAGAGAGACTTCTACCCATCCTAGCTACTATTGTCTCAATATGTTTTGACCGTGACAGTTTACAATCCAGGTTTACTGCAATCAATTTTGTCTCCTCAACTTGCTCAATTTCCACATTATTCATTACAAGATTTAGTTGAGGTTGAGGGTTTAGTGAATGATTTGTCCCAAATACAATGCTTTTAGTTTTCTGAAATATTTAGGACTAACTTATTCTTTGCCACCCATTCTGAAACTAACTGCAGCTCTTCAAGTGTTGCTGTCATTTCAGTTGCTGTAGTAGCTGACGTGTATAGTGTTGTCCGCACACATACACACTGGCTTTACTCAAAGCCAGTGGCATGTCGTTGGTAAAGATTGAAAAGAGTAAGGGGCCTAGGGAATTCCTGATTCTACCTGGATTTTGTTGGAGGCTTCCATTAAAGAACACCCGCTGTGTTCTGTTAGACAAGTAACTCTTTATCCACAACATAGCAGGGGGTGTAAAGCCATAAAACATCAGTTTCAGCAACAGACTATGATCAATAATGTCAAAAGCCGCACTGAAGTCTAACAAAACAGCCCCCACAATCTTTTTATCATTAATTTCTCTCAGCCAATCATCAGTAATTTGTGTAAGTGCTGTTCATGTTGAATGGCCTTCCCTATAAGCGTGCTGAAAGGATTGGTAACAGGCTGATTGGTCGGCTGTTTGAGCCAGTTAAGGGGCTTTACTTCCCTCCAGGCCTGAGGGAACACACTTTCTAGTTTGCTTAAATTGATGCTTAAAAATAAGAAACAAGTGTTTGCCTCCTGGAATCCACTAGAAAGAAAAAAAGAGGTACAGAGAGGTGAACAAAAATATTGAATAAAGGCAAGATGCCAGTACATGGAAAATGTGCAATAGATAATGTCACAGGGAGACACTCGGTCTGCCTGGATGGGCATTAAGAATATGGCAAATGCCCCCTTTAAAGGGAGGCAACATAGCGATCCCTGCCCGGACGAGAGGTGTGCCTCTACAACCAATGAACTAAACGAGATCTTCACCCGCTTTGCCTGTCTGGAGGAGGATGTCATGGCAACCGAGAGCGCGCTTGTCATCAATGAGGAAGTTGTACAACGAGTGCCTGATAACATAAGTGGTCTTGTCTTGAAACACTGTTCCGCTCAGCTGAGCGGTGTCTTCTGCGCTTTCTTCCAGCGGTCCCTGGATACATTGGAAATTCCATCTCTATGGAAAAAAAGATATTGTTATACCTTTCCCAAAAACCTCTCATCTATCTGCATCAAATGACTACAGACCTGTTGCTCTTACCTCTGTCTTGATTAAATATCTTGAAAAGATCATCAAGGTAGACATAATCAACACCAAACACCTTCTTGACCTCCTCCAATTTGCATACCGGTCCGAGAGAGGAACAGATGATGCCATCCTTTCGTTCTTACACTACCGGTCACTAGTTTTAGAACACCTACTCATTCAAGAGTTTCTTTATTTTTTACTATTTTCTACATTGTAGAATAATAGGGAAGATGTCAAAACTATGAAATAACACATTTGGAATCATGTAGTAACCAAAAAAAGTGTTAAACAAATCAAAATATATTTTATATTTGAGATTCTTCAAATAGCCACCCTTTGCCTCGATGACAGCTTTGCACACTTGGTATTCTCTCAACCAGCTTCATGAGATCGTCACCTGGAATGCAGTTCAATTAACAGGTGTGCCTTCTTAAAAGTTAATTTGTGGAATTTCTTTCCTTCTTAATGCATTTGAGACAATCAGTTATATCGTGAAAAGGTCCATATTATGATAAGAACAGCTCAAATAAGCAAAGAGAAACGACAGTCCATCATTCCTTTAAGATATGAAGGTCAGTCAATCCGGAAAATTTCAAGGATCTTGAAAGTTCATTACAGTTCATTAGAGTTATTAGCCTCAGAAATCGGCAATTAACTGCACCTCACATTGCAGCCCAAATAAATGTTTCACAGAGTTCAAGTAAGACACATCTCAACATCAACTGTTCAGGAGACTACGTGAAATCAGGCCTTCATGGTCGAATTGCTGCAAAGAAACCACTACTGAATGATACCAATAATAAGAAGAGACTTGCTTGGTCCAAGAAACACGAGCAATGGACATTAGACCGGTGGAAATCTGTCCTTTGGTCTGATGAGTCCAAATTTTAGATTTTTGGTTCCAACCGCCATGTTTTTGTGAGACGCGTTGTGGGTGAACGGATTATTTCCGCATGTGTGGTTCCCACCATGAAGCATGGATGAGGAGGTGTTATGGTGTGGGGGTGCTTTGCTGATGACACTGTCTGTGATTTATTTAGAATTCATCCCATCTGGTTTGCGCTTAGTGGGGCTATCATTTAGTTTTTCAACAGGACAAAGACCCAACACACCTCCAGGCTGTGTAAGGGCTATTTGACCAAGAATGAGAGCTGCATCAGATGACCTGGCTTCCACAATCACCCGACCTCAACCTAATTGAGATGGTTTGGGATGAGTTGGACCGCAGAGTGAAGGAAAAGCAGCCAACAAGTGCTCAGCATATGTGGAAACTCCATCAAGACTGTTGGAAAATCATTCCAGGTGAAGCTGGTTGAGAGAATGCCAAGACTGTGCAAAGTTGTCATCAAGGCAAAGGGTGGCTACTTTGAAGAATCTAAAATATATATTGATTTGTTTAACACTTGTTTTGGTTACTACATGATTCCATATGTGTTGTTTCATAGTTTTGATGTCTTCACTATTATTCTACAATGTAGAAAATAGCAAAAATAAAGAAAAACCTTGAATGAGTAGGTGTGTCCAAACTTTTGACTGGTACTGTTTATGTATTTGTGTGTGTATGTACAATTACACAAATGTAGAAAATATTGTAAAATACAAAAAAAACAAAGCATATATACATTTAAAAATAAATAAGAGGTGGCTGTTTTGCCTTGTATTTAATTGTTGACAGCCAGTAGTCACCATATTTATATTGCAGAAGGCGACAGATTTAAATTGATTATATTGTGCAACGGAAGTTGTTTTCTGTTGGTGGTGAGCAAAGTTGTCCAACAAAAATATAGGATATATTTGTTGTCTTAAGGGGTAAGGTGTTACAGGCTTTGGTTTTTCCATTTATGTTTTGAGGTTGGACCTTAGCAGGTATAGCTCGTTAGCACGTAGGGCGCACCGATTGGTGTCAACTTGTTAGTCAGTATGTGTTACACCTGTGCTGGTTTTCATCTCGTTAGTGGGAAGGTGTTTCACCTGTGCTGGCCCAGGTGCTATTTAAGAGTGACTGGCCCAGTGCTTCAGTTGTTTTGAGATATGTGGAGGGTCAACACCCTTTTAGATGGTGCTCCCTATTTTGATTTCTAGATAAACAATCCTTTATCTGATTTTGTTTTGCGCCATGTTTTTGATTTGCTTCCTGTCTTTCGGTTTGGTGTGGGTTTTTCTTTAGTTTGCCTCTTTCGGGCAAATTTAGTTGGTGCTGATGGTGGGTGTCTTTTAGGTTCTAGTTGTTGTTGCTAGTCAACTTTCAGTGGACAACCCAATGAGTGTCTTTCAGAACCCCTCCTAAAACCCTGCCTGTTTTGGTTGTTGTTCAGTGACTCTGTTAGTTCCTCCTTCTGGTTGAACAACATGTTTCAATGCAGTTAAGATGCAGTTAATCAGGGCAGGTTTGAAACTGAGCTCCTTCTGGAGGATTTTTCTGGAGAAATCCAAATGAGAACTCATTCTCTTTTCCCCCTTCGCTTTCAAGAGGAGGCGCACAGCATGGTGCCTCCTCTTGTCAGCCTGTGTTTGTGGAAATGTGAAATTAATGTAGATAATATAACTCATTAGATCTGGTAAAAGAAATTACAAACAAAAAACATGCGTTTTCTATTTTTATGTTCCATCTTTAAAATGCAAGAGGCCACAATATAATATTGCAGTTAAAAGCGCAATTTAGTTTTTGGCCACTAGATGTAAGCAGTGCGTGCAAAGTTTCAGATTGCTCCAGTGAAGCGTTGCAATATTTTGCATCAAGTCTGCCCAAATGTGCTGACTTGGTCAATTGACACATTTTCAAATACATAACTATAGAGAACATACAAAAATGTTATGGTAATACAAAATGTAAGTTTACACACTCCCAGGAATGTCATACATGATGGACCATTAGCTTATACACTAACTTAAACACATCTAGATGGCTGCGCGGGGTGGGTGTGGAGCCAGAGACAGCAAGGGTTCAAACTGTAGAACCCAGTTCCTACATTTGAATATAAAAATGGATTTTATCGAACAAAAGTACGCTACGTTTTATCTCTGGGAACCTCAGGTTGACAAATCAGAGCAAGATTACTGAATGTAAGTACATGATTTGCCTTCAGAGGTGAATGTATCAAACCAGTTGCCGTGATACGTTTTATGTTGTGCACTCTCCTCAAACAATAGCATGGTATTTTCTCACTCTAATAGCTACTGTAAATTGGACAGTGCAGTTAGAATGTAATCTTTCTGCCCATAAAATTCATGTCTTTGTCCTGGAATGTTTACTGTTACTTACAACAGTCATGCTAATCACATTAGCGCACGTTAGCTCAACAGTCCCATATATGGGACACCGATCCAAATAACGTGAACTTGCCAACAAGGCCCGGAAGGTGAGATGACAAACCAGCTAAACCAGCCAGCTAGAAATCCAGTCAACCAACCAACCCACCAACCGCACCAAACCGACACAAAGGAGAAGGGGCACAAATGAGGAAACGCAAGACAAACTAAAAAAAGCTAGGAGGCTAGCAGGCCGGCCAGCCAAAAAGCTCCTCAGTTGACAAAAAATGGGGGGGGAAAAGTAGGGAATCAAGATGGAGGGGAACAACAAAAACACACTGCTTAGCCACCAAGGTCCTGCATAAAGCCCTGTGGTCCATGCAGAGCAGATCCTCCAGGCACTCAGTGTGCCTTCTGCTCCTCTTCACTGCATGTTGGAAATGAGCCGTGAGGGTCTACGCCTTAGGGCGGGAGTTGTCCCAGGCTACCAACCTTTGCAGAGTGAAGGATAGCCAAAAGAAAAGCCTTGAACCTGTGGTTACAAGGACTGACGTAACATTTACATATCGATGAAAAGAAAGTGTCCAACATAAGAGGGAGGTCAGGAACACCCCTTCCTCCACTGATTGCACCATCTTTTCCTTTGTACATGTAACAAGGAGGCAAAGGAAAAACAGGCCAAACAAACTGAAGACAGAAGAATGTCTGTTTTAATGATGAGAACCCGTCCACTTATAGAGAGCTGACGAGCTTTCCAAAGGCCCACCCGGGAGCGCACTTTTGAGTTCCTCTGCACCCAATTGCTGCCCTCGCTACCTGCCACTTCAAAATCCACCCACAGGATCCTCATAGGCCTCGAGCAGAGTGAGAGACCACTGAGGACTTCCCCATGTTGAAACTAGCCCCCTTATGCCTGTGCAAACTCCCCTAGGACCACCACCACCCTGGCGATACTCCCCTCGGACGTCAGAAACAGCGTCATGTCATCCGCGTACTGGGAGATCTTGACCACCGACGAGCCACCGCCAGGGAGACTGAGGCCCAAAATACTTGTCTGCCCGGAAAGCTGCTGCCAGAGGCTCCATGTACAAAACAAAAAGCAGTGGGGACATCGGCAACCTTGACGTACTCCAGTCTGCTGAGGAACCACCTCACTGAAATGCTCATTTAACTAAAACCCTACTTCCCACTCCAGTATATAAAATCCCCACCCACCTCAAAAACCCTTCCCCAAATCCCATCCTTTCCAAAACACACAAAAGAAACCCATGATGCACCTTATCAAAAGCTTCTCCCATGTCTAGGCCCACCAACATGAGGTGCACCCCCGTATTACTTGGGTCCAAGTAATACAGTCCCTCACCAGACTCAGGTTCCAGTGGATAGACCTCCCCTCCACCACACAGGTCTGGTCCTCATGTATGACATGGGGCAGAAACTTCCTGAGGCGGCCTGCTAAAACACGGGCTACCACCTTGTAGTCTGCACACCATAGTTTAATGGGCCTGTAATTCCCCAGGTTATAACTTTCCCCTTACTTTAAAAAGCAGCGTCAAGACCCCCTCCATCATTGAAGACTCCAAAATCCCTGAATCAAACTCTGCATTAACTACAGAAATAATCTATCCCCCAATCTCCCAAAAGGTAACATAAAACACCAGAGGAAGCCCATTGAATACTGGCACCTTGTTGATAGGTAAACCCCGCAAGGCAGCCTCAACCTCCGCAAGCTCGAAAGGGCGGTCGAGGTCAGACTGCCTTCGGGGGAATCTTTCTCCCCAAAAACCCCAAAAAGACACTCTTCCTAACCGTCTGTGTCCTTCTCCCTAAAGGATTCTCGGTAGAAAGCGGACGCTGCCTCCACCATCCCCTTTCGGTCAGGTACCATTCCATTCTGTTCACAGCTGAGCAATAACTGCTTTGGCACAGGCAGCTTTAACAATATGAACTGCTAGCCTACCTAAACTCAAACTTGTCCCTTTGACACCTGAAGAGAAAATCCCTGGCCTTCTCCTGAAAATAACTAACTTTTTAAAACCTCCATCTTCTCCACATCCCTCCTCTCACCCTTTTCTCAGCTGACACCAAGGCAGTCAGATCCCCCTGAAGGCGCTGAAAAAGCTCCCGAAATGGCCAAGGTGCGCACATTGCACGCTACACACTCCCACCATTCTACTAAAGATCCAAAATGGGGCTTGAGGTCCCCCGATAACTCATAATGGGATTTAAAGGCCTCCCTAAAAGAAAGATCCCCCAAAATTTTAGTTTAACTCCCAAAAACCTCTCCCAAACATAGTTACATCAACCGAGAACATTACCTGCACTTGGCGATGGTCAAAAAAACAGACAGGAGAAACGGTGACTCGCGAGACCGGCACAGATGCAGGTAAAAACTAAATAAATTCGACAACAGGAACCCCTTGACTTTGCCCACATCATACCCTCCCCCGTGGGGTCGACAATTCTGAAAGTAAAATTCTTATCCACAGAAACAAAATAAGGTAGGCTAAAATCCCCAGTACCTTAAATGGAGACATTGAACAAGGCCAAAAAAAGATATTTCCTACCTCGAGGTTCAGCAGGTGCATAAACGTTGATGAAGCGAATCCCAATCCCCCACCAGTCTGCATCAACTACTAAGTGTTACTGTCACGGTTTCGGCCGAGACTGCTCCTCCTGGTTCGGGCAGGCATCGGCGTTCGCCGTCCCCGGAGTACTAGCTGCCACCGTTGAATGTTTCGTGGTGTGTTTGCTTTGGTCTGTCTTGTACACCTGTGTCTGTTTGTGTGCTGATTACGTGTCCTATAAGTTCCCTGTTTTGTATTGATTAGATTGTGTGTTGTTGTTCGCCTGTCCGTAGTGCTGCGTGTTTTGTTCTCTGTTTGTTGTTTTATTGTTTTACGCATGGTTGCGTAATTGCTCGCCTCCGTCTTCTTTTGAGGCCGTTATTGTCTCTTTGCCTTTTTGGATTACTAGTAAACTTTGTTGGACTGAGCTTCGGTGTCCTGCGCCTGACTCCCACACAACATACACCTCACCTCTTGACAGTTACATCTTCTTGTATCATTAATTACTTGATACCCTAGAAACTCATCATAACAGTGCCCCACTAGCACCATCTCTGGGTTGGCATTATGCCCATTATCTCAACATGTTCCTTTTCATATAGAATTAGCTTGAGCACTTCATACCATTTTTAATAATGCAGTGAAAATACCTATTTACATTATCAACTTTTTTTTTTGTATAAGCCCTTGTCCTAGTTTGTCGCACTGGTAGCATATTGGCCACCTCTGGGATACTCAGGGCCTCTCCTGGCAACTCTGGGATGTCGGGCACCTCTGGGAGCCTCAGGGCCTCTCCTTCCTCTTCCACATCCTCCTGAAATTGTGGAGGCATGGTCGGCAGAACTGCCCTGGTGGGGTCTTCCCTGTCTCCTCATTATGTGTCCTGCCAACACCATCCAGAGGATATTCAGTCTTCCCATGTGGCCCTCCTGTGCCCTATGCTCTCCTGAACTGGCGTATGTTCCTTCAACACTTTCGGCCCTTTACTTCCACTTCATATGACATTGCGCTGATGTGCCCTATGCATGTGCCAAGACTCCATGTGGCATCCCTGGCTTGAGGTGACAGGAGCACTCTGACAGCTTGGCCTTGTTTTATTAAAGGGAGATTTTTTGCATGCTGGTCATAGTAATGTTTTGACTTGTCCTGACGTGTACGATTGTGTGCCTGAACATCCCTGATGACCTTTGGTGCGAGGAGTTTGGGAGTTGTTGGCAACAGAGAGCGAGTACGTCTAGACATTAAGCGCTGTACAGGACTGCTGCCGAAGCCCTCTGTGGGAGTATTTTTCCACGCCAAAATGGCTTGCCACATATCTGTGCCTTCCTGCATAGCCTTTGTGATGAGTCTTTGCTTTTTTTGCAAAAGCCTGGGAGTTCCATCATGTGACCTCCTCACCCTACCACAGTCAGAGTAATGGTAAGGTGGAGTCAGCAGTAAAAATAGCAAAGTCTTGACTAGTGAACTGGGGCCCATTATCCATAACTACACCACTGTCAGGTATACCATATCTGCTAAACTGCTGCTTACAACAGTCGATGATGCAAGTGGCTGTTGTGTCAATCACTTTCTCCACCTCCCAAAAATCTGAATAGTAGTCCACTATAATCAGAAAAGGAACGTTCTTGACTGTGAACAGATCCACTTGTCCAATGCTCGTGTTTCTTGGCCCAAGCAAGTCTCTACTGAAGGATACCAATAATAAGAAGTGGTTTCTTTGCAGCAATTTGACCATGAAGGCCTGATTTCATGCAGTCTCCTGAACAGTTGATGTTGAGATGTCTTACTTGAACTCTGTGAAGCATTTATTTGGGCTGCAATCTGAGGTGCAGTTAATTGCCGATTTCTGAGGATTGTAACTAATGAACTTATCCTCTGAAGAAACGTTCAAAGTTCTTGACATTTTCCGGATTGACTGACCTTCATGTCTTAAAGTAATGATGGACTGTCGTTTCTCTTTGCTTATTTGAGCTGTTCTTGCCATAATATGGACTTAGCCCTATTTGGTAAAAGACCATCTTCCGTATACCCCCACTACCTTGTCACGACACAACTGATTGTCTCAAATGCATTAAGAAGGAAAGAAATTCCACAAATTAACTTTTAAGAAGGCACACCTGTTAATAGAAATGCATTCCAGGTGACGATCTCATGAAGCTGGTTGAGAGAATGCCAAGTGTGCAAAGCTGTCATCAAGGCAAAGGGTGGCTATATTGAATTTATAAAATATATTTTGATTTGTTTAACACTTTTTTGGTTACTTCAGGATTCCAAATGTGTTATTTCATAGTTTTGACATCTTCACTATTATTCTACAATGTAGAAAATAGTAAAAATAAAGAAACTCTTGAATGAGTAGGTGTTCTAAAACTATTGACCGGTAGTGTAAGAACGAGAGGATGGCATCTGTTCCTCTCTCTGACCAGTATGCAAATTGGAGGTGGTCAAGAAGGTGTTTGGTGTTGATTATGTCTGCCTTGATGATATTTAATCAAGACAGAGGTAAGAGCAACAGGTCTGTAGTCATTTGATGCAGATAGATGAGAGGTTTTTGGGACAGGTATAACAGATTTTTTTCCATAGAGATGGAATTTACAATGTATTCAGGGACCGCTGGAAGAAAACGCAGAAGACACCGCTCAGCTGAGCGGAACAGTGTTTCAAGACAAGACCACTTATGCTTTCAGGCACTCGTTGTACGACTACCTCATTGATGAGAAGCGCGCTCTCGGTTGCCATGACATCCTCCTCCAGATAGGCAAAGCAGGTGAAGAACTCGTTTAGTTCATTGGTTGTAGAGGCACACCCTCTCGCCCGGGCAGGGATCGATATGTTGCCTCCTTTTAAAGGGGGCGTTTGCCATATTCTTAATGCCCATCCAGTCAGACCAAGTGTCTCCCTGTGACATTATCTGTTGCACCTTTTCCATGTACTGGCATCTTGCCTTTATTAAATATTTTTGATCACCTCTGTACCTCTTTTTTTCTTTCTAGTGGATTCCAGGAGGCAAACACTTGTTTCTTATTGTTAAGCATCAATGTAAGCAAACTAGAAAGTGTGTGACCTCAGGCCTGGAGAGAAGCAAAAGTTATTCACCTACCTAAGAATAGTAAAGCCCCCTTAACTGGCTCAAACAGCCGACCAATCAGCCTGTTACCAATCCTTAGTAAACTTTTGGAGAAAATGGTGATTGACCAGATAAAATGCTATTTTACTTTCAGCAGGCTTATAGGGAAGGCCATTCAACAAGAACAGCACTTACACAAATGACTGCTTGGCTGAGAAAAATGAATGATAAAAAGATAGGGGGGGGGCTGTTTTGTTAGACTTCAGTGCAGCTTTTGACATTATTGATCATAGTCTGTTGCTGGAAAAACTGATTTGTTATGGCTTTATACCCCATGCTATGTTGTGGATAAAGTTACTTGTCTAACAGAACACAGCGGGTGGTCTTTAATGGAAGCCTCCAACAAAATCCAGGTAGAATCAGGAATTCCCTAGGCCCTTTACTTTTTCCAATCTTTAACAACGACATGCCACTGGCTTTGAGTAAAGCCAGTGTGTATGTGTGCGGATGACTCAACACTACACGTCAGCTACTACAGCAACTGAAATGACAGCAACACTTAAAGAGCTGCAGTTAGTTTCAGAATGGGTGGCAAGGAATAAGTTAGTCCTAAATATTTCTGAAAACTAAAAGCAATGTATTTGGGACAAATCATTCACTAAACCCTAAACCTCAACTAAATCTTGTAATGAATAATTTGGAAATTGAGCAAGTTGAGGAGACAAAATTGCTTGGATTAACCCTGGATTGTAAACTGTCATGGTCAAAACATATTGAGACAATAGTAGCTAGGATGGGGAGAAGTCTGCTCTGCATTCTTAACAGCACTAGCAACAAGGCAGGTCCTACAGGCCATAGTTTTGTCGCACCTGGACTACTGTTCAGTCGTGTGGTCAGGTGCCACAAAGAAGAACTTAGGAAAATTGCAATTTGCTCTGAACAGGGCAGCACGGCTGGCCCTTTGATGTACACGGAGAGCTAACGTATCAATCTCTCTCCTGGCTCAAAGTGGAGGAGAGATTGACTTCATCACTACTTGTATTTGTGAGAGGTATTGACATGTTGAATGCACCGAGCTGTCTGCTTGAACTACTGGCATACAGCTCGGACACCCATGCATACCCCACAAGACATGCCACCAGAGGTCTCTTCACAGTCCCGAAGTCCAGAACAGACTATGGGAGGCACACAGTACTACATAGAGCCATGACTACATGGAACTCTATTCCACACCAAGTAACTCATGCCAGCAGTAAAATTTGATTGTAAAAAACAGATAAAAATACACCTTATGGAACAGCGGGGACTGTGAAGCAACAAAAACATAGACAGATGCATACAAACACACGATAACATACGCACTATACACACATGTACACATGGATTTTGTGTTATAGATATGTGGTAGTAGAGTAGAGGCCTTCATATGTGGTGAAATCTTATGAATATATTGTAATGTTTTATTTTTCTGGACCCCAGGAAGACTAGCTGCTGCCTTGGCAGCAGATAATGGAGATCCATAATAAATACAAATACAAATGTTTTCAAATCTTTGGTCACCCATGGTTTGTTAGGAAATATCTTACATGTTTTTTTGGGGATCAACAAATCAACACAGAATTCAATATAGCCAGATATTACGTCATTAATCTTGTTCAGGTCAGCTGATGATAATTCAAATACACTCCAGGTAGTACAATCAAAGCATCCCTGCAATTGATCAATACTGTCATTGTCCCACACCAGTATTTGTTTTTCCACCACCACCTCCATTTTGAGTAACTGTCTATAAGTTCGTCGTAGAAGAACAGTTATGATCTGATCCACCCAGGGGAGGTCTGGCCAAGGATGTAAGTACTCAAAGTGTGCTTGAGAGCGCAGCTATTGAAATCCCCCATGATGAATTTGGGTGCATCAGGGGAAATCGCATCAAGCTCTTGAGTGACGTTAAAAATGTCAGCTGCATTGACACTGCTAGCTCTTGGATGGATGTAAACAACTGTCAGAAATGGCTGGGGCAATTCACAGGGGAGGTAGAACGTTCGCAGTGACACTGACATTAGCTCTACATCAGGAGTGCATATTCTTATTCCTGACAATCGTAGTTTTACACCATCTATAATTTATCAGAACAGACTCTGCCTCCGTGCTCCTTACCAGTAGCTTCACTGTCTCTGTCCATCTTAGTAATAGTGTCAGGCACTGCCTCCGACAGCCAAGTTTTAGGATATGTGGCGCTGCCGACTTTCTCAAAAGTTCTCATGCGGTTTCAGGTACCAGCAAAAGTAATCCAAGTAGAAGAATAATCCACTGTACACACTTCATGTCGCTCTACCATAGCCTAATCGGTAATCCGATGCAACATAAAACACTATTAAACTACTATAAACAAAGCAACAAAAACAGACGAGTTTAAACAACAAACAAACAAATGCTGCAGGGCACCACTGTGCAGCACCCCCTAGAGTATCAATACACACAAACACTCAGGAAAGGTACTGAAACACACCTCTCTTCATCCCCTGACATTCACTGTCACAGCTGTAAATAGGGCCATGCAAAGGAGAGAAAACGAACAAGATTGCCCAGGGTAAGTACAGTCTATCTCAGACAGGACCCTCCCCCATCTCCAAGCCACTCACCCCTTCCAGGTAGAGGTAACTGTTCGGCGTGCCCGGTGCCACAAAGGTGCGTTCGGGGCTCCGCAGGAGGAGTCCACATAGGTTGCTACCTGTCCACAGGCCAACGATGCCTCCGCAGGGCTGGAGGAGTAGTCTCCCCCGGGAAGTACCCGTGCACAGTCCATTGAAGCCTCCTCAGGATTGGTGTCCACCTCTGAGGCGTCCTTCTCGGAAACTGCCGGAATCAAAAAGGACCCCTGGAGCTGATCCCCAGTCCGCACTATTGAGGCCTCGCAGACCGCAAGCGCTGAAGCCTTCAAAAACCTTGGGTCCCGGCCCCCACATCTGACCCTTCATCCCCGGTATCAGGGTTCAGTATTGTAAACCTGTTGGAGATGGCCACCGACAGCCTCCTGTGTTCTTCCATCAACACCAGGTCTATGGTCCTCCTCTTCTTCCTTTCCCCTTGTACTCAAACCCTGACTGTCCATTGTCCGAAGATGCCGCCAGCTGAACACGACCTTGAAATAGGCTTGTGGGTGAAACAGCTTATTGACTCCTTCCGGATCCCTGTTCAGTACGACCCGGAACTGCCTCCTCCCCGACCAGATCCTGTACCCGTCCCTTAGATACCGTACCCCTGGACTCACTTTCCCAAACCGGCCTAGGAAAGCACCGATGCTGTCATCCCCCACATAGGGATTCTACAGTTATGATCTTCAAATCCAACCTGCACAAGGGGAAAACCTGGAAGTTCGAGAGGCTCACTGGCTGCCTTCTCTTTCCATGTGTCCATACACCGCCTGTACAAGGCCTGGCTGTTTAGATAAAGGTCATACCCCTCTGCAGCTGTGTTCTGCTGGAGGCAGAAAACATGCTCTACCCTTAAACCAATGATCACCGTCCTGATGAACCATTCTCAATTCCCAATCTGCTTGCCCTTGTTCTTCCATACGAACTGTAAAGTATTGCACAGTCCAGCCCCTCTGACTGACTGATGATCCTGCCCTCCGGCCATGGCTTTAGGACTAAGGGGTTGTGGTACCTAAGTACTCCTGAGTGGCGCAGTGGTCTAAGGCACTGCATCGCAGTGCTAACTGTGCCACTAGAGATCCTGGTTCGAATCCAGGCTCTGTCGCAGCCGGCCGCGACCGGGAGACTCATGGGCGGCGCACAATTGGCCCAGCGTCGTCCAGGGTAGGGGAGGGAATGGCCGGCAGGGATGTAGCTCAGTTGATAGAGCATGGCGTTTGCAACGCCAGGGTTGTGGGTTTGATTCCCACGGGGGGCCAGTGTAAAAAAAAATATATATGTATTCACTAACTGTAAGTCGCTCTGGATAAGAGCGTCTGCTAAATGACAAAAAATACACAAGAAGCGATAACCCACAAATTGACCCCTGCACCCGCCGGGAGACCTCTGCGGTTTGGCAAAAGTGGGTATTCGGTAGTCTGCCACACTCAATCTATGGAACCCCAAAGATTGGTGGGTAGAATCCAGAACATGAGCCATACTAATCTGAACAAACAGATAGATGGCGTCACAATTCCGTCAATATTACATGACCGGTCTAATAGTAATGTAAACAAAGTTACAAACACTATTTCCCTCATCATTCCGCCCCAACCCAGTTATACACCGGTGGGCAGATCAACAACATGCCTTCTACTGTACTCAAACATATCAGTCAGGATATATGTCTCTCTCCTAGAAAAGAGCAGACCTGATGGAGACCAGCCCCTTCAGTCCTCCCATCAGCTATGCTGAGTACAAACTGAACCAGAGAGTTAAAAGACATATCCAGTTAATGCTCTAATATCCCTATAACTACTGGTAGTACAGTGTCGCAACACAAAGTGTCGCTGTACACTGTGCCTTCAGTAACCCGCCACCCCTAGTCCAAGGAAACCAAAGACTAGTGGCAGGAATGTAATACTTGAGCTAAACGGAACTGTACAAACACTCTAATATTCCTTTTAATAACTGACTCAACAGTGATGCGTCACAAGGTGTCGTCCTAGACCGTGTTATCAGTAAATCCGTCTGTCTAAGGCTAACCAGAGACTAGTGGGCAGAGGGAACAATATGATGTCCTCTCCATCACCGACAACAGTTATATAACCCAAGGTGCTATCATAACATGTGTATTCAGAAATTCACCACATTCAATCCGAAGATTGATGGGTAAAGGAATATACAAAAACATGAGCTAACACTGCACTGAACCCTCAGACAGTAATAATGCTCTGTTATTTTAAGGTCGGTTTAATAGTAATGTAATACAAGGTTACAAAAACTATTTCCCTCATCCTCCCGCCCCAAAAGTTATACACTGGTGGGCAGGTCAAAATACATTACCTCTACTGTACTGATAACCTCAGTCAGGAGTCATGTCTCTCTCATAGAAATAAAAGCAGACATAATGGGAACCCTGCCCACTGGTCCTGCATCTTTTTCTCTTAGTTCAAGTTCTTCCATCAGCTACACTGAGTACTGTCACGGAGACCGCCGAGGCTGCTCCTCCTCCTTGCTCGGGGAGGCTTCGGCGTTCGTCGTCCCCGGAGTACTAGCTACTACCGCTTGATGTTTTCGATGTTTGTTTGGTTATGTCTAGTTGGTGCACCTGTCTCGTATTCTGTCTTGATTATGTCTCCTATAAGTTCCCCTGTGTTAGGTTTGCATGTTGTGTGTTATTGTCGCCTGTCGTGTATGTATAGGTTCTGTGACCTTGGCTTTTGTGGGTTTTACGCACTCGCGTATTTTGTTACGCCTCTTGTGTTTTTGGAGGCTGTTAATTTGTGTGTACCTTGAGAGGTATTAGTAAAGTCGTCTTGACTATTCCTCTGTGTCCTGCGCTTTACTCCACCACCGCATCCACATCAGACCCTGACAAGTACAGACTGAACCAGAGAGTTAGAAGACATATCTAACAGGTAGAAATGGATAAAAGGAGACTGTGACGATCAAGACACCGCTGCGCAATTATCCTCTACACCTGTTCCTCTGAAAAAGCCAGTGAGACAGACGCTGTTCAGAAAGTGGTCTACCGAGTGCAGCCGCACCGTGACACACAAAACAGCTGAGGCGATGACCTAATCACCGCCTTGCGTTCCACGTAGCGCGCCAAGGCGCACACTGGGCACAGGCGATGGAGCCATTCACCTCTCCTCTCAACATGGGGAGAGGGAGAGAAGGGCCACAGCTCTATGATCTGTAAGCTCTTAATAACCTCAGGCATAAATGCCGGATTAAGACTTAACACCGCCCTGCTCAATCGCCATAAATGGCAAGGCAGTCGAAAAAGCGCACAAATCACTGACACGTTTAGCTGTGGTCAAAGCGAGCAACAGTGTCGTCTTCAAAGATAACATCTTCAGGGGGATTTGATTCAATGGCTCGAACGGTGGCTTCGTAGAGCGCCCGCGTACCAAAGTAAAATCCCACTGAGGAAGCATGGCTCTAGGCATTGGCCTAAGCCGCCGCGTTCCCAATAGGAAATGTTTCACAAGAGGGTGGCTGAAGACAGTGTCTCTGCCAAACCGTCATGACAAGCCTAAATCGCCGCCGCAAGCAGCTACATGGTGGCGGGTGAGCGCTGCTTATCAAATAGGAATTGTAGGAATGAGAGTATGCTCTCGACCTGACAGCACACGGTGTCCACATTTTCTGTGACACAACACTGTGAAAAAACGTTCCATTTACTGGCATAAGTCCCAGCAGAACCACGGAATGGGCCGACGACATGAGACCCAAGAGTGACATGACCGAAAGCGCCTTTACCGTGTGATTCGGATAAAACCTTCATAGGGCTAGCAACAGGGCAGCCCGTCGAGGATCCGAAAAATCGAGCCCTCATCGTTAGTGTCTAGCTATATCCCCAGATAGACAATCTGATGACTGGGCCAGGGCGCGCTCTTTTTCCATTTCACAGCGAACCCCAGACGCATGAGATGATGAATCTGTGTCGTGTGTGTGTGATCGCCAGCTCTGTTGAACAAGTAAGTCATCTAGGTAGGCTAAAACCCTTATACCCTGACAACTTAACAGTGCTATTGCCGCCTCCACACATTTGGAAAACATGCGAGGTGCCAGGGCGTACCCGAATGGCATCCTCGTGTATTCGTACGCCGCCCCTTGAAAAGCGAAACGCAGAAACCTCCTGTGACGTGGATTTACCGGCACATGAAAGTACTCGTCCTTCAGGTCTATGCTCGTCCAAAAGTCTCTCCTCTGGACACATTCCAGCAGACGTTTTGTCGTCAGCATTCGAAAGGGCCGTTTGGCTATGCTCTCGTTGAGAACGCGTAGATCCAATATTGGCCTCATTCCCGCCGTCTTTTTGGGCAGCAGGAAGTAGGGCGAATATAGCCCCCTGTTCCTTTGCTCCTGGGGAATTACTGTGACTGCCTCCTTCGCCAAAAGTTCCGTAATCTCTGTAACGAGAGTGGCGACTTTTTCCGGCGTTTTCATCACCATCTCCACCACCCCCCTGAATGGGGGAGGGGTCCGATGAAATTGGATGGCATAACCATTCTCCAGAGTCCTGTCTTGCCAGGGGGAGAGGGTACAGCTTCACTGCCACTCCCAATAATGCTGAGAGTGCGGCAGAGCGCGAAGCTGTGGTGCATTAAGTAGGAAGGACCTGTATTCCTCTACGGCCCTCGCCGCTACTGTTCCCCGACCAGTGAAGTGGTGGAACAGCTCAAGGCGGGCCTCCCATGAAAGGGAGAGGAAACATGAGCGCGTTCTGAGAGAAACGGGGGCGCCGACACGTTGGTTATGCTCGTAACCTCGTTGTCCCAGCCCTCCGTGAACGCAGCACAGGTCTGAACTGCACTGACTGAGGTGCTCGCCTGAGTCAGAGCGCCGTCTCCCAATAGCGATTGCATCATCATTCCAGTAACTGGCTGTGTACGCAGGCTACTATTTGAAACCTGTACCACAACACTCCTAGCAGTCTGTGGTGTAAGGTTTTTATGAGGTATAACAAGGCAGCTCATCAAAGATGTCTGCCTTGTTCCCTTATTCACACCTGCCTCATGTGTATGCTCAGCTACACACCCGTAGTGGGCTGTGCTACACTCAGAGTGGTGAGGAGGAGATAGGGAGAGCGTAAAGGCACCTGAACGGTCTCTGGTGTATCATGGAAAAGGGGCTCTCTTGTGACAAAGTCAATTAGAGCCAACTCTTTATTAGACACACAACACACAGTTCTATATCGTGGAGCTCCGCCCCATAGGGGAGCTCTGCTCCTAGTGGTTTACCCTCTGCCCTACGGCAGAAACAGCCTGAAGCAAAATTATGCACACACCTGTCAGCCAATGGGAGCACAGGTGCCCCTATATAAAGGGACCCGTTCCCTCAATCTGCCTCCCATTATCTTCAGCGACTGGACTAGATTGAAGAAGCCATAGAAGACTCAGGAAGATTTTCGTCGTTGATATCCAGCCATCAACGTCTTCCAGAATGAGCACACCAGGGAAATTCCCACCCCCAAAATCCCTTTTTAGGGCTCTATGTCGATGCACCGACATGGCAGCTACGGACCCCCACGACCTTTGTTTCGTGTGCTTGGGACCGCAGCATGCTAAGGACGGTCTCGACAACCCTCCTAACTGCGCCTCCTGCGCCCTCCTTCCTATGAAGGTGATTCTTTAGAGAGGACGTCCCTCTTGAGGATGTATTGTCCACGCTCGCCTCTGCTTCAGAGGCGTCGACGGACAGTGCTGGCTCAGAGGATGACAAAGAGGGCGCAGAGATGGATATCCCAGTGGGACAATCCGGAGCTCTGGCGCCAGCCTTCAAGACCCCCTTTCCGTTGGAGAGCGCGAGGTCTGAGGGCTCTTTGTACGATGACGACATGGGCTCTGTGAGATCAGAAGCCCTGTCCTTCGCGGCAGCCTCTCTGCGTTCGGACTTTCCCGAACTCATTGAGAAGGCGGCTATTCGACTGGAGATTGCGCTGCCCCCAGCTCCCCTCCCAGTGGAGGTGGACCTGATGGAAGGCGGCCCCTACTCCAAGCCAAGGAGAGCGGCTGAGCCAATGGCTCCAGCCATGCCTTCTCTTGGCAAATATGTCGAGGGTTCGTGGGGAGCACCTCTGGCGGCGCGTTCGCCGGCCAGAGCGTACGTTCCATTCACCAGAGTGGCCGGAAATGAGTGGGCGGCTAAGGGAATCCCTAGGCTCGAAGGCGCCATGGCGGCGTACTTAGTGCCGGGTTCGAGTCCCTGGGCAGCCTCCAAGAAGGCCACCCTGCCAGCGCAGAAAGACAGGCTCACAGCACAGCTGGCCGAGAAGTCCTTCACGCTGGGAGCCCAGGGCGTATCAGCGGCGAACAACATCGCCCTCCTCGCGGCCTCCCTATCCCGTCTCACAACGGGTAGGTCTGAGTTGACCAGCGAGGAAGTAGAGGCGTCCAGGATTTCCGGAGCCATCCTCCACCTGACGCAGGCGGTGGCCATATGCGCAGGCAGGACCATGGCCACCTCGGTGGTCACAGAGCGGCACCTATGGCTGTCCATGACAGCCATGAAGGAGACCGACAGAGCCTCACTGCTCAACGCTCCCGTCTCCAGCGAGGGCCTATTTGGCGTTGCTGTGAAGGACGCGACGGAGCGTATCGCCAAGCTGGATGAGGAGAGGAAGCACCTGGCCAAACATCTGCCATTGGCGATGAAGGCCAGCAGAGCCCCAGCCACTCCATCCACCTCCAACGCCCCCAGTAAAGCTACAGGGAGGCGACGGGCCAGGCGACAGGCGTCCACCACAAGCAGCAAGAGAGCGGGCTCGGCCCCTCCAGCAGCGACAGTGGCAGCGACGGTTCCGCCGGCGAGAGAGGTCGTCACCAAGCCAGCCTGGCAGCACCAGAAGGTCTCCCAGAAGAGGCGGCATCAATGACGAGGCGAGGGGGAGAGAACGGAAGACGGCCCGGCGCATGACGCAATTGAGCCTACTGTTCCCCCCCACCCCACTGTTCAGGGCGTGGAGGGTGTGTTTTCTAATTATGTGAATAAAGAGCTGGTTCTCACTGACATTGTCAAAGAAGGACATTTATTCCATAAGGTACAGAACACTTCACGTTCTATGGTTTTCCCTCACCATCCTGAGTGTAGCTCAACCCACCAAGAGTGCGTAGCTGAGCGCGCTCAGGAGAGGAAAAGGGAAAAGGTAGCAAGGCGCAGCCTTAGCTCACTTAATAAAGATCTTTTACTACAGACTCCTAGGAGCTCTGTAGTAAAGGTCTCACACAGCAGGCAGCTGTCTCTGTCCCAATGTGACATGAAGACGCAGCCGCTAGCCGGGAATGACGCCTTGCTGCAGGCTAATGCCTCAGCCAGCGCAGATCAGACCCGTGCGACGTTCACGGAGAGCGGGAATACCAGAGTTACAAGTATAACCAAGGTATGGACGCCTCCGGTCTATTCTGAACGTATCAATGCCCATGGCTCTGAGCGCAGCTCACCACACATTGAGTGTGTTGTTGAGCAGCCGCATGAGACCAGTGAAGAGGTATTATGGCACCACCGTGTGGTACCAGTCAGAGATCACACCTTTCAGACTCTGTTGAGTTCTGTAATGGATGGGTCTCATTCCAAGCAGCAGTCTCAGTCAGACAATGACGTGATGACGCAATTGCTATCCGGGGAGAGCGCTCTGTCTCAGGCCAATGCCTCAGCCAGTGCAGTTCAGAACCGTGCTGCGTTCACGGAGGGCCGGATTACTGGAGTTACGGTCGTAACTAACGTATCAAGGCCCCCGATTCACCCAGAACCAGCTGATGTTTCCTCTCCCTTTCGAGGGGGGCCCGCCTTGGGCTATTCCACCAACTCAGTGCTGGGGAATAGCGGCGGCGAGGGCCATAGAGGAATACAGGTCCTTCCTACTGGACGCACCACAGCTTCGTGCGCGCCCGCTTTCTCTGCATTGCTGGCAGTGGCAACGAAGCTGTACCCTCTCACGCTGGCTAGAACAGACGTTGGAGAAGGGTTATGCCCTCCAATTCCATCGGACCCCACCTCCGTTCAGGGGAGTGGTGGAGACGGTGATGAAAACGCCAGACAAAGTAGCCGCTCTGAGGTCAGAGATTACGGAACTTTTGGCAAAGGAGGCGGTCACAGTAGTTCCCCGAGAGCAAAGGAACAAGGGGCTGTATTCGCCCTATTTCCTAGTGCCCAAAAAGACGGGGGAGTGAGGCCGATTTTGGACTTACGCATTCTCAACGAGAGCATAACCAAACGGCCCTTCCGAATGCTAACGACAAAACGTCTACTGGAATGTGTCCAGAAGGGAGACTTTTGTACAAGCATAGACCTAAAGGACGCGTACTTTCATGTGCCGATACAATCACGCCACAGAAAGTTTCTGCGGTTTGCCTTTCAAGGGGTGGCGTACGAGTTCACGAGGATGCCGTTTGGGTACGCCCTGGCACCTCGAACATTTTCCAAATGTGTGGAGGCGGCATTGGAACCGCTGCGTCGTCAGGGGATAAGGATATTAGCCTACCTAGACGACCTGCTGGTTCTCGCCCCGTCAGCAGAGCTGGCGTTCACGCACACGACACAGACAGTGATTCATCTCACGCGTCTGGGGTTCGCTGTGAATTGGAAAAAGAGCGCACCCTGGCCCAGTCATCAGATTGTTTACCTGGGACTACAGCTAGACACTGTAAGGATGAGGGCTTGAATTTCGGACCCTCGAAGGGCAGCATTGTTGCTAGCCCTGAGGAAGTGTCGTCCGAATCACACAGTAACGGCGCTATCGATCATGTCACTTTTGGGTCTCATGTCGGCAGCCCACTCTGTGGTCCCGCTGGGGCTTCTGCACATGCGCAGAACACAGCGGTGGTTCGCCCAACTAAGACTAGACCCAGTGCGTCAACGTCATCGGTTGGTGGTGGTTCCTCTCTCGCTAAGAGCAGACCTGGACTATTGGAGGAACCCGTGCGTTCTCACGCACGGAGTCCCGATGGGCAAGGTGTCATCCTACATTCCAGTGTTTACAGATGCCTCTCTGACTGGATGGGGAGGGACATGTCAGTCTCAAGCGATAGGAGGTGCATGGCCTCAATCAGGTCGTCACATCAACCTCCTAGAGTTGGAAACGGTTCGACTGGTCTTGACCCACTTCGCGTCTACCCTTCGGGGTCACGATGTGTTGGTCTGGTCAGACAACCGAACCACAGTGGCTCACATAAACCGCCAGGGAGGGGTCAGGTCTCCTGCCCTCCATCGGGCGGCAGTGGAATTGTGGCTGTGGGCTCACAAGCACCTTCGCTCGTTGAGAGCAGCGCACATTCCGGGCTACTTGAACGTAGGGGCAGACCTCATGTTTAGAGGGGGTCCTCGAGACGACGAGTGGTGTCTGCACCCGGACATTGTTCTACGAATTTGGGAACAATTCGGGAGAGCCGAGGTGGACCTGTTCGCGTCACGAGTGAACGCGCAGTGTCTCCTATGGTTCTCCATGAGGGAACAGGACGAACCGCCACTGGGAAGAGACGCATTCGCGCACTACCCTTGGCCGAAAGTTCTCCTGTATGCATTCCCTCTGCTGTCTTGCATTCTCCCACTGCTAGCCAGGGTGAGGTCAGAGGAGCTGTCAGTGATACTGATAGCGCCCGATCGCCCGGGGGCTCCGTGGTTTGCGGAGATGAGTCAGATGTTGATTGCGCCACCTTGGCCAATTCCACATCGACGAGACGCGTTGACCCAGGCGGGAGGCTCGATAGGGCAATGGCCCATAATCGGCCAACCACTGAAGGCTTGGTTCCTGAATGGGACAGGTTGAGGCGCCGTGGGTTGTCTGATGCAGTGATCAGAACCATACAGGGCGCAAGAGCCAGTTCCACTTCTAGGGTGTATACCAGCAGATGGAACGTTTTCTCACGATGGTGTGACACACAGGACGTGGACCCCATGAGCTGTCAGGTAGAGAGCGTGCTCTCATTCCTGCAGTCTATGTTTGATAAGCAGAAATCGCCCTCCACCATTCGAGTGTTTGCAGCGGCAATTTCAGCTGGTCATGAAGGGTTTAACGGAAAAAACGTGTTCAGTCATCCATTAGTGAAACGTTTCTTATTGGGAACGCGACGGCTTAGGCCGATGCCTAGAGCTACGCTGCCCAAATGGGATTTGGCACTGGTTCTCGAGCGCTATGTAAGTCGCCGTTCGAGCCATTGAATCAAATACCCCTCAAGATGCTGTCTATCAAGACGGCGCTGTTGCTCGCCTTGACTACCGCTAAGCGGGTCAGTGATTTGTGTGCACTGTCGACGAGACCCGACTGCCTTGCCATTAATGGCGATCTGAGCAAAGCGGTGTTACGTCCTAACCCGGCATTTGTGCCGAAGGTTATTAACAGTGCATATAGATCACAGATCGTGGAATTGTGGGCTTTTCATCCCCCTCCCCATGGGGAGAGGAGTGAGGAAAAGCTTCATTGTCTGTGCCCAGTACGCGCTTTGGCGTGTTACGTTAGGCGCACCGCAGCGGTTAGGTCATCGCCTCAGCTGTTTGTGTGTCACGGTGCGGCTGCATTAGGTAGACCACTTTCAAAACAGCGATTGTCTCATTGGCTTTGTGAAGGTATTGAGACGGCGTACGAGGCGGCGGGGCAACAACCGCCTCAGGGTATTAGAGCGCACTCCACTCGTGGAGTAGCAGCTTCTACTGCCCTCTTCAGAGGTAGAGGATATTTGTAGAGCAGCGTCATGGTCGACACCGTCTCCTTTTATCCGTTTCTATCTGTTGGATATGTCTTCTAACTCTTTGGCTCGGTCTGTACTCAGCGTAGCTGAAGGGAGATCTTGAGCAAAACAGAGAAAGAAAGTAGGATTGTGACCATGTTCATAAGTCCGCTTTTATTAGAAGTAACATATTGTGGATGGACATGTTTTCTAACTTTTTAGCTCGGTCGGCTTTCAGCAGAGCTGAAGGGCGACTTTGAGCTAGAGGACAAAGCAGGATCTTGGACAGGTTCCAATCAGGTCCGCTTTGGTTAGGAAAACTTGTTATGTTAAGGATAAGCTTTTAACTCTCAAGCTCGATTACACTCAGCACAGCTGAGGGAGAATCTTGAGATACAGGAGAGAGAAGCAGGACGATAGACAGGTCTCTATCAGGTCCGCTTTGGATGAAAAGCATATCTTATGGCATGTCTCCTGACTGACAGTGTCAGTATGGTAGAGACATGTATTGAATGGACAGAATGTGAGGTCATCTATCTGAGGGTTCAGTTTAGTATGACTGGTATATTTTGTTCCTGCCTACTAATCTCTGGGTTCCATTGAGTGAGTAAGGCGGTCTATTGGACACATAATGTAGAGTGACATTTTATGTCATTCCATTAGTAGACGATAGTGTTGTCACAGAATATTGAGGCACAGCTATCTGCTAGTACAGTTTAGCATGGCTTCTATTCTGATGATCTGCCCACTAGCCATTGGCATTGCTATTGAGCTAGATGGGGCGGGTCTATAACCGATGACGCGGTATATTGTGACGCCCGGATGGGTTTTGTAGTCACAGTACTGCGGGAATTGGTTGCAGCCATTGCTGGGCTTGACCTTTTTCATTTTTGAATGGGAAGTGTTAGGCTCGGCAGGGAGTACATTTTGGAGCGTTTCGCTCCGCCTTAAACCACTAGGAGCAGAGCTCCCCTATGGGGCGGAGCTCCACGATATAGAACGACTAGTTACCGGAGTGTAACTCCAGTTCTATGAGTGGAGCGGAGCCCCATAGGAATTAAGGCCCTGCCGACCCTCTCTAGTCTCGCTGAAGATAATATCTCGGGAGGCAGATTGAGGGAACGGGTCCCTTTATATAGGGGCACCTGTGCTCCCATTGGCTGACAGGTGTGTGCATAATTTTGCTTCAGGCTGTTTCTGCCGTAGGGCAGAGGGTAAACCACTAGGAGCAGAGCTCCCCTATGGGGCTCCGCTCCACTCATAGAACTGGAGTTACACTCCGGTAACTAGTCGTTTCCTCCATACCCTCAACAGTAGGGTGGGGGGGAACAGTGGGCACAGTCAACAAGGCGCTGCGCCGTCTTCCGTTCTCTCCCCCTCGCCATGTCATAAACGGCGTCTCTTCTGGCCGCCCTTCGGGTGATGCCAGGATGACGCGTTAATGACCTCTCTCGCCGGCAGAATGGTCGGCACCTCTGGCGCTACAGGAGGGGCGGGGCAGGGCCCGCTCCCTTTTCTGCTGGAGGCCGCCATCTGACGCCGGGCATGACGCCAAGCAGTAGATCCAGTAAACTAGAGCGCCCTGCTAACGGTAGGTGTCTAGACAGGTGCTTTTGTTCTCGTCTAGTTTTATGAATCGCTCCGTCGCATCTTTGACGGCGACCCCAAACAGGCCATCGTCAGTAGCGTGGATCTGTCAGAATCCTTCATGGCCATCAGACAGCCAGAGGTGCCTCCCATGAGCCCTCCACATATTTACTAAGCGAGGGCATGGCAGGGGCCAAGGGCTCTGCCGCCCTCCTAGGCCGAGAGTAAGGGCCGCCCTCCATCATGTCCACTTCCGGGTTGGAGGGAATGGGGGGCAGCTTAATCTCCAGCCGCTTAGCAGCCCTCTCAATGAGCCCTGGATAATCAGAGCGCAGAGAGGCAGTGGCGTAGGACGGGGCTGCTGAAAATTCAGAGCCTGTCGTCATCACCCAGGGGGATTTCCTGAGGGAAAGGGGTCTTAAACGTCTGGGTCAGCGTTATGGATTGTTCCAATGGAATATCCCTGTCATCTCCTGAGTCAGCGCCCTCAGATGATGCCTCAGAAGCTGAGGCTAGCACCGATAACACGTCCTCTAGAGGGATATCCTCCTGAAAAAATGCCCATCGCTGCTTCATCTCCTTCAAAGAAAGGAGGGATCAGCTGGAGCATAGTGGGGGATCTATGAGGCCGCTCCAAGCGCACTGTGATCCTAAGCACACAAAACATAAGTTGTGTGAGTCCACAGCAGCCATGGAGGAGCAGCGACATTGAGCTCTGAAAATAGCTTTTGGGGGTGGAAAATCTCCGGGTGTACTCATTTTAGGACGACGTCGAGACTTGGAAATCGACGGCGACTTTTTCGTTCCGAATCTTCTCTTCTCATCGGCTTCTTCAGTCCAGTCGCTGAAGATAAAGGGAGGCTGATTGAGGGGAAGTGTCCCCTCTTATAGGGACACCTGTACTCCTAATGGCTGCAGGTGTGTGCATAATTTTGTCTCATGCTGTTCGCAGCCTAGGCAGCGGGGTAAACCAATAGGAGCAGAGCTCCCCTATGGGACTCCGCTCCACTCATAGAACTTGTTCACACTCTGTTTACTCTAGGCCTGGTTCTCGCAGGTTGTCCCCGAACCCACTTGCCAAGTTTTCGGGGGCTGTGGGGTAAAAGTCAGACTGACTGATTGTCCTGGTGAAGTATTTGTTCTGTTTTTGGTCAAAAACACACACAGACACAAACACACTATCCTGGTGAATGCCAATATATGTTTATTTTTTAAAAGAAAAATTGAGGGAAAACGCTGGACCGCACAAAGTGCTTCGTCCTTCTTTCAGTTTGGAATAGTTTTCTTTCTCTTTTCTTCTGCTGGCTGTTTATCTACCTCCATGTAGTTTTTTCCTTGACAATGGGAGAACAGCGTTGCACCGTTCCCGGAGGTACTGCAATACCGGGTCGATGCTTGGAGCGGACGGAGCAAGCCCCATTTCCGACTCCCTGTTCGAAAAATCCATTTAATATGTAGTTCCCCGATGGGGGACGTATCAGATATTAAACTGATAAGAACAGATTTTTTTATTTTGGAAAGATATTGATGCATTTCCTTTTTTAAAACAGCCCTTTTTTAAAACACAAAATCGGCATTAAAACCAGCATTTATATATTACATTTACATTTGTTAAAAAGTACAAGTTGTTTCTTTAAAACAATAAAGCAACCATGCATAAAAGTACCCTTTCTTGTAAAAGGCCAATCTGTAAAAAGGCATTTAAAATGTACACAAATGATTTAACAAAGGTAAAACATTTTTAAGACATGGAAAACTTGTCAAGAGTCACTTTGTTAAAAAGCTGTCTTCTGTCCTTTGTACGGGAATGGGGTTAGTCCTTATCAAAAAAGCCTCCTCCTGCTCTTCCGAATCAACTCTGTACCCATCCGTCGGGGCCTAGAGGAGACCCCTCCCCTAGACGCATCGCCCTAGGCGCCGCAGCGCTGTCAGGCCGTGGCCGCCAGGACCTTAGGTGTTGTGGGGGACCCTTTGCCTGGGGTCGAGGCCCCCTTTCGTTCGTACCATCCCAGGGCTTCCATGGCTACCAAAGCCACTGCCTGGGGGGTGGTCTCTAACCGTTTTCCTACCAGCAGGTTGCGGGAGGACCACAATGCGTCCTTCAGACACGTAAGGGTGGGCCAGAGCTTTGGTGCTATAGGCCTTCGGCCCACCCCATACAGCACAAGCTGGGGCATTAGGTCCTCCCCTGCTGGCAGATAAAAGCGAAAGAAACGCACACCTATTTAGGCGAGGTGCTGGCTGACGGCGTAAAACACTTCAAAAAGAAAAGGAAAGCCGCACACTCTAGCAGCTCAGATGCAATAATTTAATATCTTAATAACCAACGTTTCGACAGACAAGCTGTCTTCATCAGGGTATAATGACAAACACTGCGGGTCACTGGTTTATATAGTGTGAAAGGACACACACAGGTGTCTGTAATCATGGCCGGGTGTGGCCTAATAGCATTGGCCAATTCACAGATAAAAACAACATACAAAAAACATGGATAGCATATGATCATAGATACTTAGCTACATAGGCCCACAACATTTACAATGAATAGCAAAATCACAAGAATGGCTTCAAATCAAAGTCTACGTTGAGACCGAAGGTAGCATGTTCGATGCCGATATAACGTAGGGAAGAAATAGAGTGGTTCGATTCCAAAAAGTGGGCAGCGACTGGGTATGTCGAGTTTTGGCACCTAATGGTGCTACGATGCTCCGAGATTCGTACTTTTAATTCGCGCTTTGTTTTACCCACATAATTTTTACCACAAGTTATAAGATAAATAACTGCCTTAGTGGAGCACGTAATAACACCTTTGATTGGGATCTGTTTCCCTGTTTGGGGGTGTTTGAAGGATCTACATTTGTAAGTGCCATTGCATTGAGCACAGCCGTTACACTTGTAGTTTCCATCCGGTAGAGGCGCAAATAGACGTTGTGCAGGGATATTTAGGGGTGGTAAATCAGAGTTTACCAATTGATCTCTGAGATTTCTGCCCCGCGAGAATACAACCAAGGGAGGGTCTGAAAACACATTACCAATACTGTCATCGGATCTTAGAATGTGCCAATGTTTGAACGATTCCCTTAATTTGTTCAGAGCACTTTGAATAGCGTGTTGTTAGAACGCAAGAATGATTCTTTTTACGAGACTGTCCTTGAAAGAGATCAGGTCTCGATTTGTTTTGAATTTTCTCAATGGCAGTATTAATCTGACCATTTTTGTACCCTCTCTCCTTGAATTTTCTTTGCGTCTCAGCCATATTACACAGTCGAAATCTGATTTGTTTTTTTACAAATTATTTTGATTCGACAGAATTGGCTGTAAGGCAAACTGTTTTTCAAGGGAAGTGGGTGACAGCTATCAGCCCTCAACAAACTGTTACGATCAGTAGGTTTCCTGTAAAGATCAGTGTATAAAACATTATCCTCACTCAAAATCAGAAGATCAAGGAAACTGATTTGACGTGTGTCAGATTGCATAGTAAATCTCAGGTGCTCAGAACAAGAAAAGCATGGAATGCCTGGAGCTGTTTAGAATCACCCCTCCATAGAACAAAAATATCATCAATGTACCGTTTCCAAATAATAATGTTAGGCAAGAAAACATTTTTTAGAGGATTGAAAATTGACTGTTTCTCAATGTAACCCACATACAAATTAGCATAGTTAGGAGCCATAGGGGATCCCATAGCAGTACCCTTCGTCTGAATAAAGAAATAATTTAGAAACATATAGTAGTTGTGTGTGAGTACTATTTCAGCCAATGTTATAATGCATGCACTGGAAGGTAGTTCATTAGGGTCATGTTGCAGAAGAAAATGTTCCATGGCTTCAATACCACCCTCGTGTGGAATATTCGTGTATAACGACTCAACATCAAAAGTAACTAACAAGGTATTATCAGGGAGAGGATCAAGAGATTCAACAATAGAGATCATACTGCTGGTGTCCTTTACAAAGGAGGGGAGCTGTTCTGCGAGAGGTCTAATAAAAAAGTGAACATAGGTCGATAAAGGGGATGTTACTGCATCAATGCCTGCTACAATAGGGCGCCCTGGAGGTTTTGTAACATTCTTGTGTAATTTCGGCAAATTTTAGGGTGTTGAATAGCCAAAAAATCGTGTTATTTTTTTGGTGATTTGACCAGAACTTAAATACCCATCTAGGACAGAACAGATAGTGTTCTGAAATTGGGAAGTGGGGTCAATTCTGAGTTTCTTGTAAAAGGTGTTGTCAAGCAGTTGTCTGTGACACACATTTACATAAACTGTCCTATCCATGAGTACAACTGACCCACCCTTATCAGCAGGGCGGGTAAAAACTGACGTATCTGGTTGTAAATCAAGCAAAGCTTGTTTTTCATCCTTGGGTAAATTTTGAAAAGATATGTACTCTTGTTTGTTCTTAAGGAGATTACCAACATCTTTTTCAACGAGTC
The DNA here is from genome assembly GCF_020615455.1 of Coregonus clupeaformis. Taxonomy (NCBI): domain Eukaryota; kingdom Metazoa; phylum Chordata; class Actinopteri; order Salmoniformes; family Salmonidae; genus Coregonus; species Coregonus clupeaformis. Next base: position 36,104,908 of record NC_059225.1, read on the forward strand.
TGCAATACGTCTCAATAGAGTGATTGCGATTGGCTGGAGGTACAAAATAACTCTTACTTCTGAAAGGAGTCGGAGTATGTGCAGGTGAGCCACCTACATGTTCAGTTGAAATATCACAATTAGGGGAGCTGAAGTGTTCCTTTTAAACTGATGTTTCTAAAAAACTTAAACATGTCTACATTAACATCGAAATCGTTGCACTGAGTTGTAGGCACAAAAGATAACCCTTTATTATGTAAGGAGACATGGGCAGGACTCAATATCTTGCTTGATAAATTAAAGACACTCAGTCCCGTGGGTTCTGGGACCGTGTGAACGGCCCCCTCTGCCTCTGGTTGTCGTTTCTTCTTACCCCGTCGTGTACGGCATCTCGTCGGTACACGTGACCGCGGCCCAGTCTCTCGTCAAAAGACAGTCGTCTCAGTCCCCAAAAACCTAGTCTCTGTCTTACTGTCCCTAAAATCCCGGTCAAATTGCTACTCCCTCCTCCCTCCGTGTCAAATTTTACACCCAGTACCCTTATGTCTGTCATTTTAACAGTCAGTGGTAGTCTGGTCAAGTCTGAGTCTGCCCACGGGCCTCTGTCTTGTTTCTGTTCAGTCTCACCCCAGAGGCTCGTCCGTACCAGTCAGTCCTGTCCAGAGTCCTGTCGACAGATAAAAGGTCAGTGCATAAAATGTTTACGTCGTCCATGTAAAAAACGCCCTTGGCGGTCATCCCCCCACTCCCCGGGATACCCACCCCACTGATCCGTTGGTCCCTTCTCAAGACCTGTGCCAGTGGTTCTATGCAAGCCACAAACAGGAGGGGAGATAACAGACATCCCTGACGGACGCCGCAGTGTACTCCCACTGCTCTTGACAAATGCCCATTTACAAGGATTCTGCTGTTGATGTCCCCATACAGCAATCCCACCCAAGCTAGAAACCTTTCAGGGAACCCAATTTTTTGCAGTACCTTGAAGAGGTACTGATGCGAGACCCGATCAAAAGCTTTCTCAAAATCTAAATTTAGGACTATAAGCCGCATGTTTCTGTCTCTCGCATAACAGATGGCATCTCTGATCAGTACTAGGCTGTCCGTGATCTTCCTTCCCGGAATGGCACAGGCTTGGTCCGGGTGGATCACCTCCCCTAAGACAGAAGACACCTTAGTAAAGTAAAGTAAACACCTTAGTAAGTTTACAATCAAAGTTTAAAAGGGTAATCGGTCTCCAGTTTCAGGTCAGTCCTGTCATTTTTCTTGTGTAAAAGGGTCACTATTCCTACTCTAAAACTGTCAGGTAGACTGTCAAGTTGTTCAAAGTCAGCTAAAACATCCCAAAAGGTCAGATAAAACTCCAAAAGGAGGCCGTCCTCCCCCGGTGATTTACCCCTCTTAAAATGTATCAGTCCTTGTCAGGTCTTTTGTTAGGTCGTCTGTATTGTGTAAAATTCTGTCAATGTATGATAAAACGTCCCCCATGGTTTCCTCACACACGTCTTTTTCCCCAAACAGTTCCCCATAAAAATAATCTACTACTTATTTTATTCCCTCTGTGTCTTATTTTAAAACGCTGTCTAAATCTTTTAAAACTGTCATTATCCTACCCTTCCTAACTATCTTCTTAAAAAAGTATCTAGTGCACTTCTCCCCCTTTTCTAATTCCCTTTCTTTGCTTCTTAAAATAACCCCCTTGCTCTTCTGTTCTACTAAAAATTTCCTGGTTAAAATCAAAACCCTGTTGAACTAGATTAAAATACCTTTCCAGTCGCCTCTGCGGTCCCAAAATGGTCTCTTTTTCTTCTCCTTTCCTACAGTGAGGGGAAAAAAGTATTTGATCCCCTGCTGATTTTGTACGTTTGCCCACTGACAGACATGATCAGTCTATACTTTTAATGGTAGGTTTATTTGAACAGTGAGAGGCAGAATAAAAACAAAAATCCAGAAAAATGCATGTCAAAAATATTATAAATTGATTTGCATTTTCATGAGGGAAATAAGTATTTGACCCCTCTGCAAAACATGACTTAATACTTGGTGGTAAAACGGTTGTTGGCAATCAAAGAGGTCAGATGTTTCTTGTAGTTGGCCACCTGGTTTGCACACATCTCAGGAGGGATTTTGTCCCACTCCTCTTTGCAGATCTTCTCCAAGTCATTAAGGTTTCGAGGCTGACGTTTGGCAACTCGAACCTTCAGCTCCATCCACAGATTTTCTATGGGATTAAGGTCTGGAGACTGGCAAGGCCACTCCAGGACCTTAATGTGCTTCTTCTTGAGCCACTCCTTTGTTGCCTTGGCCGTGTGTTTTGGGTCATTGTCATGCTGGAATACCCATCCACGACCCATTTTCAATGCCCTGGCTGAGGGAAGGAGGTTCTCACCCAAGATTTGACGGTACATGGCCCCGTCCATCATCCCTTTGATGCTGTGAAGTTGTCCTGTCCCCTTAGCAGAAAAACACCTGTCACGATCGTCGGATATAGAGGACCAAGGCGCAGCGTGGAAGGTGAACATACTTATTTATTAAATGATACACGAACAAAACAACAAATCGATACGTGACGTCCACAGGTGCAAAACACAAACCAACACGGAACAAGATCCCACAAACACTGTGGGAAAACCACCTGACTAAATATGGTTCCCAATCAGAGACAACCAGCAACAGCTGATACTCGTTGCCTCTGACTGAGAACCACTCTGGCCAACATAGATATACAAAAACTAGACTAGACACAACGAGCACAAAACATAAACTCTACACACCCTGGCTCAACTTAAAAGAGTCCCTAGAGCCAGGGCGTGACAACACCCCCAAAGCATAATGTTTCCACTTCCATGTTTGATGGTGGGGATGGTGTTCTTGGGGTCATAGGCAGCATTCTTCCTCCTCCAAACACGGCGAGTTGAGTTGATGCCAAAGAGCTCGATTTTGGTCTCATATGACCACAACACTTTCACCCAGTTCTCCTCTGAATCATTTAGATGTTCATTGGCAAACTTCAGATGGGCCTGTATATGTGCTTTCTTGAGCAGGGGGACCTTGCGGGCGCTGCAGGATTTCAGTCCTTCACGGCGTAGTGTGTTACCAATTGTTTTCTTGGTGACTATGGTCCCAGCTGCCTTGAGATCATTGACAAGATCATCCCGTGTAGTTCTAGGCTGATTCCTCACCGTTCTCATGATCATTGCAACTCCATGAGGTGGGATCTTGCTTGGAGCCCCAGGCCGAGGGAGATTGACAGTTATTTTGTGTTTCTTCCATTTGCGAATAATCACACCAACTGTTGTTACCTTCTCACCAAGCTGCTTGGCGATGGTCTTGTAGCCCATTCCAGCCTTGTGTAGGTCTACAATCTTGTCCCTGACATCCTTGGATAGCTCTTTGGTCTTGGCCATGGTGGAGAGTTTGGAATCTGATTGATTGATTGCTTCTGTGGACAGGCGTCTTTTATACAGGTAACAAGATGAGATTAGGAGCACTCCCTTTAAGAGTGTGCTCCTAATCTCAGCTCGTTACCTGTATAAAAGACACCTGGGAGCCAGAAATATTTTCTGATACTTATTTCCCTCATTAAAATGCAAATCAATTTATAACATTTTTGACATGCATTTTTCTGGATAATTATGTTATTATTCTGTCTCTCACTGTTCAGATAAACCTACCATTAAAAGTATAGACCGATCATTTCTTTGTAAGTGGGCAAACGTACAAAATCAGCAGGGGATCAAATACTTTTTTCCCTCACTATCTCTCTGAAGAAGGTCCTCGTCTTGCCCTTCACCATTTTCCACCACTGTGCTCATGTGTCAAAGAAGTCCTGTAGCGTCTTTCTAGCATCAGTTGGCGGGCAGTCGCGGGTAAACAGATAGTCAATGTGAGAGGCTCTGGTGCCGTCACCACTGGTCCAGGTGAAGCCCTCCTTTTGGATGCAGGGTTTTAAAACAGTCAGTTAATTTAAAATCCCTGCAGAACCCTTGCAATAAAACGCTTGACCTATTTACCTTAAAATCTTCTCCCGCTCCTCTCCTGTCTGCTCTACTTAAAACACAGTTAAAATCCCCAGCCACCACTAGAGGATCCCTCCCCAGCATGTGGGACTGCAGGTCTTCTAATAGTGTGCACCGGTCATGTTTGTTGTTAAAACCATATACATTTAGCACATTAAAATCCCTCCCCATAAAGGTGCATTTGGCTAAAAGAGCACGCCCCCCAACCACCACTGTGCTCCCCCTCACCAACACCTGTGGGGTCTTGAATAAAATGGCAACACCATCGTTTTTATTAAAATTGAATCCGCTCCAAATGGAGGGCCCGTGCTGCCACTTCTGCCATTTGCTGTAAGAGGATAAAAAGGGTAGACCACACTCCGGTAAAAACACATCTGAAATAACACTTTCTAAAACGGATAAAACCGATTGTGCTCTTACCTCTGTTTTTACACTCCAAATGTTAATGGTGGTGATGTTAAAAGCCAAGAAAGAGGTGAGTAAAAACAGTGCTAAAAGGAAAGAAGGCATTCAAACAGTTTAAAAGGGGTTATTTTTCGGGTCCTTTCCCTCTCTCCCTACGGGGTAAGGGGGGGGGGGCAGTAGGGAGAGGAGGTACAAACTGGGTTTAAAAACAAGTCCTGGTTTGGAGAGTTGGATGGCAGTGTCGTTTCTGACACTGTCATCATGCTATCTGACCCACTTGGGGAGCTCTCACTCACCACCACTCCAGAGCCGTCTTTCTCCGCCCTTTCTCCTTCAGGGGTCACCTCAGTCTGGGGCGGGGGGGTTGGGGTGGGTAGGGTTACCAGTTCCTCCATTACCGCCACCATCTCCTCCACTACCGCTACCACCACCTCCGCTACCGTGGCAACTGCCACTTCCTCCACCTTGCGCTCGGAAGCCCGGTCCGCAGCCACCGCCTCCATCCTGCCAGCCCTGACCTTGTTGGCCCAGGAGGAGGGGCAGCTGCGGATGAGGTGGGACCGCTCGCCACAGAGGTTGCACGATCTTCCGTTTGTGCAATCCTCGTAGCGGTGGCCCACCTCTCGGCACTTCATGCAGACCACCTTGTCACAGGCGTCTGCTAGGTGGCCATGCTCACCACACTTACGGCACTGCTTAGGCTGGTCCTGGTAGTGAACATGGACCCTGTTCTCTCCGAGGACTATGGTGGATGGGATGGCTTTCAACCCACCATAGCCCCCGGGATCCTCCCTCTGCTGAACAGTGACCCTCCAGGCCCCTGTTCAGATCCCATCGGGATCCTTCACCTGGGTCAGGGGCCCCCTTACGTTGTAGTACCTGCCCAACCATACTGCAACGTCCTCCGGTTGTACAGTCTCATTGTACATACGGACAATAGCGGTTTTAATGCTATTGTCCGTCAGCTTGGTCACCTCAAATATTGCTGTCAGGGACACCTGGGTGTTCTGGGTGTTCTGGAGTCTCCCCCAGAAATCCCTCAGGAAGCTGGCGCCGGCGAAACTAACATCGAAGCCCTTCCCATAAGGGAGGGTTAAGATGCAGTTCACCTGCGCAGGTCTGAAACCGAGTTCTTTTTGGAGGAATTTTCTGGAGAAGTCCAATTGGGACAACTCCATTGTTTTCCCTCCCTTCTCCTTTTAAAAGGAGGTGCACGGCGTGGTGCCTCCGCATGCCAGCCTGTGCTGCTGACATGATGGAGGCCCACTCCCTTTGTCCCACCACCAGTGAGAAAATAAACACACAAAAAAAAGGGGGGGAAGTGTAAACACCAGAGGAATCTGGCAGGCCCAGCTATGCTAGGCTAACAGGGCCTACCAACACCACGGGACACAAAATAAACTGATAAGAACAGATTTTTATTTTGGAAAAGTTTTTATTGATTCATTTTCCTTTTAAAACAGCTCACATTTTTTATTGATTTATACACATAAAAACGGCATAAAATGCATAAAAATCAGCATTATATTACATTTAAAAGGTACAAGTTGTTCATTTAAAACAATAAAGCAATCATGCATAAAAGTACCCTTTCTTGTAAAAGCCAATCTATAAAAAGCCATTTAAAAAGCCATTTAGTGGTGTGTGAGGAGAGACGGGAGAGGTTGTGTTTTCTCTAGCAGGAGGTAAGCTTGGCTTCTTATATGGTGTTGAGTAAAGCTTAAACCATGTATTTAGATTGTAGGTAGGTATTGTAGTTAGTTATTATAGGTAGTTTACTCAGGTAGTTATTGTAGGTAATTATTGTAGGTAAGGACTGTATTCGGCGGACCCCGGCGAAGCACGAGGCTAGCTTACCCACTACTTGGACCAACAAAGCTAGCTAGCTAGCGGGTAGCTATTGGTAACTTTTAGCAACTGTGGTTAGTTGTTTCCAATGTTATTTCACGCTTAAGAGTACCTGTGATTGAGCCAGCTAGCCGCCACCATTCAGCTGTTTTTCTAACCTCATTATCATTAACGTTAGGTGGTTGGTAGCTGCTGTACTTAATTACGGCTACTGATTGCAGTCTGCCAGTTTGGCTTTATACATAGCTTGGGCTTTGTCGAGTAAGGCTTAAACTATGTATTTAGATTGTAGTTAGGTATTATAGGTAGGCATCGTGGGCTGTATATTAAGTAGTATAGGTAGGCATCGTGGGCTATTGTGGGTAGCTGTTGTGTAGTTATTGTAGGTTACTTTTGTATTCGGCGGTGCCGGGTGTAGCACGAAGCTAGCTAGCTAACTCACCTCCTGGATTAGCTGGCGAGTAGCTATTAGCAACGGTAGCAACTAAAAACAATATCCTTTTAGCCAGCTACATTCGTTCGCAGCGACGCCGTTTTTCAAACAAAGTCAACACAGCAGCCATTGCTAGCTAGCCAACACTACCAGCTGGCTGTACTGTAGTAGCTAAATACAATATCTTTGTGCTAGCTACCCAACGCTTAATCATTGCTGCGTTATGAAAGGTAAGCTTGGCTTCTTATATGGTGTTGAGTAAAGCTTAAACCATGTACAGTGGGGAAAAAAAGTATTTAGTCAGCCACCAATTGTGCAAGTTCTCCCACTTAAAAAGATGAGAGAGGCCTGTAATTTTCATCATAGGTACACGTCAACTATGACAGACAAAATGAGGAAAGAAAATCCAGAAAATCACATTGTAGGATTTTTAATGAATTTATTTGCAAATTATGGTGGAAAATAAGTATTTGGTCAATAACAAAAGTTTCTCAATACTTTGTTATATACCCTTTGTTGGCAATGACACAGGTCAAACGTTTTCTGTAAGTCTTCACAAGGTTTTCACACACTGTTGCTGGTATTTTGGCCCATTCCTCCATGCAGATCTCCTCTAGAGCAGTGATGTTTTGGGGCTGTCGCTGGGCAACACGGACTTTCAACTCCCTCCAAAGATTTTCTATGGGGTTGAGATCTGGGCCCGTATCTCTAAAGAATTTTTGTGCAAAAAGTGGCTCCTAGCGGCCAAATTCTAAGAAAATTCTCAGAGGCATGACGTTTTCTTAGAATTTCCCCTAAAAGTGACACGAAAATCCCAGTTAATATAAAAGCTATTCCTCAAGAGTCCTAGCGCTTAAAAGGGCTCCTAAGGCGAGATCTGCTAAGAGCAGGGAAGAGGACTTTTAGTGGCTTAGGAGTTACCCTAAGCAGCTGCACAAAATGGCCAACAGAGGAGGTAGGAGAGATGTCCTGCAAACACTGGATGACAGGGAATTATTGAGACGCTACAGATTGGATCGTGCAGGAATCATGTTTGTGGTGGATCTCCTTAGAGATGCAATTACTTCACCAACTCGACGCCACAACGCTATTACACCGGAGAAGAAAGTAATCACAACCCTGAGGTATTTGGCAACAGGGAAAATGCAACAATGCAGCAGTGATGACTTGGGTCTGTCCCAATCCTCCGTCAGCAGAGTCATCACCCAAACACTGACAGCTTTGTCACAACCTAATATTGTGACACAATTTGTTTCATTCCCCGCTGGATGCCCGCACTTTACACACACATAAAAGGGCATTTATGGACATTGCAGGATTCCCTGGCGTTGTGGGTGTAATTGATGGAACACATGTGAGAATAATTGCGCCATCAGAGGACGAGGCTGTCTTTGTTAACAGGAAGAATTTCCACAGCATCAATGTGCAAATAGTGTTCAATGCGGCCTGGAAGATTTTGGACATTGTGGCTAAATGGCCAGGCTCCACACATGATGCGAGAATGCTCTCCGACAGCTTTTTGAGAGACGCTATGTGCCAGCTAATTGCCACTTGTTAGGGGACAGTGGCTACCCATGCAAACCATGGCTCCTTACACCTTACCTCCAGCCACGCCAAGGGCCCCAACTAAACTATAACAGGTAAGCCAAACAATACAAAAATCATGGAAATGAAATGCAAGCAATATGTTAGAGCATCCAAGTAGTGCAATATTTCCATCAAATAATTAAAGGTCTGTATTCTATTGTAGGGCCCACAAGACAACAAGAGCGGTGGTGGAGCGTGGCATAGGCCAGCTTAAGAGGCGCTTTCATGTTCTCCACGGAGAGGTGCGGCTGAGGCCTGAAAAAGTCAGCAAACTCATCATAGCCTGTGCAATATTACACAATATTTGCAAGGTTAGACAGATTGCAGAACCTCTGGAGGATGGCGATGAGGATGAGGATGGAGACAACGATGAGGATGGTGGTGAAGAAGATATTCACATTCCACAGGGGAACCTAGCCCAGAGTGGACTGCCTTACAGGGCAAACTTCACAAATTTACATTTCAGGCAAGCTGTAGCCCCATGTCATTTGAGAACTTGTGATGGTATTAAGAACTACCACAGTTTTACTGCACATCACCTGCAACTGTTAAATGCAAGACACAGAACACAATCTCTAAATGGTTTATTTTTTAGGTGTTCAATTTTAAGGCGGTAGTACTCCTCCTGAAGGGAAAGGACTTTTTTTTGTTGTTCAAACACATCAATTGTGAGTTGCAATCTTCTCTCCTGCAGGGATGCTGACGGAGCAGGTGCTGCGGATGGGAATGGTGTTTGATCCGCCGGGCTATCCTGAGTAGCAGCTGCAGATGGTTCAGGCGGCAAACTTGATGGGCCCGGTTCTTGTGATGGCTCCATGCTACAGAAATACATAGGCCTAGTTTAATTATTGTTTTGATTAAATTAATTTAATACAATGAGCATGGATAACACATGAAATGGCTTCTGCAATGAATAAACACTGTTGATATGAATAACCCTGTGTCCTACCTTTGCTGCATTTCAAGGGCCTGCATCATTGACGTGTCAATGCCTGTTGGCAGCCCGGTGACACTGACCTCAGAGTGTCCCAGGACTTGAAAGACAGTGTCGGCCACCTGGGACAGCCGCTTTGCAGGTGGTCCACCCCCTAGAAAGAAACAGTCAATGAACACAGTACTTAGGCATGTAAATTAACTTTGCCAGCAGGAGCAAATTGCCAGATTATGTGGTAGGCCATAGTATTTTGCTCACCTGTGAGTGAGGATTCCCGCTTGTGTGCTGCAATCTCATCTTTTGCCTTGGACTGCAGCACATACCACCTTTTCTCACAATCGTCGCCTGTCCGCACCACCAGTGGAAAAGAGGCATTGATTGTTTGGGATATTGTGTCCCAGGCGCGCCTCTTGCCTTGGCTAGTGACAGTTGGGCCAAATTTTCCTCGTAACATACCTTTATGTTCGTTCACCAACTGGGCCAGCAACAAACCTTGCTCCTCAGTCCAGTTCGGCCTGCGATTCCTTTTTTTCTCCATTTTCTGTGTTTGTAGGATATTTGTTAACAAGCCTTCATAAATAGACCAGCCAGCAATCACAGACATTGTTAAAAGCTGAGCTGTGTTACCCTCGTTAAGTTCACACTGAGTTGTAACGTTGCAATTTCTACTTCATTAAGGACAGCCCCTTGAGATAGGCCATCTTGTTTTCAATGGGGTCCATATGGAAGTGAAAGTACAAAATATGCCAGCTAGGATATTAATTTGAGCAAATGAGACACAAATCATTATTTGAACAGGGTGTAATGAGCTTAAGTTTTCACATATTTTAGATTCTAATGTTAGGCTATAACCCCTACAGCTTACTATTCATTTTCCAGATATTTTCTTGAATGTGAAATATTATTTACAATTATAGTCTGCATAAGATTAGAGTGTATAATTATGTTTATTGATTAGAGGGTACATCCTTTGCTCATTATCACCAAAAGTTCATTTTCATCAAACTTGTAGGATCAACCAATCACGGCTTTTGAAATGATGACTCATACCTAGCAACGGGGTCAACCACACCTCCTCACTAAGATAGGATTTTTCATCCATTCCTGGCCCAGAGTTCACTGAAAATGTTCTGGAATCACTTCTAAGCTAAAACTCCTGGCAAGGAATTTTTAGGTTAAGTTAGGAGCTCTCTGAGAGGATTCTCAGAATCTTTAAGGATACGGGCCCTGGAGACTGGCTAGGCCACTCCAGGACCTTGAAATGCTTCTTGCGAAGCCACTCCTTCGTTGCCCGGGCGGTGTGTTTGGGATCATTGTCATGCTGAAAGACCCAGCCACGTTTCATCTTCAATGCCCTTGCTGATGGAAGGAGGTTTTCACTCAAAATCACACGATACATGGCCCCATTCATTCTTTCCTTTACACGGATCAGTCGTCCTGGTCCCTTTGCAGAAAAACAGCCCCAAAGCATGATGTTTCCACCCCCATGCTTCACAGTAGGTATGGTGTTCTTTGGATACAACTCAGCATTCTTTGTCCTCCAAACACGACAAGTTCTATTTTGGTTTCATCTGACCATATGACATATGACATTCTCCCAATCCTCTTCTGGATCATCCAAATGCACTCTAGTAAACTTCAGACGGGCCTGGACATGTACTGGCTTAAGCAGGGGGGACACGTCTGGCACTGCAGGATTTGTGTCCCTGGCGGCGTAGTGTGTTACTGATGGTAGGCTTTGTTACTTTGGTCCCAGCTCTCTGCAGGTCATTCACTAGGTCCCCCCGTGTGGTTCTGGGATTTTTGCTCACCGTTCTTGTGATCATTTTGACCCCACGGGGTGAGATTTTGCTTGGAGCCCCAGATCGAGGGAGATTATCAGTGGTCTTGTATGTCTTCCATTTCCTAATAATTGCTCCCACAGTTGATTTCTTCAAACCAAGCTGCTTACCTATTGCAGATTCAGTCTTCCCAGCCTGGTGCAGGTCTACAATTTTGTTTCTGGTGTCCTTTGACAGCTCTTTGGTCTTGGCCATAGTGGAGTTTGGAGTGTGACTGTTTGAGGTTGTGGACAGGTGTCTTTTATACTGATAACAAGTTCAAACAGGTGCCATTAATACAGGTAACGAGTGGAGGACAGAGGAGCCTCTTCAAGAAGAAGTTACAGGTCTGTGAGAGCCAGAAATCTTGCTTGTTTGTAGGTAACCAAATACTTATTTTCCACCATAATTTGCAAATAAATTCATAAAAAATCCTACAATGTGATTTTCTCAATGTTTTTTCCTCAATTTGTCTGTCATAGTTGACGTGTACCTATGATGAAAATTACAGGCCTCTCTCATCTTTTTAAGTGGGAGAACTTGCACAATTGGTGGCTGACTAAATACTTTTTTTCCCCACTGTATTTAGATTGTAGGTAGGTATTGTAGTTTGGTATTATAGGTAGCTTACTCAGGTAGTTATTGTAGGTAATTATTGTAGGTAAGTATTGTATTCGGCGGACCCCGGCGAAGCACGAGGCTAGCTTACCCACTACTTGGACCAACAAAGCTAGCTAGCTAGCTAGCGGGCAGCTACTGGTAACTTTTAGCAACTGTGGTTAGTTGTTTCCAATGTTATTTCATGCTTAAGAGTACCTGTGATTGAGCCAGCTAGCTGCCACCATTCAGCTGTTTTTCTAACCTCATTATCCGAGGCACTAACAGTCTGCTGTAGTTTACAACAATTCTAATTTCTAAAGTGGAAGTTGGGAGAGTTTTATTCGGGTGGTTCAGTGAAACAATTATAGTTTCTGAGGTGGAAGTTGTGAGAGTTATATATATATATATTTTTTTTTTTGGTGAGGGAGGCCTGCTCTCTCCTTTCCCAGATGTTTAGTTCATTTCATTCCGATCTCCTCTGCATTATTGTAGCCATCTGCTGCAGCCTGTCAACTATGCCTCTGCCTATCCCTGTTCTCTCCTCTCCGCACAGGCTACACAAACGCCTCACACCGCGTGGCTGCTGCCTCTCTAACCTGGTGGTCCCTGCACGCACCCCACACCTGGAGTTCCAGGTCTCAGGCAGCCTCTGGAACTGCCGTTCTCCTGCCAACAAAGCTGACTTCATCCCAGCCTATGCTAACCTCCAGTCCCTCGACTTCCTGGCGCTGACGGAAACATGGATTACCACTGAAAACACTGCTACTCCTACTGCTCTCTCCTCGTCTGACCATGTGTTCTCGCATACCCCGAGAGCATCTGGTCAGAGGGGTGGTGGCACAGGAATCCTCATCTCTCCCAAGTGGTCATTCTCAATTTTTCCCCTAACCCATCTGTCTATCTCCTCATTTGAATTCCACGCTGTCACAGTCACTAGCCCATTTAAGCTTAATATCCTTGTCATCTATCGCCCTCCAGGTTCCCTTGGAGAGTTCATCAATGAGCTTGACGCCTTGATAAGTTCCTTTCCTGAGGATGGCTCACCCTTCACAGTTTTGGGGGATTTCAACCTCCCTACGTCTACATTTGACTCATTTCTCTCTGCCTCCTTCTTTCCACTCCTCTCCTCTTTTGACCTCACCCTCTCACCATCCCCCCCTACTCACAAGGCAGGCAATATGCTTGACTTCATCTTTACTAGATGTTGCTCTTCTACTAATCTCACTGCAACTCCCCTCCATGTCTCCGACCACTACTTTGTATCCTTTTCTCTCTCGCTCTCCTCCAACACTACTCACTCTGCCCCTATACAGATGGTAACGCGCCGCCGCAACCTTCGCTCTCTCTCTCCCACTACTCTCTCCTCTTCCATCCTATCATCTCTTCCCTCTGCTCAATCCTTCTCCCTCCAATCTCCTGATTCTGCCTCCTCAACCCTTCTCTCCTCCCTTTCTGCATCCTTTGACTCCCTGTGTCCCCTATCCTCCCGGCCGGCTCGGTCCTCCCCTCCAGCCCCGTGGCTTGATGACTCATTGCGAGCTCACAGAACAGAGCTCCGGGCAGCTGAGCGGAAATGGAAGAAAACTAAACTCCCTGCCGACCTGGCATCTTTTCACTCCCTCCTCTCTACATTTTCTTCATCTGTTTCTGCTGCTAAGGCCACCTTCTACCACTCTAAATTCCAAGCATCTGCCTCTAACCCTAGGAAGCTCTTTGCCACATTTTCCTCCCTCCTGAATCCCCCCTCTAGAAGGACAAGGGCAGAGGAGACTGAGTTAGCTTTAGCAGTGCGGAGAGCCTCCGTGACACAGAGAATAGCAGTCTCAGTTGAACCACTTTGAAAAGAAGGTTGACGACATCCGATCGCCGTTTGTTAAGTCTAATGACACTGCTGGTCCTGCTCACACTGCCCTACCCTATGCTTTGACTTCTTTCTCCCCTCTCTCTCCAGATAAATTCTTGTGACTAGTGACTGCAGGCCGCCCAACAACCTGCCCGCTTGACCCCATCCCCTCCTCTCTTCTCCAGACCATCTCCGGTGACCTTCTCCCCTACCTCACCTTCGCTGATCAACTCATCCTTGACCGCTGGCCATGTCCCTTCCGTCTTCAAGAGAGCGAGAGTTGCACCCCTTCTCAAAAAACCAACACTCGATCCCACTGATGTCAACAACTACAGACCAGTATCCCTTCTTTCTTTTCTTTCCAAAACTATTGAGCGTGCAGTCTTTAGCCAACTCTCTTGCTATCTCTCTCAGAATGACCTCCTTGATCCAAACCAGTCAGGTTTCAGGACTGGTCATTCAACTGAGACTGCTATTCTCTGTGTCACGGAGGCTCTCCGCACTGCTAAAGCTAACTCAGTCTCCTCTGCCCTTGTCCTTCTAGACCTGTCTGCTGCCTTTGATACTGTGAACCATCAGATCCTCCTCTCCACCCTCTCCGAGCTGGGCATCTCCGGCGCGGCTCACTCCTGGATTGCGTCCTACCTGACCGGTCGCTCCTACCAAGTGGCGTGGCGAGAAGCTGTCTCCGCACCACGTGCTCTCACCACTGGTGTCCCCCAGGGCTCAGTTCTAGGCCCTCTCCTTTTCTCCCTATACACCAAGTCACTTGGCTCTGTCATATCCTCACATGGCCTCTCCTATCATTGCTACGCTGACGATACAGAACTAATCTTCTCCTTTCCCCCTTCTGATAACCAGGTGGCGAATCGCATCTCTGCATGTCTGGCCGACATATCAGTATGGATGACGGATCACCACCTCAAGCTGAACCCTGGCAAGACGGAGCTGCTCTTCCTCCCGGGAAGGACTGCCCGTTCCATGATCTCGCCATCACGGTTGACAACTCCGTTGTGTCCTCCTCCCAGAGTGCGAAGAGCCTTGGCGTGACCCTGGACAACACCCTGTCGTTCTCCGCTAACATCAAGGCGGTGACCCGATCCTGCAGGTTCATGCTCTACAACATTCGGAGAGTACGACCCTGCCTTACACAGGAAGCGGCACAGGTCCTAATCCAGGCACTTGTCATCTCCCGTCTGGATTACTGCAACTCGCTGTTGGCTGGGCTCCCTGCCTGTGCCATTAAATCCCTACAACTCATCCAGAATGCCGCAGCCCGTCTGGTGTTCAACCTTCCCAAGTTCTCTCACGTCACCCCCCTCCTCCGCACACTCCACTGGCTTCCAGTTGAAGCTCGCATCCGTTACAAGACCATGGTGCTTGCCTATGGAGCAGTGAGGGGAACGGCACCTCCGTACCTTCAGGCTCTGATCAGTCCCTACACCCAAACGAGGGCATTGCGTTCATCCACCTCTGGCCTGCTGGCTCCCCTTCCTCTGCGGAAGCATAGTTCCCGCTCAGCCCAGTCAAAACTGTTCGCTGCTCTGGCACCCCAATGGTGGAACAAGCTCCCTCACGACGCCAGGACAGCGGAGTCACTCACCACAATTTATACATTTATAACATACCCATACAAAACGTTTTTATAACAAAAAAGTCACTGGTTTTTAACAACATTGTACCACCACATCTTAACATACACCATCATCTATTTCACAGTTGAACTATCAGCACGTCAAAACCATTTTCCAACCTACTGACATTTCCCCCATTCTCAATTTATGGTACTTGGTAACATAATTTTTATGGCTTATAAACACAGGGTATTGGTGTTCAACCTGCGCCTGACCCCTGTTCCTTTGCAGGGGACCGCAGCGAACTAAAACCACTATACATCAGTAAACCTAACACATCAATATCCCACAACTGCCTACCAATAACTACCTTCTAGGACTTACCTATCTGACCAGCCCTAGTCCCCCTTTCCACCGCTCTATGGCGGCATGGTGACCCCACTTCCTCTCCTCCCTCCTTATCCTCCCTCTCAAATCTCCCTCCACTCTCCTCACTATTCCCTCCACCCCACAGTTTGCCCCTGACTTTACCAAACCTTGCCTAGCATCCCACAGCCCTTGTTTTAAGAAGGCTGATCAGCCACAACAAAAAACGTTCCCTACTTACCCCTCCTGCTCTCCCTATTCCTCTCTCCACCCTCGCCCATGTTAAAACAAAATCCCCCTTAACTCTACCTAGTCAACACTGTGCCCTGGCCCACACTACTCCTGCGAAAGCACAGTCCCAGTACATGTGGCGTATCGTCTCCTCCCCAACGCAAGTTGGTCTCGGACACTGAGGGGATCGTGCCAAACTATGCCGGTACATGATGGATCTTACCGGCAAGCACTTGTGGAGGCTTAACCAATTTAGATCCTTTAGGCGGTTGTCCAAAACCCGCACCTGTATGTTCTCCCAGACCACAGCAGGGGTACCCACCACAGGGGCCGCACAAACACTACGTCTAACCTCCTCGTACAGGTGTCTGTGATCCAGGTGTCTGTGACTTCAACCTCTGGATGCGCACGCAGCCACTTCGCCGCATGGCTGAAGTGCCACGGCAGCTGTTCAGCCCGAGGACCCGTGTTGGAACACACCATTACACTTCTCGCCTGGTATGAGAAGAACACCCACAGAAAATAACCGGAGGAATGAATCACCGGATTAGCGAGCTCATTCAACAAAAACGAAACAAAAATAGAGTCCAGCTTGAGTGGGAAATGTGGGACTCCGCTCCCACCCTCCCCGATGGTTGAGAGCATGCGAGCCCTGGCGACATACTCATACCTGCCCCCCCACATGAACTTAAACAAGCCATACTAGCCCCCTCATGCTCGCTGGCAATGGATAAATGTATGCCAAATACAGACGGGAAGGCAGTACATCCACCTTCAGGACCAGGACCTTGCCCAAGAAAGACAAAGATCTGGCCTTCCACATTGCCAGCTTCCTCTGCACCACAGCAACCCTCATGTTGCAGTTCAGTGTCGCAGAGCCGGAGGTCTCAAAGTGGACCCCAAGAATCCTCAGGGCCCCATTACAGAAAGATAGTCCACCGGGCACGTCCGTCCTGCCCCACCATCTGCCAAAATACTTAACCTCGCCAAGTCGTCTGTTAAGGACCGCTCCCGACGCGCGGGTGAAGTCTCCAATTATGGCCAGAGACCTTAGCAGGCACGAGTCCTTGCAAAAAAGCAAGGTGGTGTCATCGGCATACTGTGTCACCTTAACATGCAAACCGCCGCTCCCAGGGACAAGCAAACCCTCCACCCCTGCGTCAGCTCTAATAGCACGCCAGGGGCTCCATATAGAGCACGAAAAGGAGTGCCGAGAGCGGGCATCCCTGCCTGACCCCTGAGGAGTGGCCAAACACGTCACCCAGATGGCTGTTTATGCTCACCCTCTACCCACATACAAAATCTTGATCCACTTTATAAAGCGATCACTAAACCCTAACCTACCTAACACTCTGAAAAGAAAAACCCTACTGACGCGATCGAAAGCCTTTGCCTGATCAAGTGCCGCTACCATTAGAGGCAGTCTTCTATCCTCAACCCAGGCGATGGAGTCCCTGATCAGTTGGAGGTTCCACCTAATGGAACGGCCTTCCACCCCACACGTTTGATCCTCATGGACAACATAGGGAAGGGCTGTGCGCAAACGGTCTGCCATGACCTTAGCTAGTATTTTATAATCTACGCACAACATGGTCAACGGCCGCCAGTTGCTAAGGTCTGCGGTGTCTCCCTTCTTGTAGAGGAGGGACAGCACACCTACAGCCATTGACCTGCCCGGAACTCCAGTCTCGAGAACGGCCGTCAGGACTTCGAGTACCACCGGTCCAAGCATACCCCAAAATTTGAGGTAAAACTCAGTCGGCAGCCCATCCATCCCAGGCACCTTCCCTTTCCACATCCTCTTGAGGGCACTCTCCACCTCCTCTAGTGTTATCGGGGCCTCCACCGCCTTTGTAATGTCCTCCGGCACACGCTGGGACAAATGTTCTAAGAACACGGTACCCTGCTCTTCCTCTACTACCCTCTCCTGGAAAAACCTCTGGAAATGGTCAGTTGCCACCCTGACCATCTGTGCCAGCTCCCTGACTATCCTACCCTGTCTATCCCTCACCCCGTAAAAAACCTGTCTTTCCTGCTTTTCCCTAACTGATTTAAAAAACACTGCAGAGCAGGTCTCATTCTGCTCTATGAACTCGGAGTGTGCACGCTGCAGGAAAGCACGGGCCTTCCGCTCATGCACCTCCCTGAGTTGAGCCTTTAGGCTGGTTGCACGCTCAACATCCATCGAGCTCCCGAGGTTGCCTGCCTCGTACTCGAGCTCAAGTAAAGCTGTTCCACCTCCCTTCTCTCACCTTCCTGTTACAAAACCCACTAATAAAACCCTAATCCTGACTTTGGCTATCTCCCACCACTCCAACACCCCTCCGCACATAGGACGGACACCCTCAAGCCCCCGAAAAAAAACGGAAAAAGTGTTGATGAAAGCTCGCTCCTCCAGGATATCCCGGTCGAGCTTCCAGTACCCCCTACCGAAAAGGCAGACAGGTGCTTTGACCCTAAAACAAACCCTGTCGTGGTCCGAGAAAAACACAGGCAACAACCGCCCAGACAAAAGCCCCAGGGATTTGGGTAGGAAGACGTAGTCCAGCCTCCTCACAAAACCCGGGAGTTACGCCACGTGGGGCCTGCCAGCGCCGGAGTAGTATTAAGGCCGCCATCCACCAGGCCATGGCTTGCCATAAGTCCGGTGATGGCCCCTACACTACCATCTGCTACCCCTCCTAAATCTACATTAAAATCCCCTCCCACTACCAAAACCCTGTTTGTGGCACACAGGGCTGCCAGAAGCTCCACCATCTCCCTTCTCTCTGGCACCGTCTGTGGCCCGTATACCCCTATAACCCTTAGTCTAAAATCCCCTAATACTATGTCCACCCCCAATACCCTCCCCTGCATCGCTACGTATGTTCCTTCCACCTTCACCTCCCTTGTGCCAAACAAAATCCCAACCCCTGCTGAGTGTACTCCCCCCACACTCCACACTGACTTCCCTTTAACCCACTCTTTTAAAAATTGTTCCACATCCCCCCCATCTCTCAAATGCACCTCCTGCAAAAAGCAAAAAGTAAAACTTATGTTGGACAACCAACTAAAAACGGCCCTTCTTTTTATGTTGTCATTTTAATGTTTGCCATTTTCCCAAACTAATAGAAAAAACAGCCCTATACAATAGTCATGCACTTACTCTGTCCGGTTGGTACCTGTCCTCATCAGACAGGGATGCTACTCCCAGAAAATGCCCTGAGACTCCCCATCTCCAGCAGGCTTCACCATCACCCTGGTCTCCAGGTCTACGTCCACCTGGATGAGTTGGATCGATGAGCCCGTCAACGACGGGGGGGGATCACCTCCTCTGCACTGTGTATCTCCCCCATCGCTTATCTCCCTTTCAAGCTGACTGACCTAGCTGTCAAGCCATTCCAAATGTTCTCCTTCTCCACCAAAATATTTTCTTTACACCCTATAGTCAAATAACAGTTCTTCCTGCACCGGAATGTCTCGTTGGGCAATGAAAAGGATGACGTTCCACACTTTGCCATCTTCTTCAAGTTGCTGAAGCTGACCCTTTATGTTGCTTCTCTTTCTGGAGTGGTTGATCCTCCGTCCAATTGTGTCCTTCTCTGGGTGGCAAGGGCAGGGCACAGTCTTGGCCTCTATGTAGCACGTTTTCCCTGATGCATCCTTGTAGAAGTAAAGGTACCCCATCTTGTCTTCCTCTGTTGCTGCCAAAAGTTATTTCCCCTGCTTCCCTAAGAGTGGGAGACCGTGGTAGTCACAGACGACTTCCCCTTTAGCAAATGTCCGTGTCGTCATGACCTTTCATCCTTTGACAGGGTCACTGGCAATGTACAGTCCTTTCCACTTCTGGGACTTCACCAGCTTCATAATTGCCTTGTATTTTGTTGTCAGTGTTGCTTGAAGGTTGCCAGTAACGAAGGACATCCTCCACCTTCACTTTGTTCTTCTCCCAGTTCTGCCATTTAATGTATATCTCTACTTGACTGGCAGTGGGTTCTCTTCTGGGGAAGTGAGCTGTAACAACGCAAAGACAAACATAAATGTGTTATTATTAATTTCATTTAATTCAATAGCAGAAGCCCTTATCCAGGACTACTTACAGTCGTAGTTATGTGACTAAATCAAGTACATTCTCGTAATACCTTATATGATAAAATTGTATTCAGTTTACTGTATTTTAGCTGCATCTTACTGATCACATAATCCCTTGCTGGCTTCTCCACTTGTCATAACAGTATCTCTCATGCCTTCCTGCAATCAGTAGTCTGTCCTTCTTCTTGATTGATTGTCCATCAATTGTGACAGGGAAGTGTTGATAGAAGAGGTTCAAGGCCTGTGCCTCATCCAACTTTTGGCTGCTGGACAATGCTCCTGTTCCATAACTTGTGCTTGCGCAGGAGGGGCCTGCAGTTTCACTACTTGAAAAAGGAAAAATAACAAATATGTTCGCCATTTGTAACAACATTTACAAGACAATGTAAAGGGTCATTTATATAATTAGTGTAAATACTTACTCAGATTCACTGGACATGGCAACTTTGGAGATCAGCTTCAATCCCATGCAGGCATTGACTGGTGTCTTCAAGCGGTAGTGCCTGTCAGCTGTAGCAGTTGTATGGGCCAAGTAGTCAGCAACAAGTGCCTTCTCTGCATCTGTGAAGCTGGCTTTGGTATTTGTCTCAAAACCTGTGTCGCTACCTGGCTTGTGATGTTGGGGAGTTTGTATCTGATGAAAGAACAAGAAAAAACTGTTTTGGATTTAGAAAACTGTACTGTCAAAAAAGTATTGTGTAATGATAAAAAAAACAGCGTTCTTCTTAACAGTGTTGTACTTGGCATGAAACCTTTGTAGGTCTTTCGAAGGGTTGTAGATGGCTTTTCCAGTTGTGGAAATGAAGAATCTCATCTTCTTCCACGTCAGAGTTTTGAAGAAAAGCTGGTCGAACGTGTCGGTAGTACACATCCAACCACTGAAAATGTACACAAAAAAAACATATTTACCAGGTTTGTATTAAATCAATCACATTCACAATAACCAGATTGTGGTAAATATACTTACTGAATCTTCCTCCTCGTCTAACGAAACGGTTGCCACTAACTGTGTCCCTGTCTTGTGTTGCTTAACACCGATGACAGTCCATTTCTCACCATTTGGCAACTTGCGCACCTCCCTTGAGAGCCATTCGTTCAGCTACAATTGGAACTGTGACATATCAATAACACGTGCCAAAAAAGCAAATACGATTCAACATTATAGCATATGACATTAGTTAACTTACGGTCAACATTTCTACAACTCCAGCCATTTGGAGATGTTTCAGCATGAGACTCCAGGTAGTATAGAACGAGCAGTTGTTCATTTTCGGCCAAGGATTCTTCACTCATGGCCTTCCCATTAATAATAATAATAATAATAATAATAATAATAATATAATAATAATACAGTGAGGGGAAAAAAGTATTTGATCCCCTGCTGATTTTGTACGTTTGCCCACTGACAAAGACATGATCAGTCTATCATTTTAATGGTAGGTTTATTTGAACAGTGAGAGACAGAATAACAACAAAAGAATCCAGAAAAACGCATGTCAAAAATGTTATAAATTGATTTGCATTTTAATGAGGGAAATAAGTATTTGACCCCTCTGCAAAACATTACTTAGTACTTGCTTGCAATACCCTTGTTGGCGATCACAGTGGTCAGACGTTTCTTGTAGTTGGCCACCAGGTTTGCACACATCTCAGGAGGGATTTTGTCCCACTCCTCTTTGCAGATCTTCTCCAAGTCATTAAGGTTTTGAGGCTGACGGTTGGCAACTCAAACCTTCAGCTCCCTCCACATATTTTATATGGGATTAAGGTCTGGAGACTGGCTAGGCCACTCCAGGACCTTAATGTGCTTCTTCTTGAGCCACTCCTTTGTTGCCTTGGCCGTGTGTTTTGGGTCATTGTCATGCTGGAATACCCATCCACAACCCATTTTCAATGCCCTGGCTGAGGGAAGGAGGTTCTCACCCAAGATTTGACGGTACGGTGAAGTTGTCCTGTCCCCTTAGCAGAAAAACACCCCCAAAGCATAATGTTTCCACCTTCATGTTTGACGGTGGGGAAGGTGTTCTTGGGGTCATAGGCAGCATTCCTCCTCCTAAAAACACGGCGAGTTGAGTTGATGCCAAAGAGCTCCATTGGTCTCATCTGACCACAACACTTTCACCCAGTTCTCCTCTGAATCATTCAGATGTTCATTGGCAATCTTCAGACGGGCCTGTATATGTTCTTTCTTGAGCAGGGGGACCTTGTGGGTGCTGCAGGATTTCAGTCCTTCACGGCGTAGTGTGTTACCAATTGTTTTCTTGGTGACTATGGTCCTAGCTGCCTTGAGATCATTGACAAGATCCTCCTGTGTAGTTCTGGGCAGATTCCTCACTGTTCTCATGATCATTGCAACTCCACGAGGTGAGATCTTGCATGGAGCCCCAGGCCAAGGGAGATTGACAGTTCTTTTGTGTTTCTTCCATTTGCGAATAATTGCACCAACTGTTGTCACCTTCTCACCAAGCTGCTTGGCGATGGTCTTGTAGCCCATTCCAGCCTTGTGTAGGTCTACAATCTTGTCCCTGACATCCTTCGAGAGCTCTTTGGTCTTGGCCATGGTGGAAAGTTTTGAATCTGATTTATTGATTACTTCTGTGGACAGGTGTATTTTTTATACAGGTAACAAGCTGAGATTAGGAGCAGTCCCTTTAAGAGTGTGCTCCTAATCTCAGCTCGTTACCTGTATAAAAGACACCTGGGAGCCAGAAATCTTTCTGATTGAGAGGGGGTCAAATACTTATTTCCCTCATTAAAATGCAAATCTATAACATTTTAGACATGCGTTTTTCTGGATTTGTTTGTTGTTATTGTCTTTCACTGTTCAAATAAACCTACCTGTCACGATCATTGAGAGATGTATGCATTCCACGCTGCGCCTTGGTCTAATCCATGTTTATTAAAACAATAAACACTGACAAAAGGCAACGAAACGTGACGTCAGAAGGCTATACACAAACAAGCCAAACATACCGAAACACAAACAAGCCAAACATACCGAAACACAAACAAGATCCCACAACCCAGGCAGGAAAACTGGCTGCCTAAGTATGATCCCCAATCAGAGACAACGTGCGACAGCTGCCTCTGATTGGGAACCACACCCGGCAAAACATAGAAATACAAAACAGAGTTTCACACCCTGACCAAACTACCTAGAGAATAAGTCTCTCCAGGTCAGGGCGTGACACTACCATTAAAATTATAGACTGATCATTTCTTTGTCAGTGGGCAAACATACAAAATCAGCAGGGAATCAAATACTTTTCCCCCACTGTATATGCCATTTAGCAGACACTTTTATCCAAAGCGACTTAGTCATGCATGCATACATTTTACCATCCAAGCTGTGTGTAAATTAAAAAGTGAAACAATTATAATAGGATATAAAGACACAGTTAAAATAGGAAGTGACCACACCTTTTTTTGCTCATTCTATTACAGTGGAGGCTGGTGTCACTTTAAATGTATGTGTGTGTCTTTACCAATGACACCCAGAAAGTCTTTCTTGGCCACCTCCAAGATTGCCAAACATTATTTTGGTGTCTTCGTGACTGTCACCATCTGTGTGTACCTGCAGAAAAACAATAATACATTCATGATTTGAAGAATGTTAATAACTAGCCACGGGCTCCCCTGGTTGAACACGAATCCCGCTCTATCTCGTGACCAGAACATCGCACAGTAATTGTTCAAGTATCTACGTGTCCGGGAGGACCAGATAAACACATTGATAGTTCGAGCTGATCGGATATACTGGCGAGGAACCAGAAAAGCAAAAATGTCTAAAATTTGAACATCAATAAAATAACAATGCAAAAGTACATGAAATGAAACTGATATCTTCAACTGTTGAAAAAGCTGTTTTAAATAGGCAGCCTGGGCCATCTTCTTCCAAGAAGATGCATGTTCTTCTTGGAAGAAGAAGTATCTTCCAGGGCCAGATTGAACAGCAGCGGTGACATTGGATCACCTTGCTTAACACTGACCGACATGTCAATCATCGAGGATTTCACTCCGTCTATGATGATCCTTGTTGTGCTGTTCTCATAGGTGCTCCCCATTAGCTCCACAATGTGCTGGAGGAGGCCCCTTTGCCCTAGAACACCCTGAAGGTGCTCGTGTGATACCGAGCCGAAGGTCTTCGCAAAGTCCACAAATACCATTGCTAGAGGTGTCTGTTTTTTACTCTGCTTGATGAGCCCCTGGAGCAACATCAAGTTTTCTGAACACCCCGGGGCGTATATGAAGAGCCTCTGTCACGGATTTATCAGGCAGGCATGCGCCAGCCTGGCTATAATAATCCTTGAGAAGAGCCTTGCCACTACAGATCCGATAGTGATCGGCCTCCATCCTCCAATCTGCTTCCGCTCTACTGAATCAGACGTTTTTGGTATTAGGTTAGTGCGGCACTCTTTGAAGGTCGATGGTAGGGCCCCTGTCACCAGCCACATTGAGAATAAGCTAGCCAACTTGTCTCCTTTAGGGTCCCAACTTAACAGACTTTCTCTGGTCACTCCATCTGGTCCCGCTGCTGTGCCCTTTTTCATTTCTTTGAGGTTTTCATATACCTCCATTGCTGAGATCAGATGCAGGAATTCAACATTGTTGGCCCCTCCTTCTGTGTGGAATTGGCCCAGCCCATTGAAAGGCTTTGTGGTCCGCCATCAGTCAGCCAAGGCCAGAGTGAGTTCTGGCATGGGGATGGCACACAAACCTTTCACCTCTCCGTCTAAGATTAGGGACGCCAGTTTGGACTGATCTTTGTCAAACAACATCTGTTGTCGATGGAAGACCCCCCTCTTTACTTTCCATTTCTTTTTCCCGCTCCTAGGCCTACTTTCCACCGTATCGCTCTTCCCATACTGTCCCGCAACTTTTCCCAGCAACTTCTGTATTTCCAGTGACGAGGGCTCAATCTGTGCACAATTCTGATACACAACCCTCAAAGAATATGTGCTGGTCCCGATTTCGAGATCACCATCCATCCCCATGTTGGCCTCGACCGCATCTTGGAGTTTGTCGCGGACCCCATGTATTGAGGGTGGTGTTTCACCTGGGTTGGACAGCCATCTGGGTTCTTTGTTCACCACAGAGGCTTCCGCGGGACCATTGCTTCGGGTCGTTGTCTTTCTCAGGCGTCCTTGTTTTATACCTCACCTGCTCTTGGGTCCTCCCCTGTAGGCCCCTCTCGACCATGCTATGGATTGCTTTGTGGCCCTCGAATAGTTCATACCGGCGGTTCATCTCTTACTCTTCCCATTCCGTCCAGCCCTCTTTGCTATTTTCCCTTCCGTTCCGCTTTCCTTTGATTGCTCTCGCTTCCTCTGACTTTGGCTGGCAATAAAGGGCTAGGTTGACATGCTGCTTATGATGGGAGAGGCCAACCCCAAAACCGAAGCTTTTTGGGCAATATTCGATGCAAAAGCTGCCGCAGCCGCAACCCCTGGTCTCTGTCACACCGTTACACTTAGGAACGTGACAGGAGATTGCATGACTACTGGGGCCGGAACGCCCACAAGAGCTGCATTTATATAGGACTTTCACCAGGCTATGGCGGATCTTAAAGTGTCTGACGACGCCGCCCACCCGTTTAAGTATTTCACCACATAACCCACAGCTCAGTTCTTGTTCCAGGATTATGATGAGCATGTTGTCGATGGCTGGAGGCTTGGCTGGAAGAGGGTCTGTGGCAGGATATGGTTCGGACCGAGCTGGCTGTGGTGGCAACACAACCTTCCTTCCTCCGTTATTCGATGCCCTGGAAGGAATCATTAATTCGCTCACCCACAGCATCCGGCTGTCTGGGGGAATCCAGGCTTATGGACTGAAATTTTTTTAGGCGGCGACGTTTTCTCGGTTGGCTAAACCGGGGTTCGTTCAAGTTTGAGCTTCTCCCGATTGCCCTTCACGTATTCTGTGCTTGAGTCTGACTTGGCCGCACTGGTGATCTGATCTCCCGTAATTTTCCCCCCCAGAGTCCCTGGAATATAGGACTGTGGAAGATCCTCCTCGCTTGACCTGACGGTGTCCGGAAACGCCCACCGTCGGTGCCAGTTTCGATCAACCAGGTAATGGATTTAAGTCCATTACCTGGTTGATCCTGCCAGTAAACAGTCTCTTGTTTTACGCAGAGGCTAGTGGCTAGGCGGGGTTGGGGTTGGGGAGGTTGGCCTCCTTTCCCCCGCCAGCCCTTAACCAGAGCGAGAGGCCACAGCTTCTTCTGTACCACTGCGATGCCGGAGGTCTCAAAATGGACCCCGAGAATTTTCAGGGCCCCGTTACAGAGAGAGAACCCCCCGGGCACATCCATCCTACCACACCATCTTCTGAAGAACTTAATGGCAGACTTTGCGTGGTTAATTACCCGCTCCTGGCACTCGGGTGAAATCGCCAATAATGACAAGGGACGTGGTCAGGCACGAGTCCTTGCAAAGCAGCAAGGAAGTGTCGTCGGCATACTGCATCAACTTAACATACAGCCCACCACTTTCAGGGATCAACAAGCCCTCCACCCCTGTGTCCGCCCTAATGGCAGCCCCCAGAGGCTCTATGTACAGAACCAAGAGGAGGGCCGAGAGCGGGCACCCCTGCCTTATTCCAGACGAGAGGTCAAAAAAGTCACCCATGTGACCGTTTACGCTAACCCGGCACCCCGCTCCAACATATAAAGTATGGATCCACCCTATAAACTTCTCCCCAAATCCTAAACTACCTAACACCCTGAAAATACAATATATATTCACGCGATCAAAGACTTTTGCCTGATCAAGCGCTGCTACCATTAAAGGCAGCCCTCTATCCTCTACCGAAGCGATGGAGTCCCTAATCAACTGCAGGTTCCACCTAATAGAGCAGCCCTCTACCCCACACGTCTGAACCTCGTGGACAACGTAGGGAAGGGCTGTGCGCAACCGGTCTGCTAGGACCTTCGCAAGCAACTTGTAGTCTACGCACAGCATGGTCAATGGCCGCCTATTGCCAAGGTCTGTGGCATCCCCCTTCTTGTAAAGAAGTGACAGCACACCTACGGCCATCGATCCCCCCGGGACCCCCGTCTCGAAGATGGCCTTCAAGACTTTGAGAACTACCGGTCCAAGTATCCCCCAAAACTTGAGGTAAAACTAAGCCGGCAGCCCATCCATCCCGGGCACCTTCCCTTTTCCCATCCTCCTGAGGGCTCTCTCAACCTCTTCGAGGGAGTTCTGATCCTCTATCACTTCTCTAATATCCTACGGCAATTGCAGGGACAGGTGTTCTAAAAACATGTTTCCCTGCTCTACATCTACTGCCCTTTCCTGAAAGAAAACCTGAAAATGGTCAGTGGTCACCCTGACCATTTCCTCCGTCTCTCTCACTACTCTACCGCTTTCTTCCCTACCCCCCTTACATTACCTTCCTACTCTGTCTTCCCCTTACTGATTTTAAAGAACACGGCCGAACATGTTTCGTCGTGTTCTATAAAACCACAATGCGCACGCATCAGGAACGCGTGAGCCTTCCGCTCATACACCTCCCTTAGCTGCGCCTTTAGGGCAGTGGATCTCTCCCAGTCTACCGACCCGCCGAGGTTGCCTGCCTCAAGCTCGAGTTCTAGCAGCCTCTGGATATGATCCACCTCCCTCCTTTCCTCCCTCTTTTTCTTCTTCCACTGTCCTATTATAAAAACCCTCATCCTCACCTTTACTATTTCCCACCACTCTAACACCCCCTCACACATAGACCGGAGGCCCTCAAGCCCCCTAAAAAAATCAACAAAAGCATTGACGAAAGCCTGCCCATCCAGCACCTCCCGTTCTAACTTCCAGTACCCCCTACCGAAGAGGCAGACTGGTGCCCCCAACTGCAGAAGCACCCCGTCGTCGTCCAAAAAGAACACAGGCAAAAAGCGCCCAGAAAACTGACCCAGAGACCTAGATAAGAAAATATAGTTGAGCCTCCGCTCGACCCCCCCCCTAGAGTTGCGCCATGTTGGCCATGCCATCGTCGGAACAGTGTGCAGGCCCCCATCCACCAGACCATGGCATGCCATTAGTCTGGCAATGGCTCCTGCACTACTATCTCTCCTCCCCTATATCTATATTGATATCCTCCCCTATCACCAAGTGTCTATTTGTAGCACACAGCGGCGCCAAGCAGTCCACCATCTCCCTCCTGCCCCCACCGCCAACTGTGGCCCATACACCACAATAACTCTGTACCTGCTCTCTCTTATCGTGACATCCGCTCCCAGTACTCTACCCTGCATAACCACAAATGTGCCCTCCACCTTCACCTCCCTATTTCCACCCCCGATGAATGAACCCCCCATGCCCCAAACTGACTCACCCTTGTCCCACTCCCTCTTAAACCTTAAAACATCCCCACTATCCCTTAGGTTAACCTCCTGTATAAAACAAACATCAAAACCCACCTCCTCTAAATACCCGAAAACCGCCCTTCTCTTAACATCCTCCCTTATTCCCCTCACATTTACAGTAACAAAAATAGCCCCTGCCATAATACATTTCACCCATCACAAATGTCTTACCCCAAAACACAAAAACAAAACAGGAGGCTAACCTGATGCTCCCCTGCTCCATCTCCTCCTGTGGGGACTCCGACTCCCCCTCAGATGCCCCCCCACTCCCCTCCATCTCCCCCACCCAGGATGGGGGAATGGTGTTTGGAAGAGGATGGTGGGGAGCCCAGGATGCAGGGAACCCAGGAACCAACCTCCCCAAACCGAAACCGGTTGGGAAAAGTGCAGGGAATCCAGAGCCCTCCACCCCCTGTGGTTTGGGGGGGGCAACGAGGTCACAGGAGATTCTTCCCCCGCACTGCCTTTCTCCCCCATGACCCTCTTGGCCACCCCCTCACCACCCTTTTCCCTCTTCCTGTCATTGGATCGCCCCCTCCTCTTCCCTCTCTTCATCGGCGACACAGGCAGTGGGGAGGGGGCCAGCCCCCCCCTGACCCCCAAAACCTCCCCCATCTCGTCCCCCCGGGCCCTCTGCATCTCACTGTCCCCCCACTCCGGCCTCATCTCTCCCCCCTTCTCCTCTCCTGCTGGGGCCGTGGCTGGCTCCTCCCCGTCCTCCTCTCCCTCCGTCTCCTTCCGATCCGGCACCTCCTCTCCCACTCTCCCCTCCGTCTCTGTCCCCGGTCCCACCTCTCCTTCCGGCCCTTTTCCGGCCGTCCTCTGCCAGTCCTCCTCTCTTCCCGCTGCTTTTCCCGGCTCCTCCTCCGTTGCAGCTGGGCTTCCCTCTGGCCCTTTGCTCGGGTCTGGAACTCCCTCTCCTCTTCCTCCTCCATTCCCTGCTCCCCCCCTGCAGCCGCTGCATACGACTTGTGGCAAGCCATGCAGTCCCTCCATACGTGTGCAGACGATCCACGCCCGTGGCATTTCTTCGACTCGCCACAGTCTTTTGCCTCGTGCGCCCCTGACCCACACACCCTGCATTTCCTCCCTCCACATGAGGCAAAATTATGACCATATTTCATGCAGCGTCTGCATAAAATAATGGCCCCCTATCAGCCCCCAGGGAGAACAGCACTGGAGGATGAAGGTACCCCCCCAGGCCCCCTGGGTCTTCCTTCAATAAGGCCTGGAAATTCCTCCTCCCATTCCAGAACCCTAACGTGTCCTTGAGGAGCCTTGCTGAGGAGACATTGTCCATGTATCTCCCCAGAAAGGCCCTCACCTCCTCTTCCTTCACATGCAGATTATACATGTTGACAGTCACCACCCTGAAGCTGTTCCTCGCCAGGCTCGCCACTCATAGTGGCACATCGGTCTAGCATTTCGACCTCCTTTACCCTTCCCATAACCTCGTCATGCTTCGCCTCTGTGTGCAACACCACATCATAGGCCCCTTCTAGGGGATTCACCTGGAGGCACAGCACGTCTTTTACCGCCAGCTTCAGGACCCCCATCAGTATGGTCCTCCCGAAAGTCTCCCTTCCAAAGGGCTCCATCTCCTTCTCCCTCCATGCGAACCTTATCGCATTTGTGATCCCCATCCTGGGAATCGCCCTGTACCCTTTTGGGTCCGCCATCTCCGCAAAGAGATTAGCGCTCGCACCTCTGCTCCGACTCTCTTTATTGAATTTGGCACTTTTAACAAAGAATGTTGCTTGTTTTTTGTTGTCTTGCTTCCTTCTTTGACAGTCGGAGTATAGCCTCGAAATGCCTATGTGAAGTTTATAAAGCCAGCCGTGGCGTCTGCTGATTGGACACCATCTCCCCACCATCCCGATTGGGCCGTTGCGGAGGCCTCCTCCATCGGCCATTGGACGGGAGGCCTGGCCTCTCCGTGCCACCCCAAAATTCACACTGCCAGCCCTTTATGTGCAATAATAGTCGCCAAAGTCCAGAATAAAATTGTATATCCATGTTCTAATCTAATGCTAGCCTACTATGGCAAACGAGGCCTAGTAGGTGTTATTACTCACGTAAGGCCTCATGTGGGTTAATGAATGATGTGTAATGGACACTGTCCAATAGCAATATCTACAATGGGCATTTATTTATGCTGTAACACGCTCTTACAAAGCTTAAAAGCCACATTTTCAAGATTATTGAACTCGGGCTGGCCAACAAATGATAGTGGATCCTCTCCCTTACTCATTGGTGTTGATTTCAGCATGTCCATTTGGCTGATAATAAATGCCCATTGAAACATATTCCAAATGTACTTGTACATTTGCAATATGAAATACAACCAATGCCAGTATAACATATTGGCATTGGCAATGTTTCATATGGCAAATGGACCTTGTACATTTGCATATGAAACATTGCCAATGATCTTGAAAATGTGGCTTTTAAGCTTTGTAACAGCATGTTACATCATGTCCAATTGGTGATAATAAATGCCCATTGAAATGTATTGCAAATGGACTTGTATGTTTGCCATATGAAATACATACTGGCAATGTTTCATATGGCAAACATACAAGTCCATTATAACGACACTCGGCTGTTGGATTCTGTTAAAGCTGTTGCACCCTTGTGGCTCAGCTGACTTCCATGCAGGCCCACATTAACCTTGTGACCTCTGGAGCTCCATGTCTCTAATTGTGCACTCCCTGCCTGTTCAAAAGACACTTCCCATGGGCCTGAGAGTACAGCTTACCCACTTGGAACTCCAGAGGGACAGCAGGCCAAAAGAAAGTGGGGAGAGAGTGGCCTGCCTCCACGGGGGCTGCCTGCTCTGCCTGCTCTGCCCACCTGTTGAACAGTTTCACTCTCAGACAGACAGACACACACAGACAGACATAGACAGACACAGACACACCTATTAACTTTGGCCTTCTCCCTCATGCCCTGCTGACTTCCATGCAGGCCCACATTGACCTTGTGACCTCTGGAGCTAAATGCCTCTATTTCTACACTCCCTGTCTAGTAAAAAACCTCTCCCAAGGGCCTGAGAGTACAGCTTACTCTCTGGACCTCCAGAGAGTGGCCAGCTTCCACAGGGGCTGCCTGCTCTTCCCCCCTGTAGGACAGTTTCACTCTCAAACACACAGACACACCTATTCACTTGGGCCTTCTTCCTCATGCCCTGCTGACTTCCATGCAGGCCCACATTGACCTTGTGACCTCTGGAGCTAAATGCCTCTATTTCTACACTCCCTGTCTAGTAAAAAACCTCTCCCAAGGGCCTGAGAGTACAGCTTACTCTCTGGACCTCCAGAGAGTGGCCAGCTTCCACAGGGGCTGCCTGCTCTTCCCCCCTGTAGGACAGTTTCACTCTCAAACACACAGACACACCTATTCACTTGGGCCTTCTTCCTCATGCCCTGCTGACTTCCATGCAGGCCCACATTGACCTTGTGACCTCTGGAGCTCCATGCCTCTATTTCTACACTCCCTGCCTAGTAACAGACATCTCCCATGGGCCTGAGAGTACAGCTCACTCCCTGGACCTTCAGAGGTGCAGCAGGCTAGAAGAAAGGGGGGAGAGTGTGTCCTGCCTCCACAGGGGCTGCCTGCTCTGCCCCCCTGTAGGACAGCTTCACTCACACACACACACAGACAGACCTATTAACTTGGGCCTTCTCCCTTGTGGCCCTGCTGACTTCCATGTAAAGTAGTGTTAATGTGTTATTGCATTCTTATTTTTAAATGAACCAAACTAAGTTAAGGAACACAAAATAATAGAGTGGATATAGGTGCTAAATGAAGCTACCAAGTTGAAAAAACACCATTATTTCAGGACACAAACCTCTGAAAACACTAAGTCAAACCAACAATAAACCTAGTTGACAGCTGCATTGTGTTCACACTCTGAGAAGGTTTTGAAATGAACTATTTCCTAAGTAATTTCTCTCTGATAAATAACAGAGAAATTAATTAAGATTATTTCTTTTAACCAACATTCACAGACAATAAAGACAAGACAGTGCAGGTTGAATATAATATAAGTGACACAGAGCAAATCCAAACCTTTAATAAAAAATGTTTTTGAGTAATTCATTGTGTTGTTGTGCTTTTTTAAACAGAGCAAACCTTGGAACATTATAAAGCATCACACCAACATTTAAAATAGATTAGACAGTTTGAATAAATTACACACATTTTATGATCTGAACAAGCACACTAAAATAGAAAACCACACAACACAAAAATAGGAACAGTGTAAATGTGAGAGAGTCTTTAAGAGGTGCTGCTGTTTCCTTCCTCCCCTTGTTGAGTCTTGAAGTGGGTCGTCTCCCCTTCCTTCTGGCTGCCAGAAGGCTCCCCTCTTTCCGTGTGCACCTTCTCATCCATCTTCCTCCTCCTTGAGGCAATGGCTTTTTTTGAGTCGGTCTTTATTAGAATTCACCTGCTGCATACCTTGCATCGTGACAATGGGGGAGGTGAGGGGCGACTTGCTCTTCAATTTGATGGGTGAGACTAGCAGGGGGCTGACGGCGACCACCATGCGGCGCCTGCGGATCAGCTGCTTCTTGCTCGGGGTATGGTACTGTCACGGTTTCGGCCGAGGCTGCCTCTCTTCCTTGTTCGGGCAGGCTTCGGCGTTCATTGTCTCCGGAATACTAGCTGCCACCGTTGTATGTTTCATGTTCGTTTGCTTTTGTCTGTTTGTTGTGACACCTGTTCTCGTTTAGCGTAATTAGTGTCCTATAAGTTTCTCGTTGTGTTTGTCTAGTGTTGTGTGTTATTGATGTTGGTCTGTCGTGTGTAGGGCTTATTTGGTATTTTCGCTCGCTTGAGCTTCCCTCCACTGCGTTGGAGTGTTATGCACCTGTTTAGTGCGCTTTTGTTTTGTTCGCCTTCGTGCGTAATTTCGCCTTCGGGCAAGTGTTATCGTATTTCCTTGTTGGAGATTTACTAAAGTCTGTTGGACTATACTTCGGTGTCCTGCGTTTGATTCCACCACTGCACCCACCTACAGCACGCGTGACAGAATAACACACCTAAAGAATGGAATCAGCAGGAGCCGCAGCAGCCCAGGCGACGCTGGAGGACAAGGTCCGGGAACAAGCTGACCAGATCCTGCAGATGGGGACCGCACTGCAGGAGGTGATCACTACCATCCGAGGCTGGGGGACGCCGCCAACGCCATCCTCCCTGCCAGCACCATCGGCCAGTCAGCCCATTCCCGCACCGGAACCCCGAGGAGTCCGACTCTCGCTCCCGAGGGCCTACGATGGGACCGCGGCCGGGTGTCAGGGTTTCCTTCTCCAGGTGGAGCTGTACCTGGCCACCGTGCACCCGGCGCCCTCGGGACATGAGAGCGTGTCCGCCCTGATCTCCTGCCTTTCCGGGAAGGCGTTGGAATGGGCCAACGCGGAGTGGAGGAGGATCGACGCGGACACCATAACATACGACGAGTTCTCCCGCCGCTTCAGGGCGGTGTTTGACCATCCCCGGAGGGGAAAGCGGCGGGGAGCGTCTGGTCTTCCTCCGGCAGGGGAGGAGGAGTGCCCAGGAGTTCGCCCTCGAATTCCGTACTCTAGCGGCAGATGCAGGGTGGAATGATCGGGCTCTCGTCGATCACTACAGATGTAGTCTACGAGAGGACGTCCGTCGGGGAGCTGGCCTGTAGGGACACCAGCCTCACGTTCGACCAGTTGGTCGACATGTCCATCAGGCTGGATAACCTGCTAGCTACCCGCGGACGTCCCGAGGGGGTCCGTCCATTTCACCCTCCAGCGCCTCCGAGCCGTGCCCCATGGAGCTCGGGGCGCTGGCGCTAGAGAGAGGAGGGGTCGGCTTACTAGGGGGTCCATCCCCTGCACCAACTGTGGTCGGGGAGGACACACCGCAGCTAGGTGCTGGGGATGGCCTCCTAGGGGAGAGGACGACAGGTCCCGCACTGGGGATTCCTTCCAGGTGAGTAGGCGCCCCACTCACCCAGAGCTCTCTGTTGCAAATTTCTGTATACCTGTGAGTTTTCCACAGGTAGCACCTCATTCCCAGCATAAGGCGCTGGTAGATTCAGGCGCGGCTGGGAATTTTATTGATAAGAAGTTTTGTTTAGCCTTAGGGATTCCCCTTCTTCCTGTTGATGTCCCTTTCCCCGTTCATGCCCTAGATAGCCGTCCGTTGGGTGCGGGCTTGATCAGGGAAGTCACTGCGCCACTTAGGATGTGTGCGCAGGGGGGTCATCAGGAGATGATTCAGCTATTTCTGATTGACTCTCCTGCGTATCCGGTGGTGCTGGGCATGCCCTGGTTGAGTACCCATAACCCATCTATTTCGTGGCAGGAGAGGGCTCTGATGGAGTGGTCTGCTCAGTGTGTGGGTCGATGTTTGGGCGTTTCCGTGGGGGCTACCTCGGTGGAGAGTCCAAACCAGGTGCCCGCATTGCACGTTCCCCCTGAGTATGGGGATTTGGCTATCGCGTTTAGTAAATCGAGGGCGACGCGGTTGCCACCCCATAGGCAGGGGGATTGTGCGATAGACCTCCAGGCAGGAGCTGCGCTCCCACGGAGCCATGTGTATCCTTTGTCTCAGGAGGAGAAGAAAGCTATGGAGACTTACATAGACGAATCTCTGAGACAAGGATACATACGGCCTTCCACTTCCCCCTGCGTCCTCGAGTTTATTTTTTTGTGAAGAAGAAGGATGGTGGTTTGCGCCCGTGCATCGAATACCGTGGTCTCAATCAGATCACGGTGAAGTACAGTTATCCACTCCCGCTGATTGCGACCATGACTGAGTCCTTGCATGGGGCGCGTTTCTTCACTAAATTAGATCTCAGGAGCGCGTGCACAACTTGGTGCGCATCAGGGAGGGCGATGAATGGAAGACAGCCTTTAGTACCACCTCGGGCCATTACGAGTATCTTGTCATGCCATACGGGTTGATGAACGCTCCGTCAGTTTTCCAATCATTCGTGGATGAGATCTTCAGGGACATGCAGGGGCAGGGGGTTGTTGTGTACATAGATGACATTCTCGTGTACTCGCCTACCCGTGCCGAGCATGTGGCCCTGGTGCGCAGAGTGTTGCGGAGGCTGGTGGAGCACGACCTGTATGTTAAGGCAGAGAAGTGTCTGTTTTTCCAGGAGTCGGTCTCCTTTTTTGGGGGTATCAGTTGTCTGCGTCAGGGGTGAAGATGGAGGTAGACCGGGTGTCAGCCGTGCGTAATTGGCAAACACCAACCACTGTGAAGGAGGTGCAGCAGTTTTTGGGGTTTGCGAATTACTACCGGAGGTTTATCCGGGGGTTTTGGACAGGTGGCAGCTCCCATCACGTCTCTTTTGAAGGGGGGGTCCGGTGCGTCTGCAGTGGTCTGCCGAGGCGGACAGGGCGTTTGGGAGGCTGAAGGACCTGTTTACCTCGGCTCCGGTGCTGGCGCATCCGGATCCCTCTTTACCATTTCAGGTAGAGGTGGACGCGTCTGAGGCCGGTATAGGAGCCGTGCTTTCACAACGGTCAGGCGCGCCACCTAAACTCCGCCCCTGTGCTTTTTATTCCAAGAAGCTCAGTCCGGCGGAGCGAAATTATGACGTAGGGGACAGGGAGCTGTTAGCCATGGTACAGGCCCTAAAGGTGTGGAGGCACTGGCTCGAGGGGGCTCAACACCCTTTCCTCATTTTGACGGACCACCGTAACCTGGAGTACATCCGGGCAGCGAGGAGGCTAAACCCTCGGCAGGCAAGATGGAATATGTTTTTGACCCGGTTTACATTTAAGATCACGTACATCCCTGGGTCACAGAACGGTAAGGCAGATGCGCTGTCTCGGCGGTATGACACGGAGGAGAGGTCCGTGGAGCCCACTCCCATACTGCCAGAGTCGTGTCTGGTGGCACCGGTAGTGTGGGAGGTCGATGCTGAGCTCGAGCGGGCGTTACGCACCGACCCTAGTCCACCGCAATGCCCGGAGGGTCGGAAGTACGTTCCGCTCGAGGTTCGGGGATCGATTGATCTATTGGGCTCACACGTCACCCTCCTCTGGACACCCTGGTATCGGCCGGACAGTGCACTGTCTTAGTGCCAAGTACTGGTGGCCCACGTTGGCAAGGGATGTGAGGGTTTATGTTTCCTCCTGCTCGGTGTGCGCCCAGTGTAAGGCGCCTAGACTTCTGCCTAGGGGTAAGTTACTACCCCTGCCCGTTCCACAACGACCATGGTCCCACCTCTCGGTGGATTTCCTTACTGACCTTCCTCCTTCACAGGGGAATACCACTATACTGGTCGTTGTGGACCGGTTTTCTAAGGCCTGTCGTTTGCTCCCCATGCCGGGCCTCCCTACCGCCCTGCAAACTGCCGAAGCCCTATTCACCCATGTGTTCCGGCACTACGGGGTACCCGAGGATATTGTGTCTGATCGAGGTCCCCAATTTACCTCCAGAGTCTGGAGAGCCTTTATGGAGCGGTTGGGGGTCTCGGTGAGCCTCACCTCGGGTTACCACCCGGAGAGTAATGGGCAGGTGGAACGTGTGAACCAGGATGTGGGTAGGTTTCTTAGAACATACTGCCAGGACCAGCCGGAGGAGTGGGCAAGGTACGTTCCCTGGGCCGAAATGGCCCAGAATTCCCTACGCCATTCCTCCACTAACCTAACCCCTTTCCAATGTGTGTTAGGTTACCAGCCGGTTCTGGCACCTTGGCAGCAGAGCCAGATCGAGGCTCCTGCGGTGGATGAGTGGGCGCGGCGCTCGGAGGAGACATGGAACGCTGCACACGTCCACCTGCAGCGGGCCCTCCGACGTCATAAGGCGAGCGCCGATCTCCACCGCAGTGAGGGACCGGTGTACGCACCCGGTGATCGAAGTCTGGCTCTCTACCAGAAACCTGCCCCTCCGAAACTGGGTCGGCGGTTTGTAGGGCCATTTAAAGTCCTGGGAAGGTTGAACGAGGTGTGTTACAAATTACAACTACCTGTTGAATATAAAAGTATTAACCCCTCGTTCCATGTGTCCCTTCTCAGGCCGGTGGTAGCTGGCCCACTCCAAGAAAGTGAGATCAGGGAGACTCCTCCGCCCCCATTGGACATCGAGGGGTACCGGCGTACTCCGTGAGGTCCATCTTGGATTCGAGACGTCGGATGGGGGGTCTCCAATATCTAGTGGAGTGGGAGGGGTACGGTCCGGAGGAGCGGTGCTGGGTGCCGAGGGGAGACATTTTGGACCCGTCTCTCCTGACGGAATTCCATCGTGGGCACCCGACGCGCCCTGCTCCGCGTCCTCCGGGTCGTCCCCGAGGCCGGAGTCGGCGCACGTCTGGAGCCGCGCGTCAAGGGGGGGGTACTGTCATGGTTTCGGCCGAGGCTGCCTCTCTTCCTTGTTCGGGCAGGCTTCGGCGTTCGTTGTCTCCGGAATACTAGCTGCCACCATTGTATGTTTCATGTTCGTTTGCTTTTGTCTGTTTGTTGTGACACCTGTTCTCGTTTAGCGTAATTAGTGTCCTATAAGTTTCTCGTTGTGTTTGTCTAGTGTTGTGTGTTATTGATGTTGGTCTGTCGTGTGTAGGGCTTATTTGGTATTTTCGCTCGGTTGAGCTTCCCTCCACTGCGTTGGAGTGTTACGCACCTGTTTAGTGCGCTTTTGTTTTGTTCGCCTTCGTGCGTAATTTCGCCTTCGGGCAAGTGTTATCGTATTTCCTTGTTGGAGATTTACTAAAGTCTGTTGGACTATACTTCGGTGTCCTGCGTTTGATTCCACCACTGCACCCACCTACAGCACGCGTGACAGGTACTGCTCAGGCATGGTCAACTTGGAGGGTGTCTGCAGGCACAGCAAACACAAAAGAGAACATATATATATATATATACAAAAATGCACGTTTGACTGTTACATGGTGTACAAGCACATTTTGGTAATGTAATGTGTGGTGTCGGAATAGCTGATCTTACCACAGGTTGTCTGGCCGTCCGTTCCTCATCCTTGACCTCTTCCTCCTCCGAGTCCCTGGAGGACGTGCCAGACTCCTGGTACATCACCTTGGTCTCTTCGGGGGTGGTGCTCCCCTCGGAGAGGAGTCCTCCTCTCTCGCCTTCCGCTTTTTTTTTAAGAGGCCTGGTTCTCGGCGGCGACAGAGGTATCTTCTCCCTTTAATGCTGCCTGGAAGAGTGCCCTGGTTTCACTGGCTTGGGCCGGATTTAAATTGATGGCATAAATTTGTCTGCCGTCTGGATGTCGTGGCACATGAAGTTGGCCACCCTTTCCCTGTCAGCCTTCGGGAGCATGTTTTTGACCTGTAAGACACAAGCAAAAAAGACACACACACACACACACACACAAAAAATAAAATAATGTATTGATATTATTTCAGACAACAGTGGAATAGGATCTTACAATACTTCTATTCATATCTAATCTGACTTACATGAGTGACAATGGAGGTCCGCAGGTCAGTGAAGGAAGGAGTTTCAGGCAGACCCATCTCCTTCCACACCTCCCTCAGGTAGGCAGGCAGGTTCTTTAGCTGAGTGTTTGTGGAATTGAAAAATAAGTGCTGGGACTTCTTTCCCCCTGGGAGGCAGTGTTTGAATTTGAGGAAGTCTGTAAACCAAGTGTACTCATCCTTTGTCAGCGACATCTGGACCATGCCATGGTCTCTATTCGTTTTGTGTTCCCCCAGCTATTAGAAATTGAACAGAATAAACACACACAAAAACACACAAATGACGCAAAGGCGACTGCAATTGTTTCCAAAAACAACCAACCAACCAACAAAACAAACAAATAAACACATTCAGGTGTACATTTATAGACTTACACCCGATGAGATACATCCCAGACTGGTCACATTTTGCCTCCTTCACCAACATGTTCTTATACAGGCCCGGTCTATGGCCGTATATGGAGGTAAAATAGACACACAGGTATCCATAAAACTGGTACTGATTTCTCTGTGTCCTTGTTTCTTCCAAGGTTTCTGTAGGGACATGAAAATAATAACAGGCATCTTCACACTGCACGCTATACATGTCTGACGTTTATAAGTGTGTAATAACAGTGACATCACAGATTTAGAAACACTTACTCAGCACTTCTGGGAGCTTGGCCTTGGCAAGAGACTGGCACTCCAGCAGGGTCTTTCTGGAAACCCCCTTGGCTTCTTTGCTGTCTTTAACCTTTACCTGGTGAATGGAAACTCTGCGTTTCATGGACTTGTTGATCCCCTTCATCAACCGGTTGATCCCCTTCCATTGATTTTTCGTCAGCCGGCATGCAGGTGGAGGGGTCTCCTCGGCATATTTAAGAAAGGCGCCGACAGTCAAGGTGTAGTGGTTGACTGTGGTGATTGCCTTTGTCTTTTGGAGGGATTGAACCCATCAAAAAAAAAATACACACACAAACACACACACATCATACAATCAATTACTGCATTGTTAATGAACGCTGATGAGACTAAAAAGAAAGAACTCTGCTTATCCCCTTATTTTGTCATGGTTAGTGAGGAAAAGGAGATTGGAATGGTAGGTCTCATCCTTCGCCATGTAGTTAAAAAATTGCGTCACCCTTTTGATCATTCCGGCACAATTTTCCCTTAGTTTATAATTTGGATTGGGGCCCTCACAGGTCTTCCTGAATCCCTCAAGAAACACACCTGTCAAAGAAACATAACATTTTAGACAAGAATTACAATCTCATGAGGCAACATGAATCAGTCAGGCTGTTTAAAAAAAAAAACTTTCCAACACAAACACTTGCCACTATTTAAAGAAACAGTACTTACTAATGGAAGAGCCCGGGAAGATAAGTATGCTGCCAGATCCGGACGCTGTAGCCTCCTCTGTCTGGTCCCCTGAACCTGTCACTTGGTCCAGCTGCAGCTCCTCTTGGGCTGTGTCTGCCTCGGCCTGAAAGCTGAGGGACCTCTTTGCCGACCTCTCCTTTGCCGGACTCACCCTGAGAATCCCCATCTGCCTTTTCAGTAGCTGGTACCTCTTCCTCACTCTATGCAGCTCAGAGATGAGCTTGTTGTCCTCTTTAATGGATATGATGGTCTCACTTCTCTTGGTCAGGGCCTCATCCCTCTCTTTCACAGCTTTCTGCAGCCCCAAAAGTGGTGCTTGGCAGTGGCAGTAATCATATGTGCAGCCCTCTTCCTCCTCTTCCTCTGCAAAAGTATCTAAAAAGTTATCCTCTTCTTCTTGCCTCGCAGTCTCCACAATATCAAAATCTGTGGCCAATGGGATGGCAGGGATCGACGCCCTCAATGCCGCCAGCCTCTCCATCGTCAGACGTCTCTTCACCTCCTCTAAAGCCTGTCTCCTCTGTGCTCTGTTGAGCTCTGTATGGGAGTCCATATACCGGTCCAGCCTGCTGACATGGGTGGAGCATCCTGTCACTGGACACCGCTCCAGCCTGATATTTACACGGCCCGACTGCCAATTACAAAGGAGAATCCTCTCAGTGTTCCAAACGTTGTGTACTTGCCTAAGGTGCTGACTGAAGCCAACCACAACCTTAAAGCAAAGTGGACATGAACGAAATAGAGAACGCACTGGAGCCATCTATATAATTGAAAAGTCAAATAACAGTAAATAAATACCTTTACACAATCACTTCAGTTATCCAGAAAGTACAATGCTCCAGGCTGCTTATTTGCTGCTTATAAACACATCTGAGACCACTCCCTCCACTCCTCCCATGCTGTCAGCCTCTAGTCAAATGCATTCTATTTCCAAAACACACTACTCCCACTAAAACACACATCCATGCTGTCAGGCATGGGTGACCGGACTGGTTACCAGGAGTGCACCTGGTGATGGACGGGTTATCAGGAGTGCACCTGGTGACCGGGCAGGGGGTGTAGGCCTGGAGGTCTATAGTTCCATGGAATAGGCTGTGCTCTCAAAAAAAACCTAATAAAAACCCTGTTTTCTGCTATTTACCGGTTCATGAGGGTTGCCTAATCACACATGTTACATTTTGGAAAGATGTGACCTTTTTAACCCTTCGAAACTGCCCCTATGACCCCAATTTAAGGCACTTCCGGTTGTTACAGGAAGCTGTGACAACCAGAACACGCTTTTATCGATTCCGGAGTTTCAAATCTTTACATGAAGAACTGACTGATTTACAGAGGGTTGAATGCAGTGTTTTTCACTGACTGCAGAGAGTGAAATCAAAACCACATTTAGGGTCAATTTTACCACTTCCGGTTGCTCCAGGAAGCTTAAAATCAACACAGGTAATTCTTATAGTGGCCTGATGGGTTGTTATTGAAGTCAGTTTGATATGGCAATCATAACCCACATAGGCATCAGGTTGAATTTAGGGCAGCAGGCAAACTTCCTATGGGGAGAGAGGTCAAGGTCAGAAGAAATACAGTTTTCACTGTTAACATTTAAGGGTTAATTCCACATGGTCAAGGGTAGGCTTGCACAGATCGGGAGGACCTTAGTAACGTTCCTGTGGTTGAATTGTATTTCTAGCCTCAATGGTTCTGCCACTGTCACCCAAAAGCACCTCAAATTTAGGTCAGGCTTCATTATGGGCCTTGTCCTAAGACCTTTCTGGATGTCAATATCTTGCCCCAAAAACGTCAAACAGCTGCTATTCACATATGTTGCTCTTTATATGCCTCCCAACCATTATCTGGAAATATATTAAATTCAGACTACACATGGATACATACCACTACCTACCTAACCCTAACAAGCCATTCTCCATGCATTATTCTGTTGGTCAGGGAGGAGGTAGATTGAAAGGCTGGGAAGATCTTCTCCACAGAAGATCCTCCCAGCCTTTCAACTTTTTTCGAAATAGAGTAATGGTGGGAATCCCATTCATTCTGTATGGCAGTTTAACATGGGCACGGATTTGTCCCCTAGTTCCTCGCCAGTTTCTCGGATTGGCTAGAACTCCCAGACACGCAGGTACCAGACCTGTCGCTGTAAGAGGTTTGGTTCGCGAGCTAGGGCGGGAGACGCGACTCCCATTCATTCCCTATGAAAACTGAATGTTGAAAGGCTGGGAAAATCTTCTCCACAGAAGATCCTCCCAGCCGTTCAACTTTTTTTCAAATGCAATACATTCTGAGGACAGTACACAAAGGTGCTAGAGCTATTGTGAGGAGTGAAGTGATATTCTATACCATATGATAATGTTACCTAATTTCCATTTTATTGGGACTTGGCAACTATTAACAGTTGATCTGTGATCAATTAATCTGCTAATGCGTCAATTTACCCTGAATGGAATATTTTTATGTGGAAAAGGGTTTGGCCTATCTGATTGTACATATATTGACCAAGGAAACAGAATATAATCTAGTTCAGAACAGAATTTCCAACTGAGAGCAAAGGCCACAGTTGATTATTGCTTTTTCCTTATTCTGCAGAGATTTCTTTGAGATATTCCTACTACTTCCTTCCTTCTGGACCAAGATGGCATCTGCAACTGCTACTGGTGCAGGGTAAGTTATCTCTTTTTAATTATTCAATGTATATTACTATTATTATCTTGCTGTTATTAATGTTAGTCGTAGCTCTGGTAGCACCAGTAATAATAGGTGTATAAGTATTGACATATTGCTATTTATTGTGCAAAATGTTTTTGAAATCACTTGGCAACCCAGTTTGTATTTGTTTGTAAATCATGTTGTATATGTTTAATTAAGTAGTAACTTCATTACATGTAGTTATTGTGCATTTACTGTCTTACATAAACCAACATCTCTCTACACCTCAACAGAGTGTGCAGAAAGCTAAAACCAAAACAAGAGATTGATCAATAAGTCACCGCTGCCCGAGATTCCATGATAGAGCATCTTTGGCAAGGCAGGATGTTTGACTACAGCTCACTCAGCTGTATCGTTACACAACAAGACACACTCCGACTCCTGATCCAGAAGCTTGATCAAACTGGTCATATTGTTAAGAACAAGCCAGAAGACAAACAAACACCTGGGTAAACTATTTTTTAAACTGATAAAATAATATATGCAAGTTACATAATATTTTAACTCATTTTAACTGTTGTCCAATTATGTTTGATTGTAATATAATATAAATGTTTTTGTTTATCTGTATGTTATTTCAGCCAAGTGGAAGTGGCTCATGTGTTGGCAACAACGGCAAATGTAGAATCAGACATCAACATGGAGGATGACCAGTCTGCCTTGTACCACCCGTAAGTAAATACACATATATACTTATGTGTAGTACTTCTTTATGAGATTATTTATAAGTGAACATGGATTTATTTTATTTATTCTAATCTGCATACCAAATGTTTTCCAGACCAGAGAACCAGTAATGGGACACCAAACTGAGAAAGGGGATGCAAAGCAGTGGTTTATACCAAAAGCACCCTCTGGATGCTGATCTGCTGGCTGGATTTGGCAAATATCTCAGCGACGACCACAACATTCCCAATTTCAAACAGGAGGTATGTACAGCAATTTTACTTTAGTTTAAATATTTTAAGGAGAATTACTCAATTCTAAAGTAGTTGTTAACTATGTAACTAACATTATTTTCATTTTCATGTACAGGTACAGGTTGCAAATATGTCAAGGACCACCAAACTATCCCTGGATTTTGTCCATGACTTGGACAAAAGCAGGTCCTTTTTTACGAAGCTTGCAAACATTCGACAGAAGAAGCAAACCATTGCAAACTACATGAAGAATCTGAAGAGATTTCTTCGCTACAACTCTGCTGCAACGAACCTCATCCAGACAGACAGGGGCTTGTATGAGCAATTCAAGCATTTCCAAGAGTGCCTGAATGACCTCCATAAGTCCATGAGCAAGCAGGTGTCTCAGGAAATTAATGGGAAAAGGTGTATATTTAAAATTGATCCTCACAGAAATGTTTTTTACATTTTAAGTGTGTATTGTTGTCATTCTTCAAATCATTAATGTATTATTGTTTTTCTGCAGGTACACACAGATGGTGACAGTTGAAAAGACACCAAAAGAATGTTTGGCAA
Source organism: Coregonus clupeaformis (assembly GCF_020615455.1). Classification (NCBI taxonomy): domain Eukaryota; kingdom Metazoa; phylum Chordata; class Actinopteri; order Salmoniformes; family Salmonidae; genus Coregonus; species Coregonus clupeaformis. The sequence continues at coordinate 36,148,946 of NC_059225.1, forward strand.
TCTTGGAGGTGGCCAAGAAAGACTTTCTGGGTGTCATTTGGAAGGCCATGAGTGAAAATGAACAACTGCTCGTTCTGTACTACCTGGTGTCTCTACTCATGCTGAAACATCTCCAAAGGGCTGGAGTTGTAAAAATATGACCGTAAGTTAACTAATGTCATATATTTGTTATAATGTTGATTCGTATTTGCTTATTTGGCATATGTTTTATTGATATGTCACAGTTCCAGTTGTAGCTGAACGAATGGCTCTCAAGGGAGGTGTGCAAGTTCCAAATGGTGAGAAATGGACTGTCATCGGTGTTAAGCAACACAAGACAGGGACACAGCGAGTGGCAACTGTTTCGTTAGATGAGGAGGAAGATGTAGTAAGTATATTTACCACAATCTGGTTATTGTGAATGTGATTGATTTAATACAAACCTGGTAAATATGTTTTATTTTGTCTACATTTTCAGTGGTTGGATGTGTACTACCGACACGTTCGACCAGCTTTTCTTCAAAACTGTGATGACGTGGAAGAAGATGAGATTCTCAATTTCCACAACTGGAAAAGCCATCTACAACCCTTCCAAAGACCTACAAAGGTTTCATGCCAAGTAAGTCGAACACTGTTAAGAAGAACGCTGTTTTTTATCATTACACAATACTTTTTGACAGTACAGTTTTCTAAATCCAAAACTGTTTTTTCTTGTTCTTTCATCAGATACAAACTCCCCAACATCACCAGCCAGGTAGCGACACAGGTTTTTGAGACAAATACCAAAGCCAACTTCACAGATGCAGAGAAGGCACTTGTTGCTGACTACTTGGCCCATACACCTGCTACAGCTGACAGGCACTACCGCTTGAAGACACCAGTAAATGCCTTCATGGGATTGAAGCTGATCTCCAAAGTTGCCATGTCCAGTGAATCTGAGTAAGTATTTACATGAATTATATAAATGACCCATTACGATGTCTTGTAAATGTTGTTACAAATGGCTAACATATTTTTGTTATTTTCCCTTTTTCAAGTAGTGAGACTGCATGCCCCTCCTGCGCAAGCACACGTTATGGAACAGGAGCATTGTCCAGCAGCCAAAGGTTGGATGAGGCACAGGCCTTGAACCTCTTCTATCAACACTTCCCTGTCACAGTTGATAGACAATCAATCAAGAAGAAGGACAGACTACTGATTGCAGGAAGTTATGAGAGATACTGTTATGACAAGTGGAGAAGCCAGCAAGAGAAAATGAGATGGGATTATGTGATCGGTAAAATGCAGCTAAAATACAGTAAACTGAATACAATTTGATCATATTAGGTATTATGAGAATGTACTTGATTTAGTCACATAACTACGACTAAGTATTCCTGGATAAGGGCTTCTGCTATTGAATTAAATGAAATGAATAATAACACATTTATGTTTGTCTTTGCATTGTTACAGCTCACTTCCCCAGAAGAGAACCCACTGCCAGTCAAGTAGAGATATACATTGAATGGCAGAACTGGTAGAAGAACAAAGTGAAGATGGAGGATGTCCTTCGTTACTGGCAACCTTCAAGCAACACTGACACAACAAAAGACAACAAGGCAATTATGAAGCTGGTGAAGTCCCAGAAGTGGAAAGGACTGTACATTGCCAGTGACCCTGTCATAGGAAGAAAGATCATGACGACACAGACATTTGCTAAAGGGGAAGTCGTCTGTGACTACCACGGTCTCCCACTCTCAGGGAAGCAGGGGAAATAACTTTTGGCAGCAACAGAGGAAGACGAGATGGGGTACCTTTTACATCTACAAGGATGCATCAGGGAAAACGTGCTACATAGATGCCAAGACTGTGCCCTGCCCTTGCCACCCAGAGATGGACACAATTGGACGGAGGATCAACCACTCCAGAAAGAGAAGCAACATAAAGAGGATGGCAAAGTGTGGAACGTTATCCTTTTCATTGCCCAACGAGACATTCCGGTGCAGGAAGAACTGTTATTTGACTATGGGGTGTAAAGAAAATATTTTGGTGGAGAAGAAGATTTGGAATGGCTTGACAGCTAGGCCAGTCAGCATGAAATCAACAATAACTGATGGGACTCAAAAATATCCTTAAACCCCTTTTTAAAATGTAAATCTGTAATTTTGGTAATATATTTAGCCATGCATGTTCAACTTAAAATGTCAGTTTTGGGTATCCTGCACTTTAAAATAAACAACACATTTAAAGAAAACCTGCATATTGTTTTTATTTTCACCCACACTTTTGGCAGATGCCATCTTGCTAAAAAATGTCTCAGGTGTTGTTTCCTAGGCCATTGCTCTGATGTTTGAGGCTTCTCAAGCTGAGGAATTTCACACCTCTGTGTGGGGGTTTCACAAGCTATTAGGGTTAGAGAGGAAGTATTATGTGCAGTAGTCAGAATTGCTTCTATATAACAAGACATTCTCCCAAGAACTGTCTGATACAGTTGCCCCCCAGGAGACCAGCTACACCCTCATCCAGGTTGAACACCCGATATCCCCCACCACCCAGGAGACCAGCTACACCCGGATCCCCAACCTGGTTGAACCCCCGCTAACCCCCACCGCCCAGGAGACCAGCTACACCCAAACCGAACCAAAGAAGACTGGCATAAAGTCCTGTCACCCTGTCACCCTAAAAAAATTCCAACCCACTGAGCATGACACAGACAACCCCTTCCAACCACGACCAAGGAAGAGGAAATATGACTACATGCGAAAAGGTAAATCAGTATCCAACTTATATTGTTTTTTAATAAATCGTAATGCTGTCAATAACTTCAATTATTTTTTTCATAAATTAATACAACAATTCCAGTGATTGATGATCCCCTACTTTTCGGGAGGCAGGCATATTATACACTCTTAGAAAAAAGGGTTCCAAAAGGGTTCTTCAGCTGACCCCATAGTAGAACCCTTTTTGGTTCCAGGTAGAACTCTATTGGGTTCCATGTAGAACCCTTTGTCTTAAGGGTTCTACATCGAACCAAAAAGGGTTCTCCTATGGGGACAGCCAAATAACAATTTCTAAGAGCGTAGTCTAAGGCTAGGCATAGATGTAAAGTGAATAATGCAAATGACTGGCACACTAACTTCATTAATTTTCTGATAGGTGGTGATTAAATAAATGTATTTATTGTTTCAGTGCATCCGGGGCAAATTATTTTCCCTATTCTCGAAATTCTTGTCAATAGAACTTCAGAGGAGGTAAATCATCTGCAGTACATTGAAATTCCTGTGACTGTATTTACAGGCTAATCCTAGTGCAACACCAATTGTAGTTAACTTGCAGTACATAGACCTTGTAGTTAAAGAGGCAATATGTAACCAAATTCACATAGAAATGTGAGTTACAGATCTTTCATTCTACTTGAAAGCAAGTCTAAGAACCAGTAGATCTGTTAGACAGTGTGCGTTATTTCTGTGCTTCCCGTTCTTAAGTTTTGTTTTAGAGTCTTTTACTTTGGTTTTGTACAACAGCTTCAAACAGCTGACATTACCAACCATGACATTGTGGAGAGATTTCTGCATAGTGCAGCTTTTAAATAAAAAATACATTTATATTTCTTGCATAATAAAGGATCAGGAGCAGAAAGTGAGATGGAAGCCATGCTCTGGATGGTATGTTTACTTCAACTAATCTCCTAGAAAGAATTGAGAATATACTGTACACTCAATACCATATGTATTTTGACAGTGAAGCTAAAATGTACAATTTTAATCTAAACTCCAGCATTTTGAATTTGAGATCAAATGTTTCATATGAGGCGATAGTACAGAAGGTCACCTTTTTACAATTTTGAAAAGAAAGTACTTTATGCATATAGTCCCACCCATTTGAAGAAGCCATAAGTATTTTGACAAATTCACTTACAGTGGGGGAAAAAAGTATTTAGTCAGCCACCAATTGTGCAAGTTCTCCCACTTAAAAAGAAGAGAGAGGCCTGTAATTTTCATCATAGGTACACGTCAACTATGACAGACAAAATGAGGAAAAGAAATCCAGAAAATAACATTGTAGGATTTTTTATGAATTTATTTGCAAATTATGCTGGAAAATAAGTATTTGGTCAATAACAAAAGTTTCTCAATACTTTGTTATATACCCTTTGTTGGCAATGACACAGGTCAAACGTTTTCTCTAAGTCTTCACAAGGTTTTCACACACTGTTGCTGGTATTTTGGCCCATTCCTCCATGCAGATCTCCTCTAGAGCAGTGATGTTTTGGGGCTGTCGCTGGGCAACACGGACTTTCAACTCCCTCCAAAGATTTTCTATGGGGTTGAGATCTGGAGACTGGCTAGGCCACTCCAGGACCTTGAAATGCTTCTTACGAAGCCACTCCTTCATTGCCCGGGCGGTGTGTTTGGGATCATTGTCATGCTGAAAGACCCAGCCACGTTTCATCTTCAATGCCCTTGCTGATGGAAGGAGGTTTTCACTCAAAATCTCACGATACATGGCCCCATTCATTCTTTCCTTTACACGGATCAGTCGTCCTGGTCCCTTTGCAGAAAAACAGCCCCAAAGCATGATGTTTCCACCCCCATGCTTCACAGTAGGTATGGTGTTCTTTGGATGCAACTCAGCATTCTTTGTCCTCCAAACACGACGAGTTGAGTTTTTACCAAAAAGTTATATTTTGGTTTCATCTGACCATATGACATTCTCCCAATCCTCTTCTGGATCATCCAAATGCACTCTAGCAAACTTCAGACGGGCCTGGACATGTACTGGCTTAAGCAGGGGGACACGTCTTGCACTGCAGGATTTGAGTCCCTGGCGGCGTAGTGTGTTACTGATGGTAGGCTTTGTTACTTTGGTCCCAGCTCTCTGCAGGTCATTCACTAGGTCCCCCCGTGTAGTTCTGGGATTTTTGCTCACCGTTCTTGTGATCATTTTGACCCCACGGGGTGAGATCTTGCGTGGAGCCCCATATCGAGGGAGATTATCAGTGGTCTTGTATGTCTTCCATTTCCTAATAATTGCTCCCACAGTTGATTTCTTCAAACCAAGCTGCTTACCTATTGCAGATTCAGTCTTCCCAGCCTGGTGCATGTCTACAATTTTGTTTCTGGTGTCCTTTGACAGCTCTTTGGTCTTGGCCATAGTAGAGTTTGGAGTGTGACTGTTTGAGGTTGTGGACAGGTGTCTTTTATACTGATAACAAGTTCAAACAGGTTCCATTAATACAGGTAACGACTTATTTTCCACCATAATTTGCAAATAAATTCATAAAAAATCCTACAATGTGATTTTCTGGATTTTTCTTTCTCAATTTGTCTGTCATAGTTGACGTGTACCTATGATGAAAATTACAGGCCTCTCTCATCTTTTTAAGTGGGAGAACTTGCACAATTGGTGGCTGACTAAATACTTTTTTCCCCCACTGTATAGTGTATTAAAGTTATTAAACCTTTTATTTAAAATACTAAATTCTGGAGTATAGATCCATATTTCACATTTTAGCTTCACTGTCCAAATACATATGGTTTTGGTTGTACCTTGGTATTGGATCTAACGTTACAGTGCCTTGCAAAAGTACTCATACCCCTTGGAAACGCCTTTGACAGCGATAACAGCTGTGAGTCTTCTCAGGTAAGTCTCTTAGAGCTTAAAACCAGGATTGTGCAATATTAGCCCATTATTCGTTCCATAATTCTTCAAGCTAGGTCAATATGTTGGGGATCATGGCTAGACAGCAATTGTAAAGTCTTGCAATAGATTTCCAATCAGATTTAAGTCCAAACTTTAACTTGGCAACTCAAGAACATTCTCTGTCTTCTTGCTAAGCAACTCCAGTGTAGATTTGTCATTGTCTTGTAGGTAATTGTCCTGCTGAAAGGTGAATTCCTCTCCCAATGTCTGGTGTAAAGCACACTGAACCAGATTTTCCTTTAGCATTTTGTCTGTGCTTAGCTCCATCCCGTTTCTTTTCATCCTGAAAAACTCCACACTTTTTAATGATGTCAATCATACCCATACCATGATGCAGCCAGCACCAATCTTGAAAATACGGAGTTAGTTACTCAGTGATGTGTTGTGTTGGATTTGACCCAAACAACATAACAACATTTTAAAATCACCAATGGCCTCATGGTAACACCCCTGAGCAATTTCATTCATGTCCTGCAGCTCAGTTCAGAAGGATGACTATCTTTGATGTGTCTTGGTGGTTTAATACATAATCCACACCATAATTATTAACTTGATCATACTTAAAGAGATATGAAATGTCTGATTTGTTATTGTTACCCATCTACCAATCACTGCTCTTTTTTATGAGGCTTTCGAAAAGCTACCTGGTCTTTGTAGTTGAATCTGAGCTTGAAATTCAATAATTGACTGAGGGACCTTACAGATGTTGTATGTATGGGGGACAGAGGTATGGGTAGTCATTCAAATATAATGTCAACCCCTATTGAGTCCATATAACATATTATGTGATTTGTTAAGCCAAATGTAACTTGTGAAATAATTTAGGCATGCCTAAACAAAGGGGCTGAAATACTTATGTAACGACTATTTTAGTTCTCAAATGTTGAATTAGTCTTCATAAAAAATCAAAATGTTCATCCACTTTGACATTAGAGTACACAATTTTGAGTTGATTGTTGACGAAAAATTAAAATGAAATCAATTTCAATCCAACTTTGTAACACAATAAAATGTGGAGAAATCCAAGGGGTATGAATACTTTTGCAAGGCACTTTATGTAGTTGAAATAATATATATTTGAGAGGAGAAGGTGCTTGACCAACGGGAGACAAGGTGCAACCAAAAATCATAAAACCTTTTGAAAAGAATAGGTGCAACCCTTGCTCACGATTAAATATTGAATGATTTATTTTCTATTTCTGCTTAAAAACATGACGTTCCTTTTTATGTTTTCTTTCTTGTCTTACAGTGGCAAGAAATGGGACGATGACTGGATCAAGGCCGAGGACCGGTTTTCTCCAGTTTAACCTCTACTTTATGCACAAATGTCTTCCTCACTCTCCCTTCACATTCATCACTGTCAATCATAAATGGTTGGCTAGATTCGTCATGATTCCCCATTGAAACGTTCATGGAGCATCAGCATGCCAACCATTTGATCTCAATCAGTTTCATGAGAATATGCATTTAGATCTTCTTGATATACAGTGAGCTACAAAAGTATTGCAACTGTGACAAATTTTTTGTTGTTTTGGCTCTGTACTCCAGCACTTTGGATTTGAAATGATACAAGGTTAACTATGAGGTTAAAGTCAGCCTGCCATCTTTAATTTGAGGGTATTTTCATCCATATCTGGTGAACCGTTTAGAAAACACTTTTTGTGCGTAGTCTCCCCATTTTAGGGGACCAAAAGTATTGTGATAAATTCACTTTATATGTTTATTCAAGTAGTCAGAAGTTGAGTATTTTTGTATTTTATGTTTGAATTGATTCAGTTTACTATGTTATTAAATATGTACGTTTAATTCCACTCTCTGTCCATTCCTGACCTTTAGCTTCTGCCTATTCTATAACGCAATGCACATAGCTAATTATCTTATGGAGTAGATACAACAATATTTACTGTATAGACTGTTAATTTGCAAGTTATATAGTCAATGGGCTCCAGATCAAACGTGTTGGTCTTTCAGCCAAAGCACCCCATACAGAAGCAATAATTTGATATAATAAAGAACAAACAAAAATCAGGCTATATGAATCAGACAGTACTAGGTCATATGGTTGAAAATCACAGATTTTATCGTGATTTGACTGTTTACAGTAGGCAGAAATCATCTTGTGGTCTTCCTATTTGTTGTTAGTGACAGTCTCCAGTCTCCACTGCCGTGGTTCTGAACTCGCCACGGCATTCCTTGCATTTCTACCGCACTAGCTAGCAGTAGCTGTCTGTGGTCCTGGAATAAAACGTTGGCTCACTATTAGAAAAGGCACACAGGTTAATATACACAGTTCCTCATTTTACCTGTGCCTTTTCCAATATAGTTAAGCTACAACATTATGTTTGGAACAAATGCATGTAAATCTGAGACTTAAAGGTCACTTGTTTCCTTTTGTCTTTCTACTTTAACAATGTTAGTTCAATGGATAAAGGTACAGGATCCTTTCTTTCCAAATATATATATATTTTTTGTCATTTAGCAGACGCTCTCATCCAGAGCGACAGCACACATTTTTTTGTATTATTATTTTTATATACTGTCCCCCCTTGGGAAGCGAACCCACAACCATGGCGTTGCAAACACCATGCTCTACCAACTGAGCTACATCCCTGCCGGCCATTCCCTCCCCTACAATGGGCCAATTGTGCGCCGCCCCATGTGTGTGCCGGTCACAGCCAGCTACAACAGAGCCTGGATTTGAACCAGGATCTCTAGTGGCACAGCTAGCACTGCGATGCAGTGCCTTGCGCCACTCTGGAGACAAATTCCACCCTACTCCTTGGAAAGTGGACTACTTTTAACCAGATGCCTAAGCACATAGTACAATGTTGATATATTAGTTATGAGCAGTGGATTGGGCTGATCAACTTTAGTACTTAGTGAATGTCTTATGAGTAATGAGAAAATAATAATCAAAAGTGATGAGAATGTTGCATTTTGGACGACTGACCTTGATCTTCGCAATTCATATCCAAGTTTATTATAGGCCTATAGGCTAGGCGTAGCTAGGCTATATAGTAAAATACATAGGCCTACATGTATATCCACATATCTTATTTTTTGTTATATATATAAATATATATCTATATATATATATATATATATATATATATATAGATTATATACACAGTATATTTAATGCTATTACATATATTAATTTACCTGAATTTTTTCTGTTGGATTGTTACGAACCCCGTGGCTTTAAACGTCTAGGGTGATGGACATGAGACCCGTAACATAATTAATGCAAATTATAAGTGTGACATGGAACAGTGAGAACGAAAAACTACACGATAACCATAAACTACCGTCAAACATAAAAGGTTTATTGCTGAACACACGGTAAAGGTTTGGGGAAAAGGGCTGAGCAGGACCCAAGAAATGAAACAATAGTGTAAAACACCCCTAAACTGATCTTGCCTGCCTCAAGAACCGCTAAGCTACTGCTAGTCATACAAAAGTACAGTGGGTGGTCCGCTCAGGTCTAACTAGTGTTTTTAGACAGATTTCTTCCTACGGGTAATGTACGCCCAAGGGCAACTTGCTTAAACTCCCCTTTTCCCAGAAACACACAAAGTTACCAAACAGAGTAATCAGAAAATTAGTGAGTACACAATACACAGGATACCACAGTATCCATACTCACATACGGAAATAGTCTCTAACAAAATTACCAAACAGAGTAACCAAACTTAGTGAGTACACAATACACAGGATACCACAGTATCCATACTCACATACGGAAACAGTCTTTTCTCTACAAACACAACGGACTGGTTTTTATACAAAGGGATGTGTGATTGAAAAACCAGCAACAGGTGGTGCCATGCCGAGGAATGTTCACTGATTGGTCCACCTTAGCAATCAGCAGACATCTCAACGACCACCAATCAGGAACATACAGGACACCTGTGATTAGGGCAGAAGGAGAGGAAAAACACAGGACACAGGACATGGATATAGGCCTACCCCTGAGTCATATTGACAAGCAGCATGTTTAGCGCATTGAGACAGACCGTCTATCTGTTTGCGCTCTAAGCTAGTTGTCCGCGAAAATATTTGATGAAGATCAAAGCCAAATCATGCCTCAACTGCTTTTTAGAAAAGCAGTTGCTTATCAGGAATATGATGTGCCGAGGACCATGGCAATAGAAGTGCGGTAGGGACTGATCAGAGCCTGAAGGTACAGAGGTGCCGTTCCCCTCACTGCTCCATAGGCAAGCACCATGGTCTTGTAGCGGATGCGAGCTTCAACTGGAAGCCAGTGGAGTGTGCGGAGGAGGGGGGTGACGTGAGAGAACTTGGGAAGGTTGAACACCAGACGGGCTGCGGCATTCTGGATGAGTTGTAGGGGTTTAATGGCACAGGCAGGGAGGCCAGCCAACAGCGAGTTGCAGTAGTCCAGACGGGAGATGACAAGTGCCTGGACCAGGACCTGCGCCGCTTCCTGTGTAAGGCAGGGTCGCACTCTCCGAATGTTGTAGAGCATGAACCTGCAGGAGCGGGTCACCGCCTTGATGTTGGCGGAGAACGACAGGGTGTTGTCCAGGGTCACGCCTAGGCTCTTCGCACTCTGGGAGGAGGACACAGCGGAGTTGTCAACCGTGATGGCGAGATCATGGAACGGGCAGTCCTTCCCCGGGAGGAAGAGCAGCTCCGTCTTGCCAGGGTTCAGCTTGAGGTGGTGATCCGTCATCCATACTGATATGTCTGCCAGACATGCAGAGATGCGATTCGCCACCTGGTTATCAGAAGGGGGAAAGGAGAAGATTAGTTGTGTATCGTCAGCGTAGCAATGATAGGAAAGGCCATGTGAGGATATGACAGAGCCAAGTGACTTGGTGTATAGGGAGAAAAGGAGAGGGCCTAGAACCGAGCCCTGGGGGACACCAGTGGTGAGAGCACGTGGTGCGGAGACAGCTTCCCGCCACGCCACTTGGTAGGAGCGACCGGTCAGGTAGGACGCAATCCAGGAGTGAGCCGCGCCGGAGATGCCCAGCTCGGAGAGGGTGGAGAGGAGGATCTGATGGTTCACAGTATCAAAGGCAGCAGACAGGTCTAGAAGGACAAGAGCAGAGGAGAGAGAGTTAGCTTTAGCAGTGCGGAGAGTCTCCGTGACACAGAGAAGAGCAGTCTCAGTTGAATGACCAGTCCTGAAACCTGATTGGTTTGGATCAAGAAGGTCATTCTGAGAGAGATAGCAAGAGAGTTGGCTAAAGACGGCACGCTCAATAGTTTTGGAAAGAAAAGAAAGAAGGGATACTGGTCTGTAGTTGTTGACATCAGTGGGGTCGAGTGTTGGTTTTTTGAGAAGGGGAGCAACTCTCGCTCTCTTGAAGACGGAAGGGACATGGCCAGCGGTCAAGGATGAGTTGATCAGCGAGGTGAGGTAGGGGAGAAGGTCACCGGAGATGGTCTGGAGAAGGGAGGAGGGGATGGGGTCAAGCGGGCAGGTTGTTGGGCGGCCTGCAGTCACAAGTCGCAGGATTTTATCTGGAGAGAGAGGGGAGAAAGAAGTCAAAGCATAGGGTAGGGCAGTGTGAGCAGGACCAGCAGTGTCATTAGACTTAACAAACGAGGATCGGATGTCGTCAACCTTCTTTTTTCAAAGTGGTTGACGAAGTCATCCACAGAGAGAGAGGAGGGGGGGGATTCAGGAGGGAGGAAAATGTGGCAAAGAGCTTCCTAGGGTTAGAGGCAGATGCTTGGAATTTAGAGTGGTAGAAGGTGGCCTTAGCAGCAGAAACAGATGAAGAAAATGTAGAGAGGAGGGAGTGAAAAGATGCCAGGTCGGCAGGGAGTTTAGTTTTCTTCCATTTCCGCTCCGCTGCCCGGAGCTCTGTTCTGTGAGCTCGCAATGAGTCATCAAGCCACGGAGCTGGAGGGGAGGACCGAGCCGGCCGGGAGGATAGGGGGACACAGAGAGTCAAAGGATGCAGAAAGGGAGGAGAGGAGGGTTGAGGAGGCAGAATCAGGAGATTGGAGGGAGAAGGATTGAGCAGAGGGAAGAGATGATAGGATGGAAGAGGAGAGAGTAGTGGGAGAGAGAGAGCGAAGGTTGCGGCGGCGCATTACCATCTGTGTAGGGGCAGAGTGAGTAGTGTGGGAGGAGAGTGAGAGAGAAAAGGAAACAAAGTAGTGGTCGGAGACATGGAGGGGAGTTGCAGTGAGATTAGTAGAGGAGCAGCATCTAGTGAAGATGAGGTCAAGCGTATTGCCTGCCTTGTGAGTAGGGGGGACGGTGAGAGGGTGAGGTCAAAAGAGGAGAGGAGTGGAAAGAAGGAGGCAGAGAGAAATGAGTCAAATGTGGACATAGGGGAGGTTGAAATCCCCCAAAACTGTGAGGGGTGAGCCATCCTCAGGGAAGGAACTTATCAAGGCGTCAAGCTCATTGATGAACTCTCCAAGGGAACCTGGAGGGCGATAGATGACAAGGATATTAAGCTTAAATGGGCTAGTGACTGTGACAGCATGGAATTCAAATGAGGAGATAGACAGATGGGTTAGGGGAAAAATTGAGAATGTCCACTTGGGAGAGATGAGGATTCCTGTACCACCACCCCTCTGACCAGATGCTCTCGGGGTATGCGAGAACACATGGTCAGACGAGGAGAGAGCAGTAGGAGTAGCAGTGTTTTCAGTGGTGATCCATGTTTCCGTCAGCGCCAGGAAGTCGAGGGACTGGAGGTTGGCATAGGCTGGGATGAAGTCAGCTTTGTTGGCAGCAGAACGGCAGTTCCAGAGGCTGCCTGCGACCTGGAACTCCACGTGGGTGGTGCGTGCAGGGACCACCAGGTTAGAGAGGCAGCAGCCACGCGGTGTGGTGTGTTTGTGTAGCTTGTGCAGAGAGGAGAGAACAGGGATAGGCAGAGGCATAGTTGACAGGCTGTAGCAAATGGCTACAAAAATGCAGAGGAGACCTTGGCTTTACAAGCGCCGTGCTCTACCAGCTGAGCTACAGAGGACCACAAATAATGGGTAATGGGTATAGGGGTTGAAAGGCCACATATAGGCTGTTGAATGTTAATATTGTCAATTTTTTGAGCTTCTAGAAGCATCAACATCATTAAACTTTATACAACACCAGGAAACCTTTGTAAGAGGTCAGGTCTGGTCATGGAATGTTTTTTGTAGCTCAGTCTTATGGCTTGGCACAAATAATATTTTACATTAATCAGAAATAATTATGCAATCCCATACCCCTGGTGGCCATGGGGTGCTCAATAGCGCTACCCACAGTCTACTTTTTCACAAACTTTGATGATTCTTTAATCAAGAATAGATTAAAATCCCCTCCTATCACCAAGTGCCTATTTGTAACACACAGGGGCGCCAGACAGTCCACCATCTCCCTCCTGTCTGCCGCCACCTGTGGCCCATACACCCCCACTAACCTATACCTACTATCCCTAAAAGTAACATCCACCCCCACAACCCTGCCCTGTATCACAACAAAAGTATCTTCTATTTTCACCTCCCTATTCCCAAACAAAATCCCCACGCCTGTTGAATGAACCCTACCTGTACCCCAAACTGACTCCCCCTTATCCCACTCCCTCCTAAACCTTTCAACATCCCCTCCATCCCTCAGGTGAACCTCCTGTAAAAAAACAAACATCAATACCCACCCCTTCCAAAAAACTAAAAACTGCCCTCCTCTTAACAAAATCCCTCAACCCCCTTACATTTAAACTGAAAATATTAACAGAAAGATCCATTATAAAATAAACCTCACATCAACAAAAACGAAAACCAACAATAACAAACACAGGAGACTCACCCGATGCTCCCCTGCTTCATCTCATCCGGCAGGGACGTCTTCTCCTCTCCTGACGTCCCCCCGTCCTCCTCCATCTCTCCAACCCAGGATGCAGGCATAGTGTTAAGCCTTGTAAAGCCCTGCATCCTGGGTTCCCCCTCAACTTCCTCCCTCCCTGTAGGCTGCTGGGCTGATAGTAGGGGACCCCACCACCCCAAACAGGAGTTGAGATCCCCCCTCAGACAACCAGGCCTGAACCAATCCTTGGGAGTCACCATCCACCAAACGTTGAGGGACTGAGGAAACCAACGAGGACGAGGGCGTTCTTCCCTCCCCCATCACTCGCTTGGCCACCCCCTCCCCCACCCCCTCCCCCACCCCCCCACTCCCCTCCCCCTCACAGCCTGTCGAGCCCCCCCTCCTCTTCCCTTTCTTCTTCTTTGGTGTTGGAGGCAACGGGGAGACACCACCCCCCCTCCCCGCTATCTCCTCCACCATTCCCCTCATCTCTTCAACTAAGGCGCTCGACATGCTGTCCCCCCACTCCTTCCCCCTTCTCCGCTCCTTCTTCTGGTCCCGTCTCTGCTTCTCCTTCCATTCCCGTCACTGTTTCCTCCTCCTCCTCCTCTCTCTCCACTGACCCAGCCTCCTTCTCCTCCGCTCCTTCACCTCCTTCCGCCTCTTTCCCCTCCTCTCCTCCTGTTCCAGCCTTCTCTTCTCCTCGCCCCTCTCCTCTCGCAGCCTCCTTCCTCCCGTCCTCTTCCTGTGCATTCTTTTCCCCTGTGCCATTACTGTCATCCGCTCCCTTTCTCTTCTCCCCCCATCCCCCGCTCCAGCTGCAGACGCGTACGACCCCTTACGAGCTGGGCAATCACGCCACAGGTGTGCTAACGAGCCACACCCGTGGCAAGCCTTGGGCTCGTCACAATCCTTGGCCTCATGCTCTCCCGACCCACAGAACCTGCACTTTCTGGTGTTGCACGAGGCCAGGATATGGCCGTAGACCATACACCGCCTGCAGAACAGAGGCTGACGGGCATAAAACAATGTCCCCCTGTCAGCCCCCAGGGAGAACATTGCCGGAGGATGGAGGTAGCCACTCAAACCCTTCGGGTCCTCCCTGAGAAGCACCTGGAACCCTCTCCTCCCGTTCCAGAATCCCAGGGAGTCCCTCACCTCCTCATCCTTTACATGCGGATTGTACATTGTTACGGTGACCACCCTGAAATTGTTCCTTGCCAGGCTGGTCACCTCGTAATGGCACAGAGGTCTTGCTCCTTTCCCTTCCCTCACCTTCTTCTTCACGCCGTCATGCTTCTCCTCCAAGTGGAATGTCACGTTGTACGCGTTCTCCATCGGGTTCCCCTGAAGGCACAGAACATCTTTCACCTGTAGCTTCAGGCACCCCATCAGGATATTTCTCCCGACCGTCTCTCTTCCCCACGGCTCCATCTCCTTGTCCGTCCAGGAAAACCTCAGCGTGTTTGCCAAACCCATCCCTGGTATTGGCTTCTGCTGCTCCATCTTTCCCCAAAAAAGCTCTCTTAACCAAGAAGCCAAAGAAAAATGAAAACCGAAAAAATCCGGTTCCCACCAAATCCAAAAAGATAAGAAAACCTCCTCCCTCGTACCTTTTTTCGACCTTCTGACTCAGCGGGCTTTGGGGCACCTCGGTACCAAGCTTGATCTGAGCCAAAAGGCCGAGAAGCGATAACCCACAAATTGAACCCTGCACCCGCCGGGCACCAGGGGGTCTCGGGAGACCTCAGCTGTTTGGCTAAAGTGTGCTCCACCCATCGCCACCCCTCCACGTTTCCATGGCGACAGGCGAGTGTTTTCTCCAAAAAGTCGCTAATGCGTCAAGTGCCTACTAGCTCTTTACGTCCAGTGCTACTATTTGTTCAAAGGCCGGAAAATACGCCAGTCGTCGTTGTCGGGCTTGAATTCAATTGGCCGAGTGACTACTTTGACTGGAAAAATACGCCGGTCAGCCAGCACGAACTCAAATGCCTGAGCAAAAAGTCTGCGCGGCAGGCAGGCAGGCAGACGCCGTCTCTGTTGATTTCTCTTGAAACAAGATATCGGGCTCTGCCAGAAGCAAAGCCCCTCCAAAAATACGTTGAACTCGTAAGTGTTCCTCTCCACGGAAGTCTTTAGTAAAAGGCGAAAGGCTTGTGCGTAATGAAGAGAAACCAGAGTCGTATGGAAGTCAGAGGTCGGGGCCCGAGACGCACTCTGTTTACTCAAGGCCGGGTTCTCACGGGTTATCCCCGAACCCACTCGCCAAGTTTTCGGGGGCTGTGGGGAAAAAGTCATAGACAAACAGACAGACAGACACAGACCCACTATCCTGGTGAAGTATTTGTTCTTTTTTTGGCTGAAAAACAGACAGACAGACAGACAGACACTATCCTGGTGAATGCCAAACCAAATATTTTATTTTATATTTTTATTTTTTAAAAGAAAAATGGAGGGAAAACGCTGGACCGCACGAAAAGCGCTTCGCCCTTCTTTCAGTTTGGAAAAAAAAAAATCTTTTTCTTTCCTCTCTTCTGCTGGCTGTTTTACCTACCTCCGTGTAGTTGTTTTCCTTGACAATGGGAGAAAAGTGTTGCACCGTTCCCGGAGGTACTGCAATACCGGGTCGATGCGTGGAGCGGACGGAGCAAGCCCCATTTCCGACTCCCTGTTCGAAAAATCCATTTAATATGTAGTCCTCCAATGGGGGACGTATCAGATATTAAACTGATAAGAACAGATTTTTCTTTTTCTTTTGGAAAAGTTTTTATTGTACATTTCCTTTAAAACAGCTCACATTTGAAATACATTTACACACATAAAAACGGCATCACGTGCATAAAAACCAGCATTACATTACAATTAAATTTAAAAGGGTACATGTTGTTTATTTAAAACAATCCTACATAAAAGTACCCAATCCTGTAAAAGCCAATTAGTAAAAGCCATTTTAAAATGTGTGTACATGATTTAACAAAGTAAAAATATTTTTAAGACATAAGAAGCCTGTCAAAAGTCACTTTGTTAAAAAGCTGTCTTCGGTCCCTTGTACCAAAACGGGGTGAGTCCTTATCAAAAAAGCCTCCTCCTGCTCTTCCTTAATCGACTACGTACCCGTCCGTCGGGGCCCAGAGGAGACTCCTCCCCTAGGCGCATCGCCCTAGGCGCCGCAGCGCTGTCAGGCCGTGGCCGCCGGGACTTTGGGTGTTGTGGGGTACCCTTCGCCTGGGGTCGAGGCCTTCTGTCGTTCGTACCACCCCAGGGCTTCTGTGGCTACCAAAGCCACTGCCTGGGGGGTGGTCTCTACCTGTTTCCCTACCAGCAGGTTGCGGGAGGACCACAGTGCATCCTTCAGACACGTGAGGGTGGGCCAGAGTTGTGTGAAGGCCTTTGTTGTTATAGGCCTTCGGCCCACCCCATACAGCACGAGCTGGGGCGTTAGGTCCTCCCCTGCTGGCAGGCGTGGGGAGATCAGGGGGCCTGCTTCCTTCCACAGGTCCTGTGCGGCTCTGCACTCCCAGAGCAAGTGCCTCACCGACTCCTCCTGGCCGCAGCCTGGTCGGGGGCACGCGGATGTCCTCGCCATGCCCCGGGAGTGCATAACGGCCCTGACCGGGAGGATCTCATGGGCGACCATCCAGGACAGGTCACGGTGCCAATTCAGCAGAGCAGGATGGGCCACGTTGCGCCAAACCGTTGTGGGCTCGCCTATAGCAAGCCCACGCACTGGACACACCGGTTCCCATTCCTGCACAAGAGAGAGAAGAGAGCGGTGTTTAGTTAAAACTGTGACAGGCTCTTTTTCCAGTTTAAAATGTCTTAACTTTTGTAGCTGTATATAGTGGGTGGGGAGCAGGAAAGAGACTGGGGCTCGCAGGTCGACTGGGATCAGCCTCAGAGACCTGAGGTAAGACCCCAGCCAGAACCTTGCGAGGGCCTGGGTCTTGTTGACCGGGGAGGTGGCAAGAGTAAGATGTAACGCTGTATAGCGGCTGCCCAGGAACAAGTAGAGGTCAGGCAAGCCTTTCCCCCCCCTTGAACCTGGGCCTCTTCACCACCTCCCTCCTCAGCCTCTCCCACTTGCTTCCCCACAGAAAATAAAAAAGCATCCGGTCCAGAGCTAAATGTTTTCCTAGGGGGGATAAAAACAGAACTGATTAATAAAAGCACCGGTAAAATCACAGCCTTGATGATTAAAACCTTGCCCTCAAAAGTCAGTCGTCTCAGTCCCCAAAAACCCAGTCTCTGTCTAACAGTCGCTAAAATCCCGGTCCAATTGCCACTACCTCCTCCCTCTCTGTCAAATGTTACCCCCAGAACCCTTATGTCCGTCATTTTAACTGTCAGCGGTAGTCCTGTCAAGTCTGAGTCTGCCCACGGGCCTCTTTCTTACCCCTGTTCAGTCTCTCCCCAGAGGCTCGTCCGTACCAGTCAGTCCTGTCCAGAGTCCTGTCAACAGATAAAAGGTCGGTGCATAAAATGTTTACGTCGTCCATGTAAAAAACGCACTTGGCGGTCATCCCCCCAATCCCCGGGATGCCCACCCCACTGATCCGTTGGTCCCTTCTCAAGACCTGTGCCAGTGGTTCTATGCAGGCCACAAACAGGAGGGGAGATAATGGACATCCCTGACGGACGCCGCAGTGTACTCCCACTGCTCTTGACAAATGCCCATTTACAAGAATTCTGCTGGTGATGTCCCCATACAGCAATCCCACCCAAACTAGAAACCTTTCAGGGAACCCCATTTTTTGCAGTACCTTGAAGAGGTACTGGTGCGAGACCTGATCAAAAGCTTTCTCAAAGTCTAAATTTAGGACTATAAGCCGCATGTTTCTGTCTCTCGCATAACAGATGGCATCTCTGATCAGTACTAGGCTGTCCGTGATCTTCCTTCCCGGAATGGCACAGGCTTGATCCGGGTGGATCACCTCCCCTAAAACAGAAGACATTCTGAGTGTTAAAACCTTGGTAAAAAGTTTACAGTCAAAATTTAAAAGGGTAATCGGTCTCCAGTTTCTAAGGTCAGTCCTGTCGTTTTTCTTGTGTAAAAGAGTCACTATTCCTGTTCTAAAACTGTCAGGTAGTCTGTCAAGTGTTTCAAAGTCAGTAAAAACAGTCAGAAGTTTGTCGGCTAAAACATCCCAAAAGGTCAGATAAAACTCCAAAGGGAGGCCGTCCTCCCCCGGTGATTTACCCCTCTTAAAATGTCCCAGTCCTTTGTCGAGTTCTGTCATTGTAAAATCTTTTATTAGGTCGTTTGTATTGGGTATAGTCCTGTCAATGTATGTTAAAACCTCCTCCATTGTTTCCTCACACACATCTTTAAACACCGAACAATTCCCCATAAAAACCCTCGACTACTTCTTTAATTCCCTCTGTGTCTGTTTTTAAAAACCCATCTTTATCTTTTAAACCTGTCATAACCCTACCCTTGCTAACTATCTTTTTAAAAAAGTACCTGGTACATTTTTCCCCCTCTTCCAATTCCCTTTCTTTACTTCTTAAAATAACCCCCTTGCTCTTCTGTTCTGCTAAAAATGCCATTTCTTTCTTTACTTCTTTTATTTCGTGGTTAAAATCAAAGCCCTGTTGATTTAGGTTAAAATAACGTTCCAGTCGCTTCTGCAGTCCCAACATGCGTCTATCTTTTTCCTTACTTTTTCTCTTTCCTATCTCTCTAAAGAAGGTCCTCGTCTTACCCTTCACCATTTCCCACCACTGTGCTCGTGTGTCAAAAAAGTCCTGTAGCGTCTGCCACTGGCTGAACTGCTCTCTGTACTGGCTAACTACTCTATCATCTTCTAAAAGGGAGCAGTTCAGTTTCCAGGGCCCTCCTCCTACAGTCACACCCAAAGTTAGTGAGAGGGTGCACGTCAGCATTACGTGATCTGAGAAGAAAGCAGGGGTTATTCTAGCATCAGTTGGCGGGCAGTCGCGGGTAAACAGATAGTCAATGCGAGAGGCTCTGGTGCCGTCAACACTGGTCCAGGTGAAGCCCTCCTCTCTTGGATGCAGGGTTTTAAAACAGTCAGTTAGTTTAAAATCCCTGCACAACCCTTGCAATAAAACACTAGACCTATCTACCTTAAAATCTTCTCCCGCTCCTCTCCTGTCTGCTCTACTTAAAACACAGTTAAAATCCCCACCCACCACTAGAGGATCCCTCCCCAGCATGTGGGACTGCAGGTCTTCTAAAAGTGCGCACCGGTCATGTTTGTTATTAAAACCATATACATTTAGCACGTTAAAATCCCTCCCCATAAAAGTACAGTTGGCTAAAAGAGCACGTCCCCCAACCATCACTGTGGTCCCCTTCACCACCACCTGTGGGGTCTTGAATAAAATAGCAAGTGGGTTCGGGGACAACCCACGAGAACCCGGCCTTGAGTAAACAGAGTGCGTCTCGGGCCCCGACCTCTGACTTCCATACGACTCTGGTTTCTCTTCATTACGCACAAGCCTTTCGCCTTTTACTAAAGACTTCCGTGGAGAGGAACACTTACGAGTTCAACGTATTTTTGGAGGGGCTTTGCTTCTGGCAGAGCCCGATATCTTGTTTCAAGAGAAATCAACAGAGACGGCGTCTGCCTGCCTGCCTGCCTGCCTGCCGCGCAGACTTTTTGCTCAGGCATTTGAGTTCGTGCTGGCTGACTGACTGGAAAAATACGCAGAAGTAGTCACTCGGCCAATTGAATTCAAGCCCGACAACGACGACTGGCGTATTTTCCGGCCTTTGAACAAATAATAGCACTGGACGTGAAGAGCTAGTAGGCACTTGACGCATTAGCGACTTTTTGAAAAAAAAACACTTGCCTGTCGCCATGGAAACGTGGAGGGGTGGCGATGGGTGGAGCACACTTTAGCCAAACCGCTGAGGTCTCCCGAGAACCCCGGGTGCCCGGCTCAATTTGTGGGTTATCGCTTCTCGGCCTTTTGGCTAAGATCAAGTGTAGTATCTGTTCTTAAATTTGACAGGGAGGGAGGAGGTAGTGGTAATTGGACCGGGATGTTAGGGACAGTAAGACAGAGACTGGGTTTTTGGGGACTAAGACGACTGACTTTTGAGGGAAAGGTTTTAATCATCAAGGCTGTGATTTTACCTGTCCTCTTATTAATCAGTTCTGTTATTATCCCCCCAAGATCAACTCTTTTAGCTCTGGACCGGATGCTCTTTTATTTCCTGTGGGGAAGCAAGTGGGAGAGGCTGAGGAGGGAGGTGGTGAAGAGGCCCAGGTTCAAGGGGGGGAGAGGCTTGCCTGACCTCTACTTGTTCCTGGGCAGCCGCTTTACATCTCACTCTTGCCACCTCCCCGGTCAACAATAAGACCCAGGCCCTCGCACGGTTCTGGCTGGGGTCTTACCTCAGGTCTCTGAGGCTGATCCCAGTCGACCTGCGAGCCCCAGTCTCTTTCCTGCTCCCCACACACTATGTCCAGCTCAGAACGTTTTTAAGACATTTTAAACTGGAAAAAGAGCCTGTCACAGTTTTAACTAAACACCGCTCTCTTCTCTCTCTTCTGCAGGAACGGGAACCGGTGTGTCCAGTGCGCAGGCTTGCTATAGGCGAGCCCACAACGGTTTGGCGCAACGTGGCCCATCCTGCTCTGCTGAATTGGCACCGTGACCTGTCCTGGATGGTCGCCCATGAGATCCTCCCGGTCAGGGCCGTTATGCACTCCCGGGGCATGGCGAGGACATCCGCGTGCCCCGACCAGGCTGCGGTCAGGAGGAGTCGGTGAGGCACTTGCTCTGGGAGTGCAGAACCGCACGGGACCTGTTGAAGGAAGCAGGCCCCCTGATCTCCCAACGCCTGCCAGCAGGGGAGGACCTAACGCCCCAGCTCGTGCTGTATGGGGTGGGCCGAAGGCCTATTCAACCAAAGGCCTTCACACAACTCTGGCCCACCCTCACGTGTCTGAAGGATGCACTGTGGTCCTCCCGCAACCTGCTGGTAGGGAAACAGGTAGAGACCACCCCCCAGGCAGTGGCTTTGGTAGCCACGGAAGCCCTGGGGTGGTACGAACGACAGGGGGCCTCGACCCCAGGCGAAGGGTCCCCCACAACACCCAAGGTCCCGGCGGCCACGGCCTGACAGCGCTGCGGCGCCTAGGGCGATGCGCCTAGGGGAGGAGTCTCCTCTGGGCCCCGACGGACGGTTACGGAGTCGATTCAGGAAGAGCAGGAGGAGGCTTTTTTGATAAGGACTCACCCCGTTTTTGTACAAAGGACCGAAGACAGCTTTTTTAACAAAGTGACTTTTTGACAGGCTTTTTATGTCTTAAAATTGTTTTTACTTTGTTAAATCATTTGTACACATTTTAAATGGCTTTTACTAATCGGCTTTTACAAGAATGGGTACTTTTATGTAGGATTGTTTTATTGTTTTAAATAAACAACATGTACCTTTTAAAATGTAATTGTAATATAATGCTGGTTTTTATGCACTTTATGCCGTTTTTATGTGTGTGAATGAATTTCAAATGTGAGCTGTTTTAAAGGAAATTATCAATAAAAACTTTTCCAAAAGAAAAAATCTGTTCTTATCAGTTTAATATCTGATACATCCCCCATTGGGGGACTACATATTAAATGGATTTTTCGAACAGGGAGTCGGAAATGGGGCTTGCGCCGTCCGCTCCACGCATCGACCCGGTATTGCAGTACCTCCGGGAACGGTGCAACACTTTCCTCCCATTGTCAATGAAAACAACTACACGGAGGTAGGTAAAACAGCCAGCAGAAGAAGAGAGGGGGAAAAAAAATCCAAACTGAAAGAAGGGCGAATCGCTTTTCGTTCGGTCCAGCGTTTTCCCTCCATTTTTCTTATTAAAAAAATATATAAAAATAAAAAAATTATTTGGTTTGGCATTCACCAGGATAGTGTCTGTCGTTCTTTTTTTGGTGAAAAACAGACAAAATACTTCACCAGGATAGTGGGTCTGTGTCTATCTGTGTTTGTCTGTGACTTTTGTCTGTGACTGCAAAATTTAGAAAGGGCCAATCAGGTAAAAAAGTAGGTCATCCGGAGTAGGTGACACCATAAATTGGAGTTAAAACTGGTCATCCTGAGTAGGTGAACGGGTTAAATAGCCACAAGGGCTTCAAAATATAAAGAAAGTGTTAAATAGAGTAGGTCTGCTCATCTCGTATGGGTGAATGGTTTGCTTGGGCAGCTGTGAATCATTCAACTGTCTGATTCATTTGGGCACAAGTGGCTGCTCATCTGTGTGAGTGACAATAATAAGAAATCCTGCAAGTAATAGCCTTTTCTGTGTTCAGGAGAGAAACTATATTTGAAGTCGTTTGAAGCTGGAGAAAGGGCGTGCCAATCTCACATTAGGAAAGAAGAATAAATGGTGCGTGGATGTTCATTGACCAACTGAGTGTGGAAAATTCACATTGCCAGGAGGGGTAGAATAAATAATGTTGGAAGAACAGGTCACGTTTACGGGTGTGATCGTATGATGTCTACATTGTATTTCAGCCAATCTTTTAGGATATGTTTTGGACATTATATTTGGAAAAATTATAGGTGATGTAGGATTATGGTAAAATTGACCACAGTAAAAAAATTTGCCTTGCTACCTGGCTGGTGATGTTGGGGAGTTTGTATCTGATGAAAGAACAAGAAAAAACAGTTTTGGTTTTAGAAAACTGTACTGTCATAAAAGTATTGTGTAATGATAAAAAACTGTGTTGTTCTTAACAGTGTTCGACTTACTTGGCATGAAACCTTTGTAGGTCATTGGAAGGGTTGTAGATGGCTCTTCCAGCTGTGGAAATGAAGAATCTCTCATCTTCTTCCACGTCATCACAGTTTTGAAGAAAAGCTGGTCGAACGTGTCGGTAGTACGTATCCAACCACTGAAAATGTAGACAAAAAAAACATATTTACCAGGTTTGTATTAAATCAATCTCATTCACAATAACCAGATTGTGGTAAATATACTTACTGCATCTTCCTCCTCGTCTAACAAAACGGTTGCCACCTGCTGTGTCCCTGTCTTGTGTTGCTTAACACCGATGACAGTCCATTTCTCACCATTTGGCAAGATGTGCGCCTTCCTTGAGAGCCATTCGTTCAGCTACAATAGGAATTGTGACATATCAATTAAACATATGCCAAAAAAGCAAATACGATTCAACATTATAGCAATTAAATGACATTAGTTATCTTACGGTCATATTATTTACAACTCCAGCACTTTGGAGTTGTTTCAGCATGAGCAGAGACTCCAGGTAGTAGAGTTGTTCATTTTCGTCCAAAGATTCTTCACTCATGGCCTTCCCAATGACACCCAGAAAGTCTTTCTTGGCCACCTCCAAGATTGCCAAACATTCTTTTGGTGTCTTTTCAACTGTCACCATCTGTGTGCACCTGCAGAAAAACAATAATACATTAATGATTTGAAGAATGACAACAATACACACTTAAAATGTTAACTTCATTTCCATGAGGATCAATTTTAAATATATACCTTTTGCCAGTAATTTCCTGAGACACCTGCTTGCTCATGGACTTCTGTAAGTCATTCAGGCAGTCTTGGAAATGCTTATGTGTAGTAGTTGTTTATGAGATTATTTATATGTGTATTTACTTACGGTTGGTACAAGGCAGACTGATCATCCTCCATGTTGATGTCTGATTCTGCATCTACATCTGCATCTTCAGTTGGTGCCAACACATGAGCCACTTCCACTTGGCTGAAATATCATACAGATAAACAAAAACAATTATATTATATTACAATCAAACATAATTGGACGACAGTTTAAATGAGTTAAAATACGATGTAACTTGCATATATATTATTTTATCAGTGTAAGAAATAGCTTACACAGGTTCTTGTTTGACTTCTGGCTTGTTCTTAACAATATGACCAGTTTCTTCAAGCTTCTGGATCAGGAGTCGGAGACTGTCTTGCTGTATAACGATACAGCTGAGTAAGCTGTAGTCAAAGATCCTGCCTTTGCAAAGATGCTCTATCATGGAATCTCGGGCAGCGGCGACTTCTTGAACAATCTCTTGTTTTGTTTTTAAATTCATGCACACTCTGCTGAGGTGTAGAGAGATATTGTCCTTGTTCTTCAAGCAAAATCTGCAGACAAGAGGGATCCTTCTTTGTTTTCTGTAAGACAGTAAATGCACAATAAGTACATGTAATGAAGTTAATAGCAATATGTCAATACTTACACACCTATTATTACTAGTGCTAGCAGAGCTACTACTAACATTAATAACAGCAACGTTACTGTGGTTGAATTGTGTTTCTGGGCGGCAGGTAGCTTAGTGGTTAAGAGCATTGTGCCAGTAACCGAAAGGTCACTGGTTCTAAGCCAACTAGGTGAAAAATCTGTCGGTGTGCCCTTGAGCAAGGCACTTAACCCTAATTGCTCCTGTAAGTCGCTCTGGATAAGAGCGTCTGCTAAATGACAAAAAAATATATATATATATATATATATATAGCCTCAACGGTTCTAATGCTCTCAACCAAAAGCACCTCAAATTTAGGTCAGGCTTCATTTTGGGCCTACTACTAACATTAATAACAGCAACATACTAACAGTAATATACATTTAATAATTAAAGAGATAAATTACCCTGAACCAGTTGCATTTGCAGATGCCATTTTGCTAAAAAATGAAGGAAGTAATAAGACAATCGCAAAGAAATCTCTGCAGAATAAGGAAAAAAGCAATAATCCAAAATATCTGCTCCCAGAAGGAAAGAGTGTTGTCGTTGCTCTCAGTTGAATTCTCTTTTCTGAAGTGGAGTATATACTGTTGCCTTGGTCAGTATATATACAATCAGATTGACCCAACCCCATTCCACATTAAAATATTCCATTCAGGGTAGATTTACACATAAGCAAATGAGTTGCTAACCCCCATACCACTTCACACCTCACAATACCTCTGCAGCTCAGATGGGAAGTGGGTTCAATCCCTGGGACCACCCATACACAAAAATGTATGCACGCATGACTGTAAGTCACTTTGGATAAAAGCGTCTGCTAAATGGCATATTATTATTATATTATTATAGAACATTTGGGTACCATTGGGACACGCTTTTACAGAACCCTGTTGCAGGTCTATACGTGAAGAACTGATTAATTTCCAGAGGGTTGAATGCAGTGTTTTTCACTAACTGCAGGGAGTGAAATCAAAACCACGTTTAAGGTCAATCTTAACACTTCCGGTTGCTCCAGGAAGCTTAAAATCAACACAGGTAATCCTTATAGTCATAAAAGACAGTTTGATATGGCAATCATAACCCACATAGGCATCAGGTTGAAGTTAGGGCAGCAGGCAATGTATTTCTATGGAAAATGACCCTAAATGCACCCTCTTTTCACTGTTAAGGGTTAATTCCACATGGTCAAAGGTAGGCTTGCACAGATCGGGAGGACCTTAGGGGTGTTCCTGTGGTTGAATTGTGTTTCTAGCCTCAACGATTCTAATGCTCTCACCCAAAAGCACCTCAAATGTAGGTCAGGCTTCATTTTGGGCCTTGTCCTGAGACCTTTCTTGATGTCTATATTTTAGCCCAAAAAACGTCAGAGCCTGCTGATCTTCAAATATGTTGCTCTTTCTATGCCCCCCAACCATATTCTGGAAATATATTAATTTCAGACTTCTGGACATAAAACTTACTATCTAACCCTAACAGCTTGTGAAAACCACACACAGACATGTGAAATCCCTTAGCTAGATGAGCCTCAAACATCAGAGCAATGGCCTAGGCGACAACACCTTGGGTGGGCAATTGTCTTCCAAATGAATGTTCATATATAACACGCCATTCTCCAAATCAATGTTTCTATATAACATGTCATTCTCCTTGCATTATGCTGTTGGGTCAGGGACGAGGGAGGTTGAAATGCTGGGAAAAACTTCTCCACAGAATTTCCACGTAGCATTTCAACATTTTTCAAATGAGAGTAACGGTTTGTGACTGGGCAGGGAGTGCAGGCCTAAAGGCCTGGATGTCTGTGCTCTCAAAAAAAACCCGGATAAAAACCCGGAATGTAAGCATATTATTATATCTGCTGTACCTCTGGAGTTACAGGGAGTAAGCTGTACTCTCAGGCCCAGTGAGAGAGGGTTTTACTAGGCAGGGAGTGTGGAACTAGAGGCCTGTAGTTCCAGAGGTCACAAAGGTCAATGTGGGCCTGCATGGAAGTCATTAGGGCCACAGGGAAAAGGCACAAGTGAATAGGTGGGTGAGTCAAACTGACTCACAGGGGGGAAGAGCAGGCAGACCCTGTGGAGGCTGGCTGCTCTCTCCCCCTTTTTTTAGGCCTGCTGTACCCCTGGAGTTACCCCTAACGTCAAATAACATTAGGCTATGTTAATATAGATTTAGGGGTAGGGGGGGATAGCAGTGCAGGTGCCATCACCGGGCTAATGGCTTGCCAAGGTTTGGTTGATGGTGGCCTGCACACTACTCCGACAATGGCTGGTCCCACGTGGCGCAACTCCCGGGGGGTTGCGCGGAGGCTTGACTACATTTTTATATCCAGGTCTTTGGGTCAGTTGTCTGGGCGGCTGTTGCCTGTTTTCTTTTCGGATCACGACGGGGTGCTCCTGCAGGTGGGGTCGCCAGTCTGCCTCTTCGGTAGGGGGTACTGGAAATTAGATCGGGATGTGCTGGAGGAGCAAGTTTTCTTTGACGCCTTTTTCATTTTCTTTCGGAGGATGGAAGGCCTCCGGTCCATGTGTGAGGGGGTGTTAGAGTGGTGGGATTTAGTTAAGGTAAAGATTAGGGCCTTTATAATAGGATATTGTAAGAGGGAAAAAAGGGAGGAAAGGAGGGAGGTGGATCGTATCCAAAGGTTGCTCGAACTCGAGTACGAGGCAGGCAACCTCGGCGGGTCGATTGACTGGGAGAGATCAGCAGCCCTGAAGGCGCAGCTCAGGGAGCTGCAGGAGCGGAAGGCTCGAGCTTTCCTGGAGCGTGCGCATAATGGCTTTCTAGAACACAATGAGACTTGTTCCGCTATGTTCTTTAAGTCGGTTAGGAGCAGACAGAGTAGGAAGGTAATGAATGGGGTTAGGGAAGAAAATGGTAGGATAGTCAGAGAGCCAGAGGAGATGGTCAGGATGACAACTGACCATTTCCGAGGTTTATTTAAGGAGAGGGAAATAGATGTAGAGCAGGGAAATGTGTTTTTAGAACACTTGTCCTGGCGTTTGCCGGAGGACATCAGAGAAGCGATGGAGGCTCAGATTTCCCTAGAAGAGGTTGAGAGCGCTCTTAGGAGGATGGGAAAAGGGAAGGTGCCCGGGATGGATGGGTTGCCGGCCGAGTTTTATCTCAAGTTTTGGGGTATACTTGGACCGGTGGTCCTTGAAGTCTTGAAGGCCATCCTTGGGACAGGGTTCCCGGGGGAATCAATGGCTGTTGGTGTGCTGTCACTTCTTTATAAGAAGGGGGAAGTAACAGACCTTGGCAACTGGCGGGCGTTGACCATGCTGTGCGTAGACTACAAGATACTTGCAAAGGTTTTAGCAGACCGGTTGCGCACAGCCCTTCCCTACGTCGTCCACGAGGATCAGACGTGCGGGGTAGAGGGCCGCTCCATTAGATGGAACCTACAGTTGATCAGGGACTCCATCGCTTGGGTAGAAGATAGAGGGTTGCCTTTAATGGTAGCAGCGCTAGATCAGGCGAAAGCCTTTGATCGCGTGAATAGGTCTTTTCTATTCAGGGTGTTAGGTAGATTAGGATTTGGGGAGGAGTTTATAGGATGGATCCGTACATTATATGTCGGAGCGGGGTGCCGGGTTAGCGTAAACAGTCACTTGGGTGACGTGTTTGGGGTCAGGCAGGGGTGCCCGCTCTCGGCTCTCCTCTTCGTTCTGTACATGGAGCCTCTGGGGTCTGCCATTAGGGCAGACACAGGGGTGGAGGGCTTGTTGATTCCTGGAAGCGGTGGGTTGCGCGTCAAATTGACGCAGTACGCCGATGACACTTCCTTGCTGCTTTGCAAGGACTCGTGCCTGACAAGGTCCCTTGCCATTATTGGGGACTTCACCCGGGCGTCGGGAGCGGTTCTTAACCACGCAAAGTCTTCCGTTAAGTTCTTCGGAAGATGGCGTGGTAGGACGGATGTGCCCGGGGGGTTCTCTCTCTGTAAGGGGGCCCTGAGGATTCTCGGGGTCCATTTTGAGACCTCCGGCTCAGCGACGCTGAACTGGAACATGGGTATCGCAGTGGTACAGAGGAAGCTAGCAATGTGAAGGGCTAGGTCATTGTCCTAATAGGCAAGGTCCTGGATCTCAAGGTGGATGTATTGCCGTCTCTTTTGTACTTGGCATACATCTACCCATTGCCGGCTTGTCTGAGGAGGCCTCTGGTGAGGCTAGTGTTTCAGTTCATGTGGGGTGGCAGGTATGAGTGGGTCGCCAGGGCGCGCATGCTCTGCCCCATCGGGGAGGGAGGTAGGGGGGTGCCACATCTCCCCCTCAAGCTGGACAAAATTTTTGTTTATTTTCTGTTGACGGAGCTTGCTCAGCCGGTAATACACCCGTCCGGTTACCTCCTGCGGGTGTTCTTCTCGTATCAGGCGAGAAGCGTAATGGTGTGGTCTAACACGGGTCCTCGGGCGGAACAGCTGCCGTGGCACTTCGGCCATGCGGCCAAGTGGCTGCGTGCACACCCCGAGGTTGAAGTTGCCCGAGTAGGTTTAGACCACAGGCACCTGTACGAGGAGGTCAGACAGGCAGGGAGTCTGGCGCCGGTAGTGGGCATCCCGGCAGTGGTGTGGGAGGGAGTGCAGGCGCGGGGCCTGGACAATAGGCTCAAGGACCTGAATTGGTTGAGCCTCCACAAGTGTTTGCCGGTACGGTCTATCATGTACCGACATGGCTTGGCGCGATCCCCCACCTGCCCAAGACCGTCTTGTGGCGGGGAGGAGACTGTGCGTCATGCATTTTGGGACTGTGCCTTTGCCGGAGTAGTATGGGCTAGGGCACGGGTGTTGTTAGGAAGGGTAAGAGGGGATTTTGTGTTGACGTGGGCAAAGTTAGAGAGAGGTGTAGGGAGAGCGAGAGGGACGGATAGGGATAGGTTTCTGCTCTGGCTTCTCATGAGTCTCTTTAAACGGGGGCTGTGGGGAGCCAGGCAGAACATGGTCAAGACAGGGAGAGATTGGGGGGTGGAAGGGGTAGTGAGGAGGGTGGAAGGAGATTTGAGGGGGAGGATGAAGAGGGAGGAGAGGAAGTGGGGGCAGCACGCTGCCCGGGAGAGGTGGAAAGGGGGTTTAGGGCTGGGGTTAAGTTAGATGGTTTAATGGGATAGTTTAGGGACAGGGAGATATAGGGAGAGGTAGTTTGTAGGATGATATAATATAATAATAATATGCCATTTAGCAGACGCTTTTATCCAAAGCGACTTACAGTCGTGCGTGCATACATTTTTGTGTATGGGTGGTCCCGGGGATCGAACCCACTACCTTGGCGTTACAAGCGCCGTGCTCTACCAGCTGAGCTACAGAGGACCCATGATGGGGAGGGAAGATGCTCCCCTGAGTTTTTTGTTTGGGGTTTGTTATTGTCTTGATTTAAAAATGCCAATATTATTTGAGTGGGAATGAAATGTATGATTTTGTAAAGTATGAATGGCATTGAGCGTAATAAATTATTTTTTCAAAAAAAATAAAACATCTGTTCTTATCAGTTTAATATCTGATACGTCCCCCATCGGGGGACTACATATTAAATGGATTTTTTGAACAGGGAGTCGGAAATGGGGCTTGCTCCGTCCGCTCCACGCATCGACCCGGTATTGCAGTACCTCCGGGAACGGTGCAACATTTTTCTCCCATTGTCAAGGAAAACAACTACACGGAGGTAGGTCAACAGCCAGCAGAAGAGAGAAAGAAGAAGAAAAAAAATTCAAAACTGAAAGAAGGGCGAAGCGCTTTTCGTGTGTTCCAGCGTTTTCCCTCCATTTTTCTTTAAAAAAATATAAAAAATATAAAAAATATATAAAACGTTTTGGGCCATTCACCAGGATATTGTCTGTCTGTCTGTCTGTCTGTCTGTGACTTTTTCCCCACAGCCCCCGAAAACTTGGCGAGTGGGTTCGGGGACAACCCGCGAGAACCCAGCCTAGAGTAAACAGAGTGCGTCTCGGGCCCCGACCTCTGACTTCCATACGACTCTGGTTTCTCTTCATTACGCACAAGCCTTTCGTCTTTTACTAAAGACTTCCGTGGAGAGAAACACATTTACGAGTTCAACGTATTTTTGGAGGGCCTTTGCTTCTGGCAGAGCCCGTTATCTTGTTTCAAGAGAAATCAACAGAGACGGCGTCTGCCAGCCGCGCAGACTTTTTGCTCAGGCATTTGAGTTCGTGCTGGCTGACCGGTGTATTTTTCCAGTCAAAGTAGTCACTCGGCCAATTGAATTCAAGCCCGACAACGACGACTGGCGTATTTTCCGGCCTTTGAACAAATAGTAGCACTGGACGTAAAGAGCTAGTAGGGACATGACGCATTGGCAACTTTTTGGAAAAAAACACTCGCCTGTCGCCAGGGAAACGTGGAGGGGTTGCGATGGGAGGAGCACACTTTAGCCAAACCGCTGAGGTCTCCTGAGACCCCCGGGTGCCCGGCGGGTGCAGGGGTCAATTTGTGGGTTATCGCTTCTCGGCCTTTTGGCTAAGATCAAGTGTAGTATCTTGCTGTGCTTGATTTTGAGAAGCGATCAGCGAATTGTGCTTTTGTTTAAAAATTGTTTTTTCTATTTCACTACTGTTTTTTTGTCCTGGGTAGGTGGTGGTTTGGTGGTGGACTACAGGTGCACCAGCACCTGTAGGGTGAGTTAAGTGTTTTTTCTTTATTTCTTTATTGCCTTTCTTTGTGTTAGTTTGTTGTTGTTGTTGTTGTGTGTTTTGTGTTTACTTTAGAAAAAAAAATAATAATAATAATTTGTTCTGTGTTGCTCGTTGTTTCTTTTGTTACTTTTATCTTTCTTTCTTTCTTACTTTTTGTTCTTTGTGTTTCCCCATCCTCTTGTAGCCCTAGTTTCCCTTTAGTTTTACCCACCTTGTTTTCTGTTTGCTAGCTTGGTTGGCTTGCTGGCTAGCCGGCCTGTTTAGCTTTTAGCTTGGCTGGCCTGCTAGCCTCCTCACCCCTTAGGCTTGGCAGGCATTGTTTGTTCCTCTCTGTTTGTTTTGTACCCCCCTTTAACCCATCCATTCCCCTTAAATTGTATTTCCATCCCCTGAATCTTCCCTTGTCTTGGTTTTTGTTTGTTGACTTTTGTTTTCACTTGGGGGGCCATTTTGTTGGCTGGCCGGCCTGCTAGCTGGTTAGCTTAGCCTGGCCTGCTGGTGAGGCCTGCTAGCCTCCTCGCCCCTCAATTGACTTATTTTGTGAGTAATTGTTTGTTTTCCCTGTGTCCCCTCACCCCATCCATATTGTTTCCCTTGTTATTTACCCCATTTAAGATTCCCTCTTGTCTGTTTGTTTGTTTTGTCAACAGGGACGTTTTAGCACCCGGCCTGCTAGCTTGTTAGCTTAGTCTGACTTGCTAGTGCGGCCTGCTAGCCTCCCAGCCTCTGTAAATTTGTTTGTTTAGTGTGTTTTTATTATATTTCCCATCCTCCCCTCGTGTCCTTTTGTGTTCAGTTTAAACCCCTTCCCCCCACAGTCTTTCCCTATTGTTGATAAGTTTAGTTAGGTGCTGTGCTAGTTAGTTTGTTTTGTGTCCCGGGTTTTGGTAGGCCCTGCTAGCCTAGCATAGCTGGGCCTGCCAGCTTCCCCTACTAGTATTATTATATTGTGTTTATTTTCTCACTGGTGTTGGGTTAAAGGGAGTGGGCCTCCATCATGTCAGCAGCACAGGCTGGCATGCGGAGGCACCACGCCGTGCGCCTCCTTTTAAAGGAGAAGGGAGGAAAAATAATGGAGTTATCCCGGTTGGATTTCTCCAGAAAATTCCTCCAAAAGGAACTCCGTTTCATTCCTGCGCAGGTGAACTGCATTTTAACCCTCCCGTATGGGAAGGGCTTTGATGTCAGTTTCGCCGGCGCCAGCTTCTTGAGGGAGTTCTGGGGGAAACTCCAGAACGCCCAGAAGAAGCAGGGATCCCTGGCAGAAATGTTCGAGGTGATCAAGCTGACGGACAATAGCATCAAAACTGTTATTGTCCGTATGTATAATGAGATGGTACAACCGGAGGACGTTGCAGTATGGCTGGGCAGGTACTGCAACGTGAAGGGGCCCCTGACCCAGGTGAAGGATCCCGATGGGATATGGACAGGGGCCTGGAGGGTCACTGTCCAGCAGAGGGAGGATCCCGGGGGCTATGGTGGGTTGAAAGCCATCCCATCCACCATAGTCCTCGGAGAGAACAGGGGCCATATTCACTACCAGGACCAGCCCAAGCTGTGCCGTAAGTGTGGTGAACATGGCCACCTAGCAGACGCCTGTGACAAGGTGGTCTGCATGAAGTGCCGGGAGGTGGGCCACCGCTACGAGGATTGCACGAACGGAAGGTCGTGCAACCTCTGTGGCGAGCGGTCCCACCTCATCCGCAGCTGCCCCTCCTCCTGGGCCAATAAGGTCAGGGCTGGCAGGATGGAGGCGGCGGCTGAGGACCGGGCGTCCGAGCGCCAGAAGAAGGAAGCGGCAGTTGCCAAGGTAGCGGAGGAGGTGATAGTGGAGGAGGTGGTGGAGGAGGTGGTGGCGGTAGTAGAGGAGGTGGTGGCGGTATTTGAGGAAGTGGTGGCAGTAGTGGAGGAAGTGGTAGATAAGGTGGAGTGCGCGGAAGGTGCGGTGGTGGGAGAAGTGGGAGTGGAGGCAAAAACCCTCCCCACCCCAACCCCCCCGCCCCAGACTGATGTGACCCCTGAAGGAGAAAGGGCCGAGAAAGACGGCTCTGGAGAGATGGTGAGTGAGCTAACCGGAAGTAAATCTGCATCCTGTAGGGGGAAATGTACATTGACTGTGGTGTCACATTTTGCTGAAATGTTTTGTTTAAGTATTTTTTTTAAATAATTTGAGTTAATAAAGCTGTATACAAACATGGTCTCTTTTTTGCTTTCTTGAGTAAGGCAGCTTCAAAATGCAGGTGTTTCAGCCTAGCTGAGTGCTTTGTGTGGTGGTGGGGCAGCCAGCAGAAAATACGGAGCGTAGGGGTCACTACGTTGCTGCCAATCCAGCATGACTTCTGCCGCGTTCAAAACAACTGGACACTCAGATAAAACTCGCTCCGACTGGGAAAATACGGAAGATAATTGAGCGGTCATCCAACTCTGAATTCTAAGTCGGGATTTCGGGCCTCTTTCTAGAGCCCACAAGAAGGACCGCCGTGCCACCTTCCTGTTCAAGTGAGCACAGCACAACAAGGTGAGTCCAAAAATGTATAGTATTCTGCTGCATAAATGATGTAATATGCCAGGGAGATATGTATACTGTAGCTAAGAAAGTAATACTAAGTGTATGTTGTGTAGTAAGCTGATAGTAGCCCATGTGCCTCACCCTAATAATTGGGTCCCTTTCCTCCCTCAACTTAGCCTACTGTTCTGACTTGGTGGTGCACATGTAGCCCATAGCCTGTTTTAGAGAAATGTAATCATCGAATATTCTAAGAGCTTTCATTGTCTGCTTATATGCCCCCTTTATTTATCCTACGGTTCTGACTTTGTGTACAGGGAGAATACTGTAAGAACGGCCCGTGTTCTGAATTCTGTCGCTGTACATTTCAAAAATGCTGAACAAATACATTTAGTTATTGACTACATCAGTCCTAGCTCGCTCATGAATGTCTTAAGCTAAATTATGGATTGCCTCTTATCCGCTCGTAGTTCCCTTATGCCATAGTTTGTACATCTCAATTGTCAGTCAAAACCACATTTTAAGCAAGTCAGCCATATCAGCTATGTTTTTCAATGAGGCTGAATGAACTGTTTCGCTGTCAGACAAGGCTCCACTGATAGCCAGGTGTAGCAGTGGTAAGGATTCACTCCATGGTGCTGAAAAGAAAGCTCTGCTGTTGGTACAGCTTTATGTGGGCACAGTTTGTCACCGGCTTCCAGTTGAAGCTCGCATCTGTTACAAGACCATGGTGCTTGCCTATGGAGCTGTGAGGGGAACGGCACCTCCGTACCTTCAGGCTCTGATCAGTCCCTACACCCAAACGAGGGCATTGCGTTCATCCACCTCTGGCCTGCTGGCTCCCCTTCCTCTGCGGAAGCATAGTTCCCGCTCAGCCCAGTCAAAACTGTTCGCTGCTCTGGCACCCCAATGGTGGAACAAGCTCCCTCACGACGCCAGGACAGCGGAGTCACTCACCACCTTCCGGAGACATTTGAAACCCCACCTCTTTAAGGAATACCTGGGATAGGATAAATTAATCCTTCTACCCCCCCCCCCAAAAAAAAACCAAACGACACTGTCAAGTGAGGAGAGTGTGGGAGAGACCCTGGGCGAACACCTTCCCCTACGGAAGAGAAACGCAGAGGAGCTCTCCGACCCCGAACAGGGCGAGGAGAAAAAATGAAAGTTGGAGTGGGAGAGCTCCCAGGGGGAGGATGAGTCCAGGGTCTTCCCATCCAACTCACCTAACCAGGAATCCTTTTTAAACCCAGTTTTTACCTCCTCTCCCTGCCACCCCCCCCCCCTTACCCCGCAGGGAGAGAGAACGTTTCTAATAAATAACCCCTTTTAAACTGTTTTAATGCCTTCTTTCCTTTTAGCACTGTTTACTAACCTCTTTTATGGCTTTTAACATCACCACCATTAATGTTAGGAGTGTAAAAACTGAAGTAAGAGCACAATCGGTTTTATCCTTTTTAGAAAGTTTTAATTCAGATGTTTTTATTGCAGGAGTGTGGTCTACCCTTTTTAACCTCTTACAGGAAATGGGAGGAGAAGTGGCTGCATGGGCCCTCCATTTGGAGTGGATCCAATTTTAATAAAAACGATGGTGTTGCTATTTTATTCAAGACCCCACAGGTGGTGGTGAAGGGGAGCACAGTGGTGGTTGGGGGATGTGCTCTTTTAGCCAAATGTACTTTTATGGGGAGGGATTTTAACGTACTAAATGTATATGGTTTTAATAACAAACATGACCGGTGCGCACTTTTAGAAGACCTGCAGTCCCACATGCTGGGGAGGGATCCTCTAGTGGTGGGTGGGGATTTTAACTGTGTTTTAAGTAGAGCAGACAGGAGAGGAGCGGGAGAAGATTTTAAGGTAGATAGGTCTAGTGTTTTATTGCAAGGGTTGTGCAGGGATTTTAAACTGACTGTTTTAAAACCCTGCATCCAAGAGAGGAGGGCTTCACCTGGACCAGTGGTGACGGCACCAGAGCCTCTCGCATTGACTCTCTGTTTACCCGCGACTGCCCGCCAACTGATGCTAGAATAACCCCTACTTTCTTCTCAGACCACGTAATGCTGACGTGCACCCTTTCACTAACTTCGGGTGTGACTGTAGGAAGAGGGCCCTGGAAACTGAACTGCTCCCTTTTAGAAGATGATAGAGTAGTTAGCCAGTACAGGGAGCAGTTCAGCCAGTGGCAGACGCTACAGGACTTTTTTGATACACGAGCACAGTGGTGGGAAATGGTGAAGGGTAAGACGAGGACCTTCTTTAGAGAGATAGGAAAGAGAAAAAGTAAGGAAAAAGATAGACGCATGTTGGGACTGCAGAAGCGACTGGAGCGTTATTTTAACCTAATCCAACAAGGCCTTGATTTTAACGAAGACATCAAAGTAGTAAAGAAAGAAATGGCATTTTTAGCAGAACAGAAGAGCAAGGGGGTTATTTTAAGAAGCAAGGAAAGGGAGTTAGAAGATGGGGAGAAGTGCACTAGGTACTTTGTTAAAAAGATAGTAAGGGTAGGACAATGACAGGATTAAAAGATAAAGATGGGGTTTTAAAAACAGACACAGAGGGAATAAAAGAGGTAGTCGAGGATTTTTATGGGGAACTGTTTGGGAAAAAAGACGTGTGTGAGGAAACCATGGGGGATGTTTTATCATACATCGATAGATTTTTACCCAACACAGACGACCTAATAAAAGACCTGACGATGACCGAACTTGACAAAGGACTGAGACATTTTAAAAGGGGAAAATCACCGGGGGAGGACGGCCTCCCTTTGGACTTTTATCTGACCTTTTGGGATGTTTTACCCGACGAACTTCTGACTGTTTTTACTGACTTTGAAACACTTGACAGACTACCTGACAGTTTTAGAACAGGAATCGTGACTCTTTTACACAAGAAAAACAACAGGACTGACCTTAGAAACTGGAGACCGATTACCCTTTTAAACTTTGACTGTAAACTTTTTACCAAGGTTTTAACACTCAGAATGTCTTCTGTCTTAGGGGAGGTGATCCACCCGGATCAAGCCTGTGCCATTCCGGGAAGGAAGATCACGGACAGCCTAGTACTGATCAGAGATGCCATCTGTTATGCGAGAGACAGAAACATGCGGCTTATAGTCCTAAATTTAGATTTTGAGAAAGCTTTTGATCGGGTCTCGCACCAGTAAAAAACGCACTTGGCGGTCATCCCCCCACTCCCCGGGATACCCACCCCACTGATCCCTGAAAGGTTTCTAGCTTGGGTGGGATTGCTGTATGGGGACATCACCAGCAGAATTCTTGTAAATGGGCATTTGTCAAGAGCAGTGGGAGTACACTGCGGCGTCCGTCAGGGATGTCCATTATCTCCCCTCCTGTTTGTGGCCTGCATAGAAGCACAGGTCTTGAGAAGGGACCAACGGATCAGTGGGGTGGGTATCCCGGGGAGTGGGGGGATGACCGCCAAGTGCGTTTTTTACATGGACGACGTAAACATTTTATGCACTGACCTTTCATCTGTTGACAGGACTCTAGACAGGACTGACTGGTACGGACAAGCCTCTGGGGCGAGACTGAACAGGGGTAAGACAGAGGCCCAATTTTTCGGACCGTGGGCAGACTCAGACTTGACAGGACTACCACTGACACTGACTACCTGACCTCTACTTGTTCCTGGGCAGCCGCTACACAGCGTTACATCTCACTCTTGCCACCTCCCCGGTCAGCAACAAGACCCAGGCCCTCGCACGGTTCTGGCTGGGGTCTTACCTCAGGTCTCTGAGGCTGATCCCAGTCGACCTGCGAGCCCCAGTTTCTTACCTGCTCCCCACACAATATGTACAGCTCCAAAAGTTAAGACATTTTAAACTGGAAAAAGAGCCTGTCACAGTTTTAACTAAACACCGCTCTCTTCTCTCTCTTGTGCAGGAACGGGAACCGGTGTGTCCAGTGCGCGGGCTTGCTATAGGCGAGCCCACAACGGTTTGGCGCAACGTGGCCCATCCTGCTCTGCTGAATTGGCACCGTGACCTGTCCTGGATGGTCTCCCATGAGATCCTCCCGGTCAGGGCCGTCATGCACTCCCGGGGCATGGCGAGGACATCCGCGTGCCCCCGACCAGGCTGCGGCCAAGAGGAGTCGGTGAGGCACTTGCTCTGGGAGTGCAGAGCCGCACGGGACCTGTGGAAGGAAGCAGGCCCCCTGATCTCCCCACGCCTGCCAGCAAGGGAGGACCTAACGCCCCAGCTCGTGCTCTATGGGGTGGGCCGAAGGCCTATAACAACAAAGGCCTTCACAAAACTCTGGCCCACCCTCACGTGTCTGAAGGACGCACTGTGGTCCTCCCGTAACCTGCTGGTAGGGAAACAGGTAGAGACCACCCCCCAGGCAGTGGCTTTGGTAGCCACGGAAGCCCTGGGGTGGTACGAACGACAGGGGGCCTCGACCCCAGGCGAAGGGTCCCCCACAACACCCAAGGTCCCGGCGGCCACGGCCTGACAGCGCTGCGGCGCCTAGGGCGATGCGCCTAGGGGAGGAGTCTCCTCTGGGCCCCGACGGCCGGGTACGGAGTCGATTCAGGAAGAGCAGGAGGAGGCTTTTTTGATAAGGACTCACCCCGTTCTTGTACAAAGGACCGAAGACAGCTTTTTTAACAAAGTGACTTTTGACAGGCTTTTTATGTCTTAAAATTGTTACTTTGTTAAATCATTTGTACACATTTTAAAATGGCTTTTACTAAATCGGCTTTTACTAGAATGGGTACTTTTATGTAGGATTGTTTCAAATAAACAATTTGTACCTTTTAAATGTAAATGTAATGCTGGTTTTAATGCACTTTTATGCCTTTTTTGTGTATAAATGTATTTAAAATGTGAGCTGTTTTAAAGGAATTGATCAATAAAAACTTTTCCAAAAGGAAAAAAGAAAAAACAAATCTGTTCTTATCAGTTTAATATCTGATACGTCCCCCATCGGGGGACTACATATTAAATGGATTTTTCGAACAGGGAGTCGGAAATGGGGCTTGCTCCGTCCACTCCACGCATCGACCCGGTATTGCAGTACCTCCGGGAACGGTGCAACACTTTTCTCCCATTGTCAAGGAAAACAACTACACGGAGGTAGGTCAACAGCCAGCAGAAGAGAGAAAGAAGAAGAAGAAAAAAAATTCCAAACTGAAAGAAGGGCGAAGCGCTTTTCGTGTGTTCCAGCGTTTTCCCTCCATTTTTCTTTAAAAATAAATATAAAACGTTTTGGGCCATTCACCAGGATTGTGTGTGTGTGTGTTTGTGTGTGTGTCTGTCTGTCTGTCTGTGTCTGTTTTTCACAAAAAAAAGAACAAATAGTTCACCAGGATAGTGTCTGTCTGTCTGACTTTTTCCCCACAGCCCCCGAAAACTTGGCGAGTGGGTTCGGGGACAACCCGCGAGAACCCGGCCTAGAGTGCGTCTCGGGCCCCGACCTCTGACTTCCATACGACTCTGGTTTCTCTTCATTACGCACAAGCCTTTCGCCTTTTACTAAAGACTTCCGTGGAGAGGAACACATTTACGAGTTCAACGTATTTTTGGAGGGCCTTTGCTTCTGGCAGAGCCCGATATCTTGTTTCAAGAGAAATCAACAGAGACGGCGTCTGCCTGCCGCGCAGACTTTTTGCTCAAGCATTTGAGTTCGTGCTGGCTGACCGGTGTATTTTTCCAGTCAAAGTAGTCACTCGGCCAATTGAATTCAAGCCCGACAACGACGACTGGCGTATTTTCCGGCCTTTGAACAAATAGTAGCACTGGACGTAAAGAACTAGTAGGGACATGACGCATTGGCGACTTTTTGGAAAAAAACACTCGCCTGTCGCCAGGGAAACGTGGAGGGGTTGCGATGGGAGGAGCACACTTTAGCCAAACTGCTGAGGTCTCCCGAGACCCCCGGGTGCCCGGCGGGTGCAGGGGTCAATTTGTGGGTTATCGCTTCTCGGCCTTTTGGCTCAGATCAAGCTTGGTACCGAGGTGCCCCAAAGCCCGCTGAGCCAGAAAGTCATGGCCGGAGGGCAGGATCATCAGTCAGCCAGAGGGGCTGGACTGCGCAATACTTTGCAGTTCGTATGGAAGAACAAGGGCAAGCAGATTGGGAATCGAGAATGGTTCATCAGGACGGTGATCATTGAAGGTTTAAGGGTGGACCCAGGGCATGTTTACTGCCTCCAGCGGAACACAGCTGCAGAGGGGTATGATCTTTCACTGAACAGCCAGGCCTTGTACAGGCGGTGTATGGATATTTGCAAAGAGAAGGCAACGAGCGAGCCTTTTTCGAATTTCCAGGTTTTCCCCTTGTGCCGGTTGGATTTGAAGATCATAACTGTGCACATGTACAATCCCTATGTGGGGGATGACAGCATCGGTGCTTTTCTAGGCCGGTTTGGGAAAGTGAGTCCCGGAGTACGATATCTAAGGGATGGGTACGGGATATGGTCGGGAAGGAGGCAGTTCCGGGTCGTACTGAACAGGGATCCGGAAGGAGTCGATAAGCTGGGTCACCCACCATTCTATTTCTCCATTGGTGCGGACCGGGGGTACCTGTTTTATTCAGGCCAGCCAAGTTTTTGCAGACACTGCCGCAGCTTTGGCCACTTGGCCACGGGGTGCACCCTGCTGAAGTGCAGAAACTGCGGGAAGCCAGGTCATGGGGCAGCCAACTGCAGGGAGGCCCGAGTCTGCAATGGCTGTGGGAAGCAGGGCCACATTTTCAAAGATTGCCCAAAGAGACAACGGACCTATGCGGATGCAGCCGGCGATGGCCTCGTGGTAGATGCTGCGAACTCTCCTCTACGGCCAATAGAGGAGGTTCTCAAGGAAATTAGAGCGGTCGCAGATGAGATGGGAAACGCTCCAGGGGGAAGTGCAGCAGAGGAGGTCCAGACGACGGAGACCTTGGAGGAGATGGAGTTGCTGACGGGCGCCTGGGAGGATAGTCCGCTGAGCGAGATGTCAGACGACTCTGCTACACCCACCCGTTCGCGGAAGATGAGGTCGAGTTCGGCTGGCGGGGCAACTGGATCGGCATCTTCAGGCAATGAGCAGTCAAGTTTGGAGTATAAGGGGAAAAGGAGGAAGAGGAGGAGGGTCACTGACAGGGGGTTGGTGGAAGAACACAGGAGGCCATCGGTGGCCGTCTCCAACCGGTTTGCAGTACTGAACCCTGATACCGGGGATGAAGGGTCTGAGGTAGGGGTTGAGATCCAGGATCATTGAAGGCTCCTGCACTGGAGGTCTCTGAAGCCTCGATAGGGAGCACTGGAGATAAGGTCCAAGGGTCCTGTTTGGGTCTGGAAGTTTCCAGGAAGGGCGCCTCAGGGGTGGACACCGATCCTGAGGAGGCTTCGATGGAATGTGCACAGGTGTTGTCCGGGGGAGACTGTTCTTCCACCTCTGGGGAGGGATCGCTGGTCTGTGGACAGGTACCAACCCGTGTAGACTCATCTTCCAGTCCTGAACGCTCGTTTGTGGCGCCGGGCACGCCGAACAGTGACCTCTATCTGGAAGAGGTGAGTGGTTTGGGGATGGGGGAGGGTCCTGTCTGAGGGGGAAGTATACGGACCGTGGATGATCTTGGTTTTTTTTCTTTCTTTTGTATGGCCCTGTTTACAGCTGTGACAGTGAATGTCAGGGGGTTAAGGGATGTGGGGAAGAGAGGAGGAGTGTTTCAGTACCTTTACTGTGTCTATTTTCAGGTCTGTTTTTTACAAGAGGTTCATTTAAGGGACATGGGGGATGTTTCTGTTTTTTCAAGAGAGTGGGTAAAGGGAGAATCCAGATGGGGGATAGGGGGGGTGCACTCCTCTGGGGTGGGGATCCTGTTTGGGGATAGGGAGTTTTGTGTGGGGGGTTGTTTTTCTGTCATACAGGGGAGGGTTTTAGTGGTTGATGCAGACTGGAGGGGGGCGAGGTTTCGCTTTATTAATGTTTATGCACCTGCTGAACCTCGGGGTAGGAAATAGTTATTTTTGGCCCTGACAGATGTTTGTGTTACTAACCGAACTGTGGTGCTGGGGGGGGATTTCAATGTCTCTTTTGAAGGTACTGGGGATTTTAGCCTACCTTATTTGGTGTCTGTTGTTAAGAATTGTTCTTTTAGAGATTCTTTCAGAGTCATCAACCCCACGGGGGAGGGTATGACATGGGCAAACTCAAGGGGTTCACGTAGCCGAATTGACTTTGTTTTTACCTGCATCTGTGCCAGTCTCGAGAGTCACCGTTTCTCCTGTCTGGTTTTCTGACCATTGCCAAGTACAGGTGGTGTTCTCGGTTGAGGCGCCTATATTTGGGAGAGGGTTTTGGAAATTAAACGTAAACATTTTGGGGGATTTTTCTTTCAGGGAGGCTTTTAAATCCCATTATGAGATATGGGGTGACCTCAAGCCCTATTTTGGTTCTTTAGTCGAATGGTGGGAGTGCGTAAAGCGCAATGTGCGCACACTGGCCATTTCTCACTGTGTTGCTAAGGCTCGGGCTGACAGGGGGGGTTTTCGGCAGCTTCAGGGGGAACTGGCGGCCTTGGTGGCAGCTGAGAACAACGGTGAGGGGAGGGATGTGGAGAGGATGGAGGTTTTAAAAAGTAAGTTGGGGCTGTATTTTCAGGGGAAGGCCAGGGATTTTCTCTTCAGGTGTCAAAGGGATAAGTTTGAGTTTGGGGAGGCGAGTAGTTCATATTTTTAAACAGGTTAAAGCTGCTCGGGCCAAAGCAGTAATTGCCCAGCTGCGAACAGAAGGGGGGCGGAATGGTCTCTGACCCTAGTGGGATGGTGGAAGCAGCGTCCGCATTCTACCGAGATTCCTTTAGAGAGAAGGACATAGACGGTTCGAAAGAGAGTGTCTTTTTGGGTTTTTTGAGGAGGAAGGTTCCCCCGGAGGCAGTAGTTGACCTAGACCGCCCTTTTGAGCTGACGGAGGTTGAGGCTGCTTTGCGGGCTTTACCTACCAACAAGGTGCCAGGTTTTGATGGGATTCCTCTGGAGTTTTATGTTACCTTTTGGGAGGTTTTGGGGAGAGATTTTCTTTCTGTAGTTAATGCAGTGTTTCATTCAGGGCTTTTAGGGTCTTCAATGAGGGAAGGGGTCTTGACGGTGTTATTTAAGAAAGGGGAAAGGGATAACCTGGGGAATTATAGACCCATTACACTATTGTGTGCAGACTAAGGTGGTAGCCCGGGTTTTAGCGGGCCGCCTCAGGAAGGTTCTGCCCCATGTCATACATGAGGATCAGACATGTGGGGTGGAGGGGAGGTCCATTCACTGGAACCTGAGTCTGGTGAGGGACTGTATTGCTTGGGCCCAGGACAGAGGGGTGCACCTCATGTTGGTGGGCTTAGACATGGAAAAAGTGTTTGATAAGGTGCACCATGGGTTCCTTTTTTCAGTTTTGGAAAGGATGGGGTTTGGGGCAGGGTTTTTGAGGTGGGTGGGGATTTTATATACCGCAGTGGGAAGTAGGGTTTTAGTTAATGGGCATGTAGGGGAGGTGGTCCCTCAGCAGACTGGGGTACGTCAAGGCTGCCCATTGTCACCACTGCTTTATGTGTTGTACATTGAGCCTCTGGCAGCAGCTTTCCGGGCGGACACACGTATTTTGGGCCTCTGCCTCCCTGGCGGTGGCTCTTCGGAGGTCAAGATCTCCCAGTATGCGGATGACATGACTTTGTTTCTGACGTCCGAGGGGAGTGTTGCCAGGGTGGTGGAGGTCCTGGGGGAGTTCGGACAGGCGTCGGGGGCTAGGGTCAACCTGGGGAAATCCTCAGTTAAGTTTTTTGGGCCGTGGGCAGGGAGACAGGAAG
Source organism: Coregonus clupeaformis (assembly GCF_020615455.1). NCBI lineage: Eukaryota > Metazoa > Chordata > Actinopteri > Salmoniformes > Salmonidae > Coregonus > Coregonus clupeaformis. Next base: position 36,192,541 of record NC_059225.1, read on the forward strand.
GCCTCAGTGGTCTCTCGCTCTGCTCGGGGCCGATGAGGGTCCTGGGAGTGGATTTTGAGGTGGCAGGTAGCGAGGGCATCAATTGGGGACAGAGGATTGCAAAAGTGCGCACCCGGGTGGGCCTTTGGAAAGCTCGTCGGCTCTCTATGAGTGGTCGGGTTCTTGTCATTAAAGCAGACATTCTTCCGTCTTTGGTTTATTTGGCCTATGTTTTTCCTGTGCCTCCTCGGTACAGGAGGGGCCTAGTGCGAATTATTTTTTCCTTTGTTTGGGGGGGCTACGAATATGTAAAAAGGGATTGGATGGTGCAATCAGTGGAGGAGGGGGGAAGGGGTGTTCCTGACCTCCCTCTTAAGTTGGACACTATTTTATTTTCTTCGATATGTAAAAGTTTGGTCAGCCCTTGTAGCCACGGTTTCTCTTTTGTTTTGGCTATCCTTCCCACTGCGAAGGTTGGTAGCCTGGGACAACTCCCGCCCTAAGGCGGAGACCCTCCCAGCTCATTTCCAACATGCGGTTAAGTGGAGCAGAAGGCACACTGAGTGCCTGGAGGGTCTGCTCTGCATGGACCACAGGGCTTTATACAGGACCTTGGTGGCTAAGCGGGGTCCTGTCGGTATCTATGGGGTGGGACCAGTGGTATGGAAGGCGATTCAGCAGAAGGGTCTACCTAACAGGTTGAATGATCTAAACTGGTTGTGTCTGCATAGGCGTTTGCCCGTTAGGGAAGTCCTTCATAGGCACGGCCTATCAAGGGTTAAGGTATGCCCAAGGGAGGGGTGTGAAGGCGAGGAGACGCTCTGTCATGCATTTTGGGAGTGCTCCTTTGCCGAAGGGTGTGGAGAGAACTGGGTTCTTGGTTTCAGGTGAAGGGGTATTCATCTTTTGAAGCAGTTACGTTGGGGTTGGGTTTGGGCATCAGCAGCGGGAGGGGGTCTTTTTTCATTTGGCTCCTGATCTCTTTGGGGAAGGCAGCTCTGTGGGATTCAAGGGGGGTTTTGGTTAAGTCCAATATGGACTGGGGAGTAGGGTTAGAGCTGACCTGAGAAAGACGTTTTGATGTGGACAGATATGGTTTCCATGCCTCTAAGGAGAGATGGAAACCTCTTCATCAGTAAAGGACAGTTTGTTAAAAGGTTCCGTTTTCAAGATTGGGCCAATTTGGCTTGTTGAGTCCATTATTCCCTTGGTGCAGTGGGTGGCTGAGGTATATATATATATTTTTTTTTCATGACTCGTTATTGTGCGGGTTTGGGTTTGCATCGTCTTGTAATTTCAAGCATTTTGTACAAGGCTTCGTGTTTAATATGAGTGGTTTTGTTTAATAAAAAAATCTGTTCTTATCAGTTTAATATCTGATAGGTCCCCCATCGGGGGACTACATATTAAATGGATTTTTCGAACAGGGAGTCGGAAATGGGGCTTGCTCCGTCCGCTCCACGAATCAACGGTATTGCAGTACCTCCGGGAACGGTGCAACACTTTTCTCCCATTGTCAAGGAAAACAACTACACGGAGGTAGGTCAACAGCCAGCAGAAGAAGAGAGAAAGAAAAGTGTTGTGTTTCGTGCGGTCCAGCGTTTTCCCTCCATTTTTCAAAAAAAAAAAAAACATATTTTGGCATTCACCAGGATTGTGTGTGTCTGTTTTTGACCAAAAAAAGAACAAATACTTCACCAGGATAGTGGGTCTGTGCAGGGGTCAATTTGTGGGTAATCGCTTCTCGGCCTTTTGGCTAAGATCAAGTGTAGTATTTTGCTGTGCTTGATTTCTAGAAGTGATCGGAGGCCGGTGGGCAGAGCATTGTGCTTTTGTTGAAAAATTGTTTCTGTTTCACTATTGTTTTTTTTGTCCTGGGTAGGTTGTGTTTTGGTGGTGGACTACAGGTGCACCAGCACCTGTAGGGTGAGCTAAGTGGTTTTTCTTTATTTCTTTATTGCCTTTCTTTGTTTTAGCTTGTTGTTGTTGTGTGTTATGTCTTTACTTTAAAAAATAAATTTAAAAAATCGTATTTTTTCTGTGTGTTTGCTTGTTGCTTCTATTACTTTTATCTTTCTTATTTTTTGTTCTTTGTGTTTTCCCATCCTCTTGTAGCCCTAGTTTCCCTTTAGTTTTACCCCCCTTGTTTTTTGTTTGTGTAGTGTTTGCTAGCTTGTTAGCTTAGCTTGACTTGCTAGTGCGGCTTGCTAGCCTCCTAGCCCCCATACATTTGTTTGTTTGGTGTGTTTTTTATTATATTTCCCACCCTCCCCTCGTGTCCTTTTGTGTTTAGTTTAACCCTTGTGCTTTGCTGGAAAAAAATGACATCCATTATGTTACGGGTCAAATTGACCCGCACAGTTTAAACACACTCAAGACAGTCAAAGAATTAAGTAAAAACAGAAACAACTTTATTTTGTCTTATCAGACATTTCAGAAAGAAGAAATACAATACTTTTTATTTTTTTTAAACAATATTTAAGAACTATTTGTTAAACATATTTCCTTTCTCACAAACAAGATTTTTCAGTTTCCCCAAGTAGGTTTTTTCCCCCCCTATTGGTCCATATTATCCCTTCAGTCTTTCTCTCTACATGTTGAACACAATGTGTGTGTGTGCTTTCTGCAGATGTATTTATTGCATTCTACACAAGTGGTGCTTGTTTTACTGTCTTGTCGAGGGGGGCAGAGCTGGCATCTTTTCCGTTTCTTGCCACTGCCTGTATCCACTGGATCCATTTCTGGTTGATTGGAGGCATGTGTTGATGGTCCAGCTTGAATTTTCTGGACGGCAGATGCAGCTGCTGTCGACCGAGGAGGCCGGACTCTCCTCTGGATCTTGGGAGTGATGAGAGCTTTGCCGAGCTCCTCTAGGAAAAGCCGGCGTCGGTACAATTTGCCACCATTCCATTGCTGGTTGATTTCAGTCCACAGGACATAGGCATTGTAAGCAGACACATCCACAATGTTGTAGAAAATCACCAAAGGCCAGCGGGCAGTCATGCGCTGACAACTATATGTTGCTGTGACTTTATCCAAATTGTCAACTCCTCCTTTGGTGGAATTGTAGTCCAGTATTATTTGTGGCTTGATGTCCTCTCTTGCACTCAGCGATGCATCTTTGTGCATTGTGCTCATTACAAGAACATTCTTGTTCTTCTTTGGGCAGTATGAAACAACAGTTGCATTTTCAGAGAAAGCAAATTTAGAGGAATGCACAGTTCTGCCCTGCATTTTCAGAAGCTCACTGGGAAGTTCAGGTTTGTTTTTTCTGATTGTTCCAACCATGGTCAGCTTTCTCTTCTGTAGTTCAACACCAAGGCGGTAGGATGTGAAGAAGTTGTCACACGTGATGTTATGACCTTGCAGCCCTTCACTCATGTCCAGCACCACCCGCATCCCCTGGTTTTTCTCAGCCACTCCGCCGGGTGGCTTCCCAGTGTAAACTTGCATATTCCATGCATAGCTTGATGTGGCATCACATGCTGCCCATATTTTGATGCCATATTTTGCAGGCTTGTTTGGCATATACTGTCTGAAGGGACAACGTCCTCTGAATGGAACAAGGCGTTCATCAACTGTAACATGAGGACTGGGATTGTACAGTAACGGTAGAATTTCCACCCATTTATCCCATACATCTCTGATTGCAGCTAGTTTGTCTCTTTCACGTCGACCCGGTCTAGTATCACGGTTATCAAAGCGAATCACCCGAGAAATTATGTGGAATTCTTGTAGAGACATTGTTGCCCGAAATATTGGCCTTCCATTCTCTTCATTCCACAGGCTGGCCGTTGCTTCTCCGTTTGACCGGTAGACTCCAGCTAATATGAGCAATCCAATGTATGCATGCAAGTCAATCCGATCCAGTGGCTTCCAGTTCTCTTGAAACACACGGCTCCCCTCCAAGTTGGTCATGTCCAGAACAATCTTCTCTATTGCTTGGGGTAAAAAGAGCTCAAAAGCTGATTGTATGTCATGGACTCGAGTGACAGCAAATCGTGTAGGTCCTGGAACCATTTTTATTACATTGGAAGCTGAGAGTCTACCTTGACCTCGTTGTGGTGACGGTGACCATTCAATATGACCATCTTTAGACTTCCATGTCTTCTCTTCTCTTGATGATGCTTGTTGCATGCTCTGTCTCTCATCTGATGTAGGGGATGGTACGGCAGACTCCTCCTCTGAATCCTCTTCAATGAAGACAAAATCTGGATCATCAACAGCATTGTCCTCTATCTCTGAAATATCCTCTGTCTCTGAAACCTCTTCTTCTTTTTCACTGTCACAGTCCAGAATTTGTGATAAGACTTCATTGATTGAAAATCTTTTGGAGCTCATTTTTGAGTGTCTGTGTCAGGGACCTGCTGCTCTCACACTGAGGAGAAGCTTGGGAAAGCCCTTTTTTAACCCAAACACAATTCTAAAAGTGCAACCAGGACCAGTCAAAACAAAATACATCAAAGACACTTTTTTGTTTTGCACCTGTGCAAATATATATACACATGAAAGCCTCCGGGTCAAAATGACCCACAACATCATGTTTGTATACAAAATGTACACAGACATTCCACAACACATCAGTGTGTCCACATTTTGCAGTTAGGTTCATGACCCTAAATGAGGAAAAGTCATGTAATTTCATGGCGAAAAAGAGTGGTTAACTAGTATTTTAGACAACGCAAAAGTGGAAACGGGTCAAATTGACCCACAACATAACAGGAGGGTTAAACCCCTTCCCCCCTACCGTCTTTCTCTATTGTTGATAAGTTGAGTTGGGTGCTGTGCTAGGTAGTTTGTTTTGTGTCCCGGGGTTTTGGTAGGCCCTGTTAGCCTAGCATAGCTGGGCCTGCCACCAACCCCCACTATTTTCTTGTTTATTTTCTCACTGGTGTTGGTTTAAAGGGAGTGGGCCTCCATCATGTCAGCAGCACAGGCTGGCATGCGGAGGCACCACGCCGTGCGCCTCCTGTTAAAGGAGAAGGGAGGAAAAACAATGGAGTTATCCCGATTGGATTTCTCCAGAAAATTCCTCCAAAAGGAACTCCGTTTCATACCTGCGCAGGTGAACTGCATTTTAACCTTCCCGTATAGGAAGGGCTTTGATGTCAGTTTCGCCGGCGCCAGCTTCTTGAGGGAGTTCTGGGGGAAACTCCAGAACGCCCAGAACAAGCAGGGATCCCTGGCAGCAATATTCGAGGTGATCAAGCTGACTGACAATAGCATCAAAACTGTTATTGTCCATATGTACAATGAAATGATACAGCCGGAGGACATTGCAGTATGGTTGGGCAGGTACTGCAACGTGAAGGGGCCCCTGACCCAGGTGAAGGATCCCGATGGGATCTGGACAGGGGCCTGGAGGGTCACTGTCCAGCAGAGGGAGGATCCCGGGGGCTATGGTGGGTTGAAAGCAATCCCATCCACCATAGTCCTCGGAGAGAACAGGGGCCATGTTCACTACCAGGACCAGCCCAAGCTGTGCCGTAAGTGTGGTGAGCATGGCCACCTAGCAGACGCCTGTGACAAGGTGGTCTGCATGAAGTGCCGGGAGGTGGGCCACCGCTACAAGGATTGCACGAACGGAAGGTCGTGCAACCTCTGTGGCGAGCGGTCCCACCTCATCTGCAGCTGCCCCTCCTCCTGGGCCAATAAGGTCAGGGCTGGCAGGATGGAGGCGGCGGCTGCGGACCGGGCTTCCGAGCGCCAGAAGGAGAAAGTGGCAGTTGCCAAGGTAGCGGAGGAGGTGGCGGCGGTAGTGGAGGAAGTGGTGGCAGTAGTGGAGGAGGTGGTAGATGAGGTGGAGGGCGCGGAAGGCGCAGTGGCGGAAGAAGTGGGAGGGGAGGAAAAAACCCTCCTCTCCAAAACCGCCCTGCCCCAGATTGAGGCGACCCCTGAAGGAGAAAGGGCTGCGAAAGACAGCTCTGGAGAGATGGTGAGTGAGAGCTCCCCAAGTGGGTCAGACAGCATGATGACAGTGTCAGAAACGACACTGTCAAGCGGAGAGGGTACAGGAGAGGGAGGGAGGGAGGGAGGGCGGGGGGAGGGGGGGTAGTGAACATGGAGCTTTTTGGCTGGCTGGCCTGCTAGCCTCCTAGCTTTTGTTAGTTTGTCTTGTTTGGGGTGCGTTTCCTCCTTTGTGCCCCTTCCCTTTTGTGTCTCGTGTAAATGTAACAAGCAGTATTGAGTGTTGGTTTGGCGCGGTTGGTGGGTTGGTTGACTGGATATCTAGCCGGCCATGCTGGTTTAGCTGGTTGGTCATCTCACCTTCCAGGCCTTGTTGGCAAGTTCATGTTATTTGCCCCACCCTTTTTTTTTGTCTTCAGCAATAGCGGTGTCATTGTTGATAGCTTAGTTGGGTGCTGTGCTAGATAGTTTGTCCTTGGCCTGTGTAAGCCCCCCCCCCCGCTTCACTGGTGTTGGTTTGTAAAGGGAGTGGGCATCCATCATGTCAGCAGCAAAGGCTGGCAAGAGGAGACAACATGCTTTGCGCCCTCCTCTTGAAAGGGGGAAATGAGAATAAGTTCTCATTTGGAAATTTACCAGAAAAATCCTCCAGAAGGAACTCAGTTTCAAACCTGCCCAGATTAACTGCATTTTAACCGCATTGACGTCAGCTTCTCTGGTGCCAGCATCCTGATGGACTTCTGGGGGAATGCACTGAATACCCAGGTGTCCCTCAAAGACATGTTTGAATTGACCAAGCTGACGGACAATAGCATTAAAACAATTGTCTGTATGTACTGTTACGTTCCACAGCAATAAAACCAAAGATTTCGCTCAACCAGAAGGAGGAACTAACAGTCACTGAACAACAACCAAAACAGGCAGGGGTTTAGGAGGGGTTCTGAAAGACACTCATGGGGTTGTCCACTGAAAGTTGACTAGCAACAACAAATAGAACCTTAGACACCCACCATGAGCACCCACTAAGTTTGCCCGAAAGAGGCAAACGAAAGAAAAACCCACACCAAACCTAAAGATGAAGCATACCAAAATCATGGCGCAAAACAAAATCAGATAAAGGATTGTTTGTCTAGAAATCAAAATATGGAGCCCCAACTAAAAGGGTGTTGACCCTCCACATATCTCAAAACAACTGAAGCACTGGGCCAGTCACTCTTAAATAGCACCTGGGTCAGCACAGGTGAAAGACCTTCCCACTAACGAGATGGCAACCAGCACAGGTGTAACACATAGTGACTAACAAGGTGACACCAATCGGTGCGCCCTACGTGCTAACGAGCTATACCTGCTAAGATCCAACCTCAAAACATAAATGGAAAAACCAAAGCCTGTAACGCCTTACCCCTTAAGACAACAAATATATCCTATATTTTTGTAGGACAAGTTTGCTCACCACCAACAGAAAACAACTTCCGTTGAACAACATAATAAATTTAAATCTGTCGCCTTCTGCAATATAAATATGGTGACTACTGGCTGTCAACAATTAAATACAAGGCAAACCAGCCACCTCTTATTTATTTTTAAATGTATATATGCTTTGTTTTTCTTTGTATTATACTATATTTTCTACATTTGTGTAATTGTATATATACACACCAGTCAAAAGTTTGGACACACCTACTCATTCAAGGTTTTTCTTTATTTTTGCTATTTTCTACATTGTAGAATAATAGTGAAGACATCAAAACTATATAACAACACATATGGAGTCATGTAGTAACCAAAACAAGTGTTAAACAAATCAATATATATATTTTAGATTCTTCAAAGTAGCCACCCTTTGCCTTGATGACAGCTTTGCACAGTCTTGGCATTCTCTCAACCAGCTTCACCTGGAATGATTTTCCAACAGTCTTGATGGAGTTTCCACATATGCTGAGCACTTGTTGGCTGCTTTTCCTTCACTCTGCGGTCCAACTCATCCCAAACCATCTCAATTGGGTTGAGGTCGGGTGATCTGATGCAGCTCTCATTCTTGGTCAAATAAACCTTACACAGCCTGGAGGTGTGTTGGGTCATTGTCCTGTTGAAAAACTAAATGATAGCCCCACTAAGCACAAACCAGATGGGATGAATTCTAAATAAATCACAGACAGTGTCATCAGCAAAGCACCCCCACACTATCACACCTCCTCATCCATGCTTCATGGTGGGAACCACACCTAATCTGCGTCACAAAGACATGGTGGTTGGAACCAAAAATCTCAAATTTGGACTCATCAGACCAAAGGACAGATTTTCACCGGTCTAATGTCCATTTTTCGTGTTTCTTGGCCCAAGCAAGTCTCTTCTTCTTATTGGTGTCCTTAAGTAGTGGTTTCTTTGCAGCAATTCGACCATGAAGGCAGTCTCCTCTGAACAGTTGATGTTGAGATGTGTCTATTTTTTAACTCTGAAGCATTTATTTGAGCTGCAATTTCTGAGCCTGATAACTCTAATGAACTTATCCTCTGCAGCAGAGGTAACTCTGGGTCTTCCTTTCCTGTGGGGGTCATCATGAGAGCCTGTTTCATCATAGCGCTTGATGGTTTTTGCGACTGCACTTGAAGAAACTTTCAAAGTTCTTGACATTTTCCGGATTGACTTGACCTTCCGGATTGACTTGTCTTAAAGTAATGATGGACTGTCGTTTATCTTTGCTTATTTGAGCTGTTCTTGCCATAATATGGACTTGGTCTTTCACCAAATAGGGCTATCTTCTGTATACCACCCCTTCCTTGTCACAACCTAGAAGGTCAGCATCCTGGAGTCGCCTCTTCACTGTTGATGTTGAGACTGGTGTTTTGCAGGTACTATTTAATGAAGCTGCCAGTTGAGGACCTGTGAGGCATCTGTTTCTCAAACTAGAGAATCATTTCATTTACACAACATGCCTACCACTTTGAAGATGCAAAAAAAAAATTGTATTGTGCAACAAACAAGAAATAAGACAAAAAAACTGAATTTGAGCGTGCATAACTATTCACCCCCCCAAAGTCAATACTTTGTAGAGCCACCTTTTGCAGCAATTACAGCTGCAAGTCTCTTGGAGTATGTCTCTATAAGCTTGGCACATCTAGCCACTGGGATTTTTGCCCATTCTTCAAGGCAAAACTGCTCCAGCTCCTCCTTCATTCCAATCCAAGATGGCGTAGCAGTGTTGTCGTGTATTCTGTTGTGTCCTCGTGTAAATAGCCTGTTTTTTAGTTTTTAGTATTTTTTAAAAAATATTTCTCTATCTCACTTTCCATCCTTTAACTAAATATACTTTCCTGCAACCAGCCTCACCCAATGTGGAACGTATTCTATTATTTCTTTATTTTTATCAAAAAACTAGCCAGCTAACTAGCTACTTGCTATTAGCCACCGATAGCGGTCTTCACCACTGTCCGTGGCCTGCACTACCTACCAGCCAGCTCTAGCCTGGATAATTATCGGCCAGTATGCACAGCGTGCTATCGATCCAGAGCATATCGGATTTTCTACCGGAATCACTGGACCTTAACACCGAATCATCGCAACTAACTAGCTGCAACCGAATGGCTGTTGTTGGCTAATCACCACTGTCCCGATGCACCAGTTAGCCTTGAGCTAGCCTCGAACCAGGCCCATCTCCCGGCTATCTACCTCTCTGTCAACTGGAGAGGACCTCCTAGTGTCGACACGGATCCCGCTGATCCATCATGACTGGTCTGCCGACATAATCGTCTGATGTGGTTTCAACAGGCTTCCCGTTGCGACGACCACGAAGATCCATCTGCTAGCCCCGGCCCGTTAGCACGCGCAATCAACAGCCGTGCCTCCTGCTCGCCTGTGCTGTAGCAGCCTACGAACAGCTCCCGGACTTACCTATTGCTGTTCACTGGACCTTATGATCACTCAGCTACACAGTTGATGCCTGCTGGACTGTTCCTTTACACAGAACCCTATCCTGTTTATCTTTTTAGCTTCAGCCCAAACTTTCGTCGCCATTACCAGTTGTTGTCTTACCCTCTCGAATAACACCTGTGATTGCGTTATGCGCCTCTCCCAAGTCAATATGCCTAGCCTATTGCTGTTTGGGCTAGTTCTTATTGTACTATTTCACTGTAGAGCCCCCAGTCCCGCTCAACCAGCCTCAGAGAGCTCCTTTGTCCCACCCCCCATACACGCGGAGACCGGCTCAATCGGTACCTCCAGTGATGCTACCTCTTTCATCGTTACTCAATGCTTAGGTGTACCTCCACTGTACTCATATCCTTCCATATCCTTGTCTGTACATAATGCCCTGAATCTATTCTACAACGCCCGGAAATCTGCCCCTTTTATTCTCTGTACCCAACGCACTAGAAGACCAGTTCTTAAAGCCTTTAGCCGTATCCTTATTATATTCCTCCTCTGTTCCTCTGGTGATGTAGAGGTTAACCCAGGCCCTGTAGCCCCCAGTATAACTCCTACTCCCCAGGCGCTATCATTTGTTGACTTCTTTAACCGTAAAAGCCTTGGATTCTTGCATGTCAACATCAAAAGCCTCCTCCCCAAGTTTGAGTTATTCACTACGTTAGCACACTCTGCCAACCCTGATGTTCTAGCAGTGTCTGAATCCTGGTTTAGGAAGGCCACCAAAAATGTAGAAATGTCCATCCCGATTTACAACATTTTCCGTCTAGATAGAACTGCCAAAGGGGGCGGAGTTGCAATCTAATGTAGAGAGAGCCTGCAGAGCTCTATCATACTATCCAGGTCTGTGCCCAAAGAGTTTGAGCTTCTACTTCTAAAAATCCACCTTTCCAGAAATAAGTCTCTCACTTTTGCCGCATGCTACAGCCCCCCTCTGCCCCCAGTTGTGCTCTGGACACCATATGTGAATTGCTTGCCCCCCATATATCCTCAGAGTTTGTACTGTTTGGTGACCTAAACTGGGATATGCTTAACACCCTGGCCGTCCTACAATCTAAACTAGATGCCCTCAAGCTCAAACAAATTATCAAGGAACCTACCAGGTACAACCCTAAATCCGTAAAAATGGGCATCCTCATAGATATCATCCTGACTAACTTACCCTCTAAATACACCTCCACTGTCTTTAACCAGGATCTCAGCGATCACTGCCTCATTGACAGTGATGAGGGGTGGTAGTTTGACCGCGGACCCATTAAGGAGGCAGGCAAACGCTCTCTAATACACTTCAGCGAGCAGGCCTTTGTAATTGACCTGGCCCGGGTATCCTGGATGGATATTGACCTCATTCCGTCAGTAGAGGATGCCTGGATGTTCTTCAAAAGTGCTTTCCTCTCTATCTTCAATAAGCATGCCCCATTCAAAAAATTCAGAACTAAGAACAGATATAGCCCCTGGTTCACCCAGACTTGACTGCCCTTGACCAGCACAAAAACATCCTGTGGCATACTGCATTAGCATCGACCAGTCCCCGCAATATGTAAATTTTCAGGGAAGTCAGGAACCAATATACACAATCAGTCTATATACTGAGATCATGTGACACTTAGATTGCACGCCTTTATTTAACTAATTATGTGACTTCTGAAGGTAATTGGTTGCACCAGATCTTATTTAGGGGCTTCATAGCAAAGGGAGTGAATACATATGCACGCACCACTTTTCCGTTATTTTTAAAAATTTCACTTCACCAATTTGGACTATTTTGTGTATGTCCATTACATGAAATCCAAATAAAAATCAATTTAAATTACAGGTTGTAATGCAACAAAATAGGAAAAACGCCAAGGGGGATGAATACTTTTGCAAGGCACTGTATATATATATTTTTTGTTATGTTTTTGTTTTCATAGTTGCCTAAAACGCTGAAGTTTTCAAAAATTCACATACTTCTCTATAACTCTCCTCCCCCTGGAACGAGTGCAACCAAAACAATACTCATCTCCTACATGGTAAACTTTCAGTGAAAATAAATTGTGAGCCAGGGCAACACACTGGCTAAACGCAAAACGTATTGACTGCCCACCCTTGAAAGACAAATCAGCAACCAAGTTGTCCTTACCACAGTCATGTCGGCTTTCAAGTGGAAACTCCTGTAATATCCGTAGTGATTTTCCTCAGTGGAATGGCCTCAACGAATCGAGTGGCAGTGCACATGATGGTAAGATAAACTGGTTACCACTCTTTGCTTTGGGCAAAGGACCAACACAAGGCAAAGGACCAACACAATCCACCAGAACACTGCTAAAAGGTTTGTCAAAAGCAGGAATGGCTGCAAAGGTGCAACCGGTACAGCTTGGTTCGGTTTACCTGTCCCCTGGCGAACGCGACAGGAATTAAGACAGTAAGACACAACATCTGGTTTCAGACCAGACCAGAAGTTACGCAAGATACGGTCATACGTCTTGTTGACCTCAAGATGGCCTGCCATACTACCATCATGAACCAACCTCAGTATCTCATTGAAACATAACTGGAATGACAATTTGAAATACACTGGGCCAATTGTCCTGCCCAGAAGTGGCGCGAGAATGCCATTTCCTCATTAGAACCCAATCTCTGTCAATGTGTCCCACATAAAACTTCAAACTCCTCCTCCGGACGTATCTCAGCAAAAAGAGGGGAGAGGGAAACATCTTTACTCTGTTCAGCAATCAGCTGCTTCCTAGACATTGAAGTGTCAACTGTAGGGACCCTCTCTTCCTTGAGCGGTCCTACAAACTTCCTCACCTTTGGGGTTATCAACTCAGAAAGTTTTGTGGAATCAGGATCACCCATAAACGTCTCAGACAGATCGACCATGGTGGGATCGCTGACATCCTCAACACTAGACTTGCTCCCAGCAACTTTCTTAGACGTGTAATGGCACACGCTGGGACACTCTAGGGTACTTTCTGATAACCCATCAGGTTCCTCTACTCTGCGTTCCTTACAAATGACAGGATTTGGCACGACCTTTCCTCCAGCCAAATTGTTTCCCAAAATGAATGACACCCCCTTCACCGGTAGGCTAGGCCTCACTCCAATGACAACTGAACCAGAAATAAGATCGGACTTGAGTTCCACATTATACAAAGGAACTTCCATGCAACCCTTCTCCACACCTTGTACTAACACACTGTATTCAGTTGCTGAAGTGTCAGAAAAAGGCAAAACACTCTCCAAAATGAAGGATGGCCTGCACTAGTGTCTTGCAATATCTTCACCGGCTGCTTAACAGCATCACCACTCTGCAGAGACACAAACCCATCTGAAACAAAGGGTTCGTACACATCTGATCCAAAATCTTGTTAAGGAGATACACCAGTCCCAACCAGAGACTTATTGGGCTGGAGTGCTCCCACAAGAAGAAACAGCTTTTTCTCTCATTTTTCTGTTTCAACTTAGGACACAGAGACAATGTGTCCATTCTCACTGCAGTATTGACAAACTGCCAGAGATGATTGATTTTTGCGTAGGGATAACTACTGGGTACTTTGTTTGTGAAGGTAATGTTATGTGTCAACACAAACTCATCTGCAAGAACTGCAGCTTTCTTCAGAGTGAGATCCTTGTGCTCAAAAATGTAATTCGCTATCTTTTCGGGAAGGCAATTCTTGAACTTTTCGAGAAGTAGTAGAGTCTTTAAATCCTCACGGTTGTTGACCTCTTGAGAACCACAACACCAATCAAAAAGACATGCTTGTTTCCTTGCGAACTCAACATGGCTTTGTGATTCTTTTTTTCGTAAGTTACGGAACTGTTGTCCGTATGCCTCTGGGACAAACTCGTAAGCCCAAAGGATAGCAGCTTTAACAGTGTCATAGTCAGAACTCTAGTCAAGAGATAAAGCGGTGTACACTTTGAGCTTTTCCCACAAGAACACTTTGTAGGAGCAGTGACCAAATTTTGGGGATGTGGTAATTCACTCAAACAGAGTAAAATATACATCCACCTCCTTTTCGTTGAAAGGCAATACTAGTCGGCTGTTCCTACCAAGATCAAACTCTGTTGAGGGTGCAGGATGGCCTGACTGGATTCCAAGTGCTTCCAGATCTATCTCTTGTAATCAAAGGGCATGCCCACATTCCTATTCCCTTTCCTTGTGCTCAAGCTCTAAGCCTGTGTTTATGCAACTTTCAAAATGTTTCCCCCAATCTTATAACCCCTCTGGGTGGATGTCAGTGACAGAAACCCTACCACTAAGTATATTTTGAACACTCAAATATCGGGGCACAGCAGAGCTTCTATTAGAGTGACTATCATAGGAAACAATAACCTGGCCGAGCCCCCATTTTGAAATTCAAAAATGTCACTCAAACAGAAGGAGGAACTAACAAAGAGTCACTGACCAACAACCAAAATGAAACAGGCAGGGTTTTAGGAGGGGTTCTGAAAGACACTCATGGGGGTGTCCACTGAACGTTGACTAGCAACAACAACTGGAACCTAAAAGACACCCACCATGAGCGCCCACTAAATTTGCCCAAGAAGAGGCACCTGGCAGACACCTGTGAGAAAGTGGTCTGCATGAAATGCCGGGAGGTGGGACAACGCTACGAGGAGTGGAACAAATGGAAGGGCGTACAACCTCTGTAGAGAGCTGTCCCACCTCATCCACGGCTACCCCTCCTCCTGGGCCAAGAAGTACAGGGCTGGCAGGACGGAGGCGGCGGTCGTTTTTGTATTTATTATGGATCCCCATTAGCTGCTGCCTTGGCAGCATCTACTCTTCCAGCAAAATTAAAGCAGTTATACATTTTAAAAACATTACAATGCATTCATAACAGATTTCACAACATATTAAGTGTGTGCCCTCAGGCCTCTACTCTACTACCACATATCTATAACATAAAATCCATGTCTACATGCGTGTATAGTGCGTATGTTATCGTATTTTTATCTGTATTTTAAATCAAATTTTACTACTGGCATGAGTTATTTGATGTGGAATAGAGTAAAATGTAGTCATGGCTCTATGTAGTACTGTGCGCCTCCCATAGTCTGCTCTGGACTTGGGGACTGTGAAGAGACCTCTGGTGGCATGTCTTGTTGGGTATGCATGGGTGTCCGAGCTGTGTGCCAGTTGTTCAAACAGACAGCTCGGTGCATTCAACATATCAATACCTCTCACAAATACAAGTAGTGATGAAGTCAATCTCTCCTCCACTTTGAGCCAGGAGAGATTGACATGCATATTATTAATGTTAGCTCTCTGTGTACATCCAAGGGCCAGCCGTGCTGCCCTGTTCTGAGCCAAATGCAATTTTCCTAAGTCCGTCTTTGTGGCATCTGACCACACGACTGAACAGTAGTCCAGGTGCGACAAAACTAGGGCCTGTAGGACCTGCCTTGTTGCTAGTGCTGTTAGACAGACTTCTCCCCATCCTAGCTACTGTTGTATCAATATGTTTTGACCATGACAGTTTACAATCCAGGGTTACTCCAAGCAGTTCAGTCTCCTCAACTTGCTCAATTTCCACATTATTCAATACAAGATTTCGTTGAGGTTTATGGTTTAGTAAATGATTTGTCCCAAATACAATGATTTTAGTTTTTGAAATATTTAGGAGTAATTTATTCCTTGCCACCCATTCTGTAACTAACTGCAGCTCTTTGTTAGGTGTTGCTGTCATTTCAGTTACTGTAGTAGCTGACGTGAAGAGTGTTGAGTCATCCGCATACGTAGAAACACCGGCTTTACTCAAAGCCAATGGCATGTCGTTAGTAAAGATTTGTCACGACTTCCGCCGAGGCTGCTTCCCCTCCTTGTTCGGGCAGGTTTCGGCGTTCGTCGTCACCGGCTTACTAGATACTGCCGATCCCATTCTCATCACTCCACTTGTCATGTCTTGTCTTGTCAATCACACACATCTGGTGCTCATTCCCCTAATTAGTATGTGTATAAGTGTTCCCTCTGTTCCCCTTGTCTTTGTGAGTGATTGTTTATTGTGAGAGCGAGTAGCTTGGTTGAGCTACTCTTCTATTTGTATTTACCAAGGTGGAATATTTTCCCTTGTTATAGTTTTGTTTTTTGTTTATATAAATAGATTAAACTCTGGACTTCGTTGTTTTACCTCCTGCGCCTGACTCCTTTATTCACACCTCATCACAGAATCACTCACCAGCTGAATGGAGTCAGCAGGAGAAGACCACATGCCTGGAGTTGTGGCAAGGGTCCAGGAGCATTCGTAGATGCTGGCCAGCTTGGGGGAAGCGATGGATCGGGTTCTTCTGGTAGTAGAATGACTGGAGAGGAGAGGACCCAATCTATCGAGACCAGCTGGTCAACCGGATCCAGCCACCTACACCCCAGCCCCTGTAGGGATCCAGATATCCCGGCCACCGGCGTTTGATGGGACGGCCAGCGCAATGTAAGGGATTTATGCTCCAACTCAAGCTGTATTTCTCCAGCATCAGGCCGGCGCCACTGGAGCGGGAGAAGGTATCCGTCCTCGTTTCCTGCCTTTGTGGGAGAGCCCTGGAGTGGGCCAATGCGTTGTGGAACGAGAGAGGTGCCGCGTTGGAGGACAACGGGGAGTTTGCTCGCCTCTTTCGGGACATTTTTGATCACCTCGAGAGGCGGGCGAATTACTGGTCCATCTGAGGCAGGGGACGAGGACCACACAGGACTCCGCGCTGGAGTTCCGGACGCTGGCAGCGGGGTCCGGGTGGAACGAGCGGGCCCTGATCAACCATTTCCGGTGCCACCTAAGGGAGGACGTCCGATGGGAGCTAGCCTGCCGTGATGCCATGCTATCGTTTTCCCAACTGATGGACATGGCCATCCGGCTGGATAACCTGCTAGCAGCCAGAGGACGTCCTGGTAGGGGTCTGCCTGTTCCCACTCCGGACGACTCTGACCCCGAGCAGATGGAGCTGGGGGGAGCCACCTGTCGAGAGAGCGCAGGAAGACAGCGACAGGGCCACACTGGTGGCACGAAGGGACAATCCACCTCACATTGCAGTCAACGTTCTTTTGGGTCTGGAGGCGGTAGGCAGGGCACTCACGCATCACCCCAGGTAACATTTTTACATTTACATTTTAGTCATTTAGCAGACGCTCTTATCCAGAGCGACTTACAGTTAGTGAATACATATTTTTTTTATACTGGCCCCCCGTGGGAAACGAACCCACAACCCTGGCGTTGCAAACGCCATGCTCTATCAACTGAGCTACATCCCTGCCGGCCATTCCCTCCCCTACCCTGGACGACGCTGGGCCAATTGTGCGCCGCCCATGAATCTCCCGGTCGCGGCCGGCTGCGACAGAGCCTGGATTCGAACCAGGATCTAGTGGCACAGTTAGCACTGCGATGCAGTGCCTTAGACCACTGCGCCACTCAGGAGTATAACGAACACCCAAACTTGTTCAGAGCCCTTTGCAGCGCACTGTACCCTATCTCCTTTCCCGATCACCTGGTAGTTTCCCAGTGTAAGGCGCTAGTCAATTTAGGCGCAGCTGGGAACTTTATGGACAGGGCATTTGCACGCCGTCAAGGCATTTCATTGGTTCCCCTATCCATTCCACTCCCCATCAGAGCACTTGATAGTCGACCATTAGGGTCCGGGTTGGTTAAGGAGGTTACTGTACCAGTCACCATGATTACACAGGAGACGCATGTTGAGCAGATCACTTTTTTGATTATTGAGTCTCCTGCTTAACCTGTAGTCTTAGGTATTCTGTGGTTAGCCCTTCACAACCCCAATTTTTTATTACATTGACATTTTAGTCATTTCTGTCATTTCTGGCCGCAGAGGGTTTTTACGGGGTGGTCGCGTGAGTGTCCGGGTAGGTGTCTAGGTGTTTCCATTGGTGCGACCACGGGGGAAAGTCCAGACGGTACTCCCACCATGCGCATTCTCCCCGAATACCATGATCTGGCGCTCGCGTCTTCCAAGACGCAAGCGACTAAATTACTTTGGGAGGGGGATTACGCGATAAACCTTCGGGTAGACGCTGTACCTCCCAGGAGTCATGTGTATCCCCTGTCGCAGGCTGAAACGGAGGCTATGGAAACATACGTCACAGAGTCCCTGCGCCAGGGGTATATACGTCCCTCCACTTCACCTGCTTCCTCGAGTTTCTTCTTTGTGAAGAAGAAAGATGGCGGTTTACGCCCGTGCATTGATTATCGACCACTGAATAAGGTGACGGTACGATTTAGTTATCCTCTTCCCCTCATTCCTTCAGTGATTGAGTCAATGCATGGGGCCCGTTTTTTCACCAAATTAGACCTCAGGAGTGCCTACAACCTGGTGCGTATTTGGGAAGGGGATGAGTGGAAAACAGCATTCAGCACAACCTTGGGGCATTATGAATACCTGGTGATGCCCTACGGTTTGATGAATGCTCCATCCGTTTTCCAGTCCTTTGTGAATTAGGTGTTTCGGGACATGCTTGGTCGCGGTGTGGTGGTCTACATCGATGACATCCTGGTGTATTCCTCTACGCGTGCCGAGCATGTGTCCCTGGTTTGCAAAGTACTGGTACAACTGCTGGAAAATGAAGTGTGAGTTTTTACAGCAGTCAATCTCCTTCCTCGGATACCGCATTACTACCACAGGTGTGGAGATGGAGGGAGATCGGATTTCAGCCGTGCGTAATTGGCCGACTCCAACCACAGTGAAGGAGGTGCAGCGCTTCCTTGGCTTTGCCAACTACTATCAGAGGTTTATTCGGGGCTTTGGCAAGGTCGCAGCTCCCATTACCTCCTTGTTGAAGGGTGGGCCGTCCCGGCTCCATTGGTCTGCTGAGGCTGATTTGGCCTTCAGTAGATTGCGGGATCTGTTCACCTCCGCCCCGGTACTGGCTCACCCCGATCCATCACTACCGTTCGTAGTGGAGGTGGATGCGTCCGAGGTGGGGTACACGGGTGGGGTACATGTCAATAAGCAATTTGGGATAATAAAATCCCATTATATTCGTGTTCGGGCCCCACGGCGGATTGTTCCTAGACTCAAGTGTTTAAACACACTTGGGGACGGGGATATGAGACCTGGTGAGACTGGACATCCAGATGGGGAGTAAAGAGAAACAAAGACATCACCAATTATCAATTGGAGATAGTAGTAATGTGACTGACTTAAGTTCGGAAGCACAGGAGAAAATTCTGAACCTTACAGCCCCTGTAACTGATGTGTGGTGGGCGTGTGCCAGTAAAGGCAGTATAAGGCAGAGAATACCAAAAGGGTGGCTAGGTACGTGCGCCCTGGTTCTACTGATTCAGCTAGTTATAATTAGTCACCAGGAACCAAGGAAAGGGTTAAACAGACGTAGGAGGAGTTTTAACAAGAAGGGGAATAGCCCTATTTAGATGGAGGCAATTGGGATACCAAGGGGGGTACCGGATGAATACAAAGCTATGAAACAAGTAGGGGAAGGCTTTACTACAACGTTCTTCTGGTGGGTGACAATAAACAAAGACGTGGATTGGATTAATGATATCTATTACAACCAACAACGATTTATTGGCCAGACTAGGTGTTGAGACTTCTAGCTCACTCAGGAAAATAAAAAAGAGAAAATAATAATATATATATATAAATAGATAAAAGAGAAGCAAATGGGTCTGATGTGTTCAATTAAATGGGGAATGAGTGATTTCTTTAAGTTTCTTAGATGCTCGGATATGTTATGTTATGTGCGCATGCGCAGCTTCACTAGAGACTTAAATTATGGCACCTGGTAATCATTTCATGACAGACAATCATCAGGAGCACACAGCCCGTTGGTATGTAACTGCGAACTACTCACAGTCTAGTATTAATGTTTAAGTCACTTATATGTTTGAGCACTGAACGTTTACCTCACTGTGTCGGTGTTAGTTGGCAGAGAGTAACTTGTGGCTCGCTGGGTGCGGTAGCTCAGCGACCCAGATGCTGTATAGCATTAGGCTATCATTATCAGCCATTTGCGTTGTGCTGATTGTTCAGAGCACTCTGCTGGTTTCTGGTGGCGATGGTGATAGCGGTGGTTTGGTTCGGTGATCCATGGTGGAGCGTCGCGTTGTGTTGCGTTTGTGCATGGGTGGGTCCTTTGGACAAGGCATGTGGTGGCATGGGTTCTGTGTCCTGTGGCAGCATCCGTGGCAACGGCGGAGTCGCTGTGCGCATGCTCCTCTGGCGCTAGGCATTCTGGGTGATGTAGTCAATGCTGTTTTAAGCCTGATTAGCCAAATTTTTTGATGGTGTTGTAGGCTTATTTGATTTTCATTATTTACATTATTATTATATTATATTATTTGAATAATATGTACATTATATATTTGAATAATATATTGTCATTATTTGTTTGTTGTAATTCAGGTTTATGACCTGTGGTCATATGATTTAAAATAAAATTAAGGACAAAACACGGGTCATGACATTGTGTGCTTCCTGGTGAGCCTTTTCGGAGGGCTAAACACGAAAGATCCGAACAGTCATAAACCATGGTTCTCCTTTTACATGGATAATGCAAGGACTAGAACATTCGTCATGAGACTAACTTCTGATAAGCTAACAGTCCACCCATAAAGCTGTCTGCTCATCTGCTGACTTACTAGGCAAATCATTAATGAGTGAAAGCCAAGAAGAGGATAGAGTCTACAGTTAAAGGACTACTTAAAACCCAGTTGGCGGAAAACACTTGAACTTGAGTTAAACGCTAGAAAAGTTGGCAAGATGGCAGCATCAGAGGAGGAGCTGGAGAGGCTAAAACAGAAGCGGTCAGCAGCCCAGACTGCGTTCACTAGAAGAGCCAATTACCTCGCCTCCAGAGCTAGTGCACTGGGGGAAAGTGAAATGAGAAGTGAGTGGAGGAACTTTAAAGTGGATCACTCCAGAGTCAGAGATGCAGGGTTTGAGTATGCCACGGCCCTGAGAGAAGTGGACGACGATGAAGTCAAAAAGAAGGCGGAAAACATTGACGGAAAAACAGCAGAATGTGACTGTAAGTTTGATGAAACTGAACAAATCATCCTGATCAACTTCTGGACAAGGTTCGCTGAGGCGGAAATTACCACCCTCACTGAAGAGGCTGGATCAGCCATGGACCAGGCCGAGGCAACCGATCACCACCATATGACCAGGAGGGAATGTGAATTGATTCATAGGAACCTGGAACGGGAGGTCTACAACTTCGAACAAGGATTGGATGAGTGGAAAGATTTGATCCCTCGGTCCAAGGCCACAGAGTCAAAGGACCAGATCCGGAAGTTGAAGAAAAGGCGTGAAAAACTGTGGGATGAGTGGGCATGGAAAGGCGGTTCTCAATCTGACAACGAAGAGAAACTGGGAAGAGAACCAATTGTGGAGCAGGAGGAGCCAGTTGGGGCTAACAACTACAGGCCCCAGATCAGCCTAGAACGTGCACGCTTGCCCATGTTTGCTGGTAATATGAGGGATTACTACCGCTGGAAAGCTGAATGGGAGGACTTGCAACGTCTGGGAAACCCTCATGGATTGGAAAATGTGAGGAAATTCCATCTCCTGGGAAGCCTAGATGAAAAAGTCAAGAGGGACCTCGTATTGTCCAGCTGTGGATCCGCCAACGACGTGTTCAGGCTCCTGGACAACAAGTACGGAAATAAGCCGAAAATAGTGCTGCTGATTGCACAAGAAGTGCAAGGACTTTTCTCCATTAAAGGAAACCATCCGAGGAAGACAATCGAACTGATTCAAGCCGTGGAGAGAGCTCTTCGTGACCTACAAGTCTTAGGGGAGGAAGATGCTGTAAAGAACCGAGTGGTTGTGCAGTCGATTGAAAGTAAGCTTCCTGACTCCCTGAAAGAAAAGTGGATAACACACAAAAATGACCCTGGAAGAAGGTTTTCACCACGCAACCACTTCGACTGTCTACTGCAATACTTGAAAAAGCAGGAGGACATTCTCGAGGAGCTAGACCAGCTACAGCCTAGCCCGGCGGACAATACTGAGAGGTCAAGCGAAAAGAAAAAAGAAAGGAGGGCATTCACCAGAGCCACATCAGGAAACACCCTAAAGGGCTCTCAACCAAGCTCATGCATCACATGTGGAGACAACGAGCACGGAGGTAGGCTGTTCGCCTGCAAGGTCTTCAAGAAGCTCAATCTGACAGGCAAGAAGGCTCAGCTTAGGAGAGCAGGAGCATGCTTTAAGTGCTTGCGCCTTCATGGTGACGATGGCAGCTGCACACAAAAGTATCTATGCTCAAAGGATGACTGTCAGAAAGAGGGCTCTTCAGACCACAATTACTTGCTCTGTCCAAAGCCACAGATCAAGAAGAAAGAGGAAAAGAGCGGAGAGCAGAGCGAGGCAAAATTGGGGAAAAGGGGGCTTGGACTAACCAATAAACAGGAGGAGCTCTTTGACAAACTTTCTCCAGAGCTGCGAGCATAGTTCAAAGAAGCCTTTTCAAATAAGATCACGACAAAAGTGTGTGCTAGCACTGGTTGTGAGCCAAAAGAGTACCCTGTCATTATGATGCTGTTGGATGTGACGACAAATTCTGGCCAGCTAGTCGGTACGTTGATTGATCTCGCTTCAGATACTAATTATATCTCTAATAAAGCAGCAGAGCGTCTTAAGCTAAATGGTGAGAACATTAAGTTGATTGTCCAAGGTGTTGGAGGGATGGAGAAAACCATTACTACCAAGAAGTATACCCTGAGGCTGAGAGTAAAAAACTCCCAAAGGTACAATAGCAGAGCACAAACTTCTTTGTTACGGCTTGGAAGATGTTGCGAAGGTGAACCAGGCTGTCACGCCACAGCAACTGCAGAAGTTCTTTCCAAATGTTCCACTCAAGGACTTGGTCCGGCCCGAAAAGATCGACCTGTTGATTAGCCACAGGGAGGGTCGCCTGGTCCCACAGCCAGTCAGAGTAGTTGGAGACCTCGTCCTCTGGGATGGACCCTTGGGAAGACTGTTGGTGGAATGCATCCTGACCTCTTTGAAGTGATAGACCTAGCAGTGCACAGGTCTGAAACACATTTCGCTAGGTCAATGAGAACAGCTTCAAGGGCGTACAAAGAGATTCTCGTGAAGACGGAAGGACCCAATGGAGTTTCGGTGGAAGGAGAAGACGCAATCCTCCGAAACACTGCAACTACCAACAAAGACGTTTTTGAATGGTTCAAGTGGGACAGTATTGGCGCTGCCTGTGACCCTCAGTGTGGTGGCTGCAGATGCGGTAGGTGCCCCCTGGAGGCAAGGAAATGACCCTAGGAGAGGAAAGAGACTTGGAGAAAATAAAGGAATGTCTCACCTACGTGCAAGCTGACAAGCACAGCGAATCCCCTCACTGGGACGCAGCTTACCCGTGGAAAGGAGACCCCGCAACGCTGCCTGACAATCGACGTGCAGTGGAAGCGACCTTTTTAAACACTGAGAAACAACTGGAGAGGGAGCCGGAATGGAAGGCTGCGTACAGAGAGCAAATCCACGATATGGTCTCAAGAGGGGCTGCCGTTAAAGTCACCCAAGAGGAAATCGATAGCTGGAAGGGACCTAAGTGGTATATCAGTCATTTAGTTGCTCCTAATCCTCACTCAACCACTACCCCTGTAAGAATCGTCTGGAACAGTAGCCAAGAATTCATGGGAATAAGTTTAAATGACCTACTGTACAAGGGTCCTGATGTTCTAAATCAGATAAGGGGCGTGCTTCTGAGATTCAGGACTGGGTTGTATGCTGCCCTGGGCGATGTGATTTTTTTTTACAACTCTGTCTGGCTAGAAGACAAAGAAGTACACCTCCATCGATTCCTCTGGAGAGACAATCCTGAGGAGGTGATCGAAGTCTTTGCTGTCGTCAGGGTCAACATTGGCGATAAACCTGCTGGTTGTATCGCCCAGGTGGCAATGAGAGAAACAGCCAACCTGCCCCAGTTTGCAGCCATGGTTGAGGAGCGCAGAGTTGTGGTAGAAGATAGTTATGTGGATGACATCTTGACGTCCCACAATGACTTGCGGATACTGGAGAAAATCACCAAAGGAGTGGAAAATATCTTAAAGGCTGGAGGCTTCTCCCTTAAGCCATGGGTCTTATCAGGCCAAAGTGGGAGGTCCGCAACCACAACTGATACCAGTATCAGTAAGACAACTGTGAGTGTGCCCAAAACGCTTGTGTTACCCAACCAGATGCGGGACGAAGAAAGCAAAGCACTTGGAGTCGGCTATGAACCAGAGACTGACAAACTTTGTGTGATGACCTCCGTAAATTTCTCAAAGAAGAGAGGAAAGATGAGGACAGGAGTCGATTTGCGCGAAGAGGAAGTCAGAGGTAAAACTCCAAACCCATTGACCCGTCGGATGCTGCTAAGCCAGATCGCTGGATTCTACGACCCCATTGGTCTTGCCACACCCGCAAAGCAGAAAGGGGTGATGCTTGTGAGAGAAGCTTACCAAGAAGCGAGTATAAGCAGTCCAGTTAAGGACACTTGGGATGACCCACTCTCACCAAAACTACGGGAGGCTTCCATAAGACTCCTCGAAGAATATGTGAGACTTGCCCAGATCAGGTTCGAAAGAAGCCTCACACCAACCAGAACCATAGGCCATCCAATGGGAGTCACGTTTTCAGATGGGAGTGAGGCTTCCTACGGCGTGGTGCTCTATCTCCGTTGGAAGACGCAGAATGGGGTCATAGTGAGGCTGGTTGAGTCAAAAGCAAAGCTTACCCCTCTCAACCAGAAAGGAGACGTGATTAAAGCAGAGGTATGTGGTGCTGTCTTTTCGATCCGCCTGAGAAAATACCTTGTAAAGCACTGCCGCATCAAGGTCGCACGCTGGGTCCACTTCGTGGATAGCCAAACAATCCTGGGAGCAATTCACAAGGATAGCTATGGCTACCAAACTTTCTTTGCTAACCGCATCGGAGAAATCCAGAAGGCTGGACCAGTGGAAGACTGGAGGTGGATTGAGGGCAACCTGAACATAGCAGACATAATCACAAGGGGAGCAACTCCTGAGGAACTCGATGAAGGGTCAGAGTGGCAACAAGGCCCAGAGTTCCTGAGTTGGCCTGAGGCTGAGTGGCCTGTGAAAACGGCCAGTGAGATAGTGACCAGCGTGGCTGATGACGTTAAAAGGTTGCAGAGAAGAGCATTCTCAGCTGTAGTCACCAGGTCTCAGGCAGAGATATTCTCAGGCCCCAGCAATACTGATGTTGGGGCAAACTTGCAAGACCCCGCACCGCAACCGCAGATGAAAGACCAAGGTCCAACTCCAGCAGTAGAGAGGCCAACGAGGAAGCCCTGGGGTGTAGCTCTAGTGCACCTTGTTGGGCCCGAACGATTCAGTAGCTTGTCTAAATTGTGTGGAACAATCGCCTGGGTTCGAAGGGCTGCAGAATCCTGGCTGAGGACAAGCTACCAAGCCTCGAGCTCAGCAAAGTGGGAGGTGAGGGGCCCCAGGCTGTCTGTGGGAGAGAGAACGGCGGCTAGCCCTTGCGGCCCAAGACGGCGTGAACTTTCAGGATACGACCTTAAACTGCCTTGTTGTGATTAAAGATGACAACAATGGACTCTTACTTTGTGGTGGTAGAGTCCAGTCTTGGAATGAAGACGGAACCGCTGTACCTTTAATCCCGTTCCGGTCGTGGCTGGGGGCCTTGCTTGCGAGGGAAGCTCACGAAGCGAATCATGAAGGGGTGGCTGCCACACTGCTGCACACTAAAAGAAAGGCCTGGGTTATGCAAGGTCGGAGGACAGTGAAGAAGGTGGTTAACAGGTGCATCACTTGCAAGAAGCAAAGAGCCCGGCTGTGCCAGCAAGTGATGAGCGCTCTTCCTCAGGAACGTACCAGTAGAGCGAACCCATTCGAGTATACTACACTAGACCTCTTTGGACCATTTGAAGTGAGGGACGCTGTTAAGAAAAGAACCAAGAAAAAGGTCTGGGGAGTCGTGTATTGTTGCATGACTTCCAGAGCCGTCCATGCTGATCTCGTCGACGACCAGTCTTCTGAGAGCTTTCTTCAGGCCTACTCCTGGTTCACTGCTCTGAGGGGGCATCCCAAAAAGCTATGGTCAGACAGAGGCACAAACTTCGTGGGCGCCAGGCCTGCTCTGAGGGAGCTACACAAGCACCTGGCCTGTTTGCAGAAGGCATCCGTTGAAGACAAGGCTGCCAGAAATAGTACAGAGTGGCAATGGGACTTTCATCCTGCAGACTCGCCACACAGGAATGGAGCAGCAGAGGCAGCTGTCAAGCTCCTTAAAAGAGCTCTTAACAGTCTTGGCGGAACAACTGGCTGCTACACCTGGGGGGAGTTCCAGACCCTTCTCTACTCTGCAGCCAACTTGACTAATGAGCGACCCATCGACGCCAGGGCACAGGAACAAGAGGACTCAGTGGAGTACTTGACCCCCAACTCACTTATCCTGGGGCGCACCGGACAGGGAGGAGACATACACGGAATCGACATGGAAACCCGCTCTTGGCGCAGACTGAGGGCTGTCCAGGCTGGAGTCGACAGGTTCTGGAAGAAATGGAGTGAACTGGCAGGACCAAACTTGTTCATACGACACAAGTGGCACCGAGCAGAGAGAAGTATCAAGGTTGGAGACGTAGTCTGGATTGCGGACCAGAACGCCCTAAGGGGGCAGTTCCGGCTCGGCCGGGTTGCTACAACATATCCAGACGAGAAGGGGGTTGTCCGGGATGCGGACATAACAACCTGCATGGGTCTTCCTGCTCCCATGGTTCCCAGGGCCCGGAGAAAGGACTCTAACATGTACACGACAATCGTCATTCACAGGGATGTGCGGAGTTTGGTGATCTTGATTCCTGCTGAAGACCAAGAGGAGGTAAGATAAGTCCTCGCCATGGGTACCCAAAGACTGTGACTCTGTGTTCTTTGCTTAGCTAGCGGGTAACCCTGGGAGGCAACTGAGTGCTTCAAGGGCAAACCTACACTCAGTAGGAGGAAAGGTGGTGGAGCCTACCTCCTTAGTTAATACATATTTGTTTGTAAATGCCTTTAGTTTGAAATTCTCACTGAGAGACTCAAGAGACTGTGCCCTCCTTGGATCTTTGATCAGTCGGCCAAGTGGGAGGTGTTGAGACTTCTAGCTCACTCAGGAAAAGAAAAAAGAGAAAATAATAATATATATATATAAATAGATAAAAGAGAAGCAAATGGGTCTGATGTGTTCAATTAAATGGGGAATGAGTGATTTCTTTAAGTTTCTTAGATGCTCGGATATGTTATGTTATGTGCGCATGCGCAGCTTCACTAGAGACTTAAATTATGGCACCTGGTAATCATTTCACGACAGACAATCATCAGGAGCACACAGCCCGTTGGTATGTAACTGCGAACTACTCACAGTCTAGTATTAATGTTTAAGTCACTTATATGTTTGAGCACTGAACGTTTACCTCACTGTGTCGGTGTTAGTTGGCCGAGAGTAACTTGTGGCTCGCTGGGTGCGGTAGCTCAGCGACCCAGATGCTGTATAGCATTAGGCTATCATTATCAGCCATTTGCGTTGTGCTGATTGTTCAGAGCACTCTGCTGGTTTCTGGTGGCGATGGTGAGCGGTGGTTTGGTTCGGTGATCCATGGTGGAGCGCCGCGTTGTGTTGCGTTTGTGCATGGGTGGGTCCTTTGGACAAGGCATGTGGTGGCATGGGTTCTGTGTCCTGTGGCAGCATCCGTGGCAACGGCGGAGTCGCTGTGCGCATGCTCCTCTGGCGCTAGGCATTCTGGGTGATGTAGTCAATGCTGTTTTAAGCCTGATTAGCCACATTTTTTGATGGTGTTGTAGGCTTATTTGATTTTCATTATTTACATTATTATTATATTATATTATTTGAATAATATTTACATTATACACTGCTCAAAAAAAGAAAGGGAACAATTAAACAACACAATGTAACTCCAAGTCAATCACACTTCTGTGAAATCAAACTGTCCACTTAGGAAGCAACACTGATTGAAAATAAATGTCACATGCTGTTGTGCAAATGGAATAGACAACAGGTGGAAATTATAGGCAATTAGCAAGACACCCCCAATATAGAAGTGGTTCTGCAGGTGGTGACCACAGACCACTTCTCAGTTCCTATGCTTCCTGGCTGATGTTTTGGTCACTTTTGAATGCTGGCGGTGCTTTCACTCTAGTGGTAGCATGAGACGGCGTCTACAACCCACACAAGTGGCTCAGGTAGTGCAGCTCATCCAGGATGGCACATCAATGCGAGCTGTGGCAAGAAGGTTTGCTGTGTCTGTCAGCGTAGTGTCCAGAGCATGGAGGCGCTACCAGGAGACAGGCCAGTACATCAGGAGATGTGGAGGAGGCCGTAGGAGGGCAACAACCCAGCAGCAGGACCGCTACCTCCGCCTTTGTGCAAGGAAGAGCTGGAGGAGCACTGCCAGAGCCCTGCAAAATGACCTCCAGCAGGCCACAAATGTGCATGTGTCTGCTCAAATGGTCAGAAACAGACTCCATGAGGGTGGTATGAGGGCCCGACGTCCACAGGTGGGGGTTGGCTTACAGCCCAACACCATGCAGGACGTTTGGCATTTGCCAGAGAACACCAAGATTGGCAAATTCGCCACTGGCGCCCTGTGCTCTTCACAGATGAAAGCAGGTTCACACGGAGCACGTGACAGACGTGACAGAGTCTGGAGACGCCGTGGAGAACCTTCTGCTGCCTGCAACATCCTCCAGCATGACCGGTTTGGTGGTGGGTCAGTCATGGTGTGGGGTGGCATTTCTTTGGTGGGCCGCACAGCCCTCCATGTGCTCGCCAGAGGTAACCTGACTGCCATTAGGTACCGAGATGAGATCCTCAGACCCCTTGTGAGACCATATGCTGGTGCGGTTGGCCCTGGGTTCCTCCTAATGCAAGACAATGCTAGACCTCATGTGGCTGGAGTGTGTCAGCAGTTCCTGCAAGAGGAAGGCATTGATGCTATGGACTGGCCCGCCCGTTCCCCAGACCTGAATCCAATTGAGCACATCTGGGACATCATGTCTCACTCCATCCACCAACGCCACGTTGCACCACAGACTGTCCAGGAGTTGGCGGATGCTTTAGTCCAGGTCTGGGAGGAGATCCCTCAGGAGACCATCCGCCACCTCATCAGGAGCATGCCCAGGCGTTGTAGGGAGGTCATACAGGCACGTGGAGGCCACACACACTACTGAGCCTCATTTTGACTTGTTTTAAGGACATTACATCAAAGTTGGGTCAGCCTGTAGTGTGGTTTTCCACTTTAATTTTGAGGGTGACTCCAAATCCAGACCTCCATGGGTTGATACATTTGATTTCCATTGATAATTTTTGTGTGTGATTGTGTTGTCAGCACATTCAACTATGTAAAGAAAAAAGTATTTAATAAGATTATTTCATTCATTCAGATCTAGGATGTGTTGTTTAAGTGTCCCCTTTATTTTTTTGAGCAGTGTATATTTGAATAATATATTGTCATTATTTGTTTGTTGTAATTCAGATTTATGACCTGTGGTCATATGATTTAAAAATAAAATTAAGGACAAAACACGAGTCATGACATTGTGTGCTTCCTGGTGAGCCTTTTCGGAGGGCTAAACACGAAAGATCCGAACGGGGTGCAGTAAAGGGGATCTCTGAACAATTATCCGCCACCTCACTCATGACTTGGGAAAATAGGTTGGCTCTAGATCAGGCAGAAAGGGGCGGTGTCTATATAATAGTGGGCCATTGTTGCACATGTATCCCTAACAACACCGCACCGGATGGGACAGTCACCAGAGCTCTTGCAGGATTGACTCAGGAGTTAATACATCTTTAGGGTGGTTTGATTACATTTGATTACATTTTTGGTAAATGGAAAACCATAGCAGCCACCATCTTGGGGGCAGCCACCGCAATTGGATGCAATTGCTTGTATTATGTGGTTGTTGTTGTCTTGTTCCCTGTGTCCGAGGGTTGGTGAGTAAGGCGTTGGAGGATGTAGCGTCTCAACATAGGGTGAGATATGGACGGAATCCCAACTCTGACCAGTGGAATGTGAAAAACGATCCTCCAGGCTTGGTGGATGACGAGGACTATGACCCTGAAAGACCGCAATTGGATGAAACGTTTATTAGTTATGACGTATGAAGATCAGATTGATCATGCTTGTAAATACATTTATCCTGAGGGTGTAAAAATGTGTCAAAGGGTGGATTGATAGAGGAATTATGATTATGACAAAAATTGTTCCACCCCAATACTGATGATGACTGTGTTAGGGTTATCATTATGAACCCACTAACAGAGGGGGTGAGTTAGAAACTGCTGAGACAAACATTCCAGGAGGGAGGGGACTTAGAAACTAGTTGTGGAAATGTACAGGCCGCCTAAAGGTGGGCGGAGCAAAGTTCCTTTGTGTGAAGGCATATATAAAGGCTGTATATGTGTTTTAGCGGGAGAGCTCTCCATGATTAAATAATACAGATCATTCTTGCTGGTTGTGGACCTTTGTTTAATTCATGATTAAAACCAGAGCCTTACACCCTCTGGGAATTATTCAAAGCATTGAGTTTAATTAGAGATAGAAATTCTCGTGACACATTTTCACATTTTTCAAATCCCCAGACAGATCCCAGCTCAGAAGGGATTCTTTCTTCATACCGCCTGGGCCGGTTGCGGTGTTCGATTTCATTGTTCTGAGATTCGCACATACCTCCGCTGCTGTAATAAGCCCATGGAAGATACTGATATCAGCGTCCCCTTCTGCACAGAACTGGCCTAAACAAGGGAATCGTCAAAACCATTCCAATCTTTCTTTTAAACCCAAGGCGACTTTGGGTATTGGGGTAATCGCAGTGCCGCCCTGTTCACCATCCAGAAAAAGGCTGGCTAGTCCCAATCTGTCTTTCTCAAACATTCTTTGTGCCCTTCTGTACTCAGTTTTCTTTGCCCTCCCTCAATTCTCTGATGTTCTTGTGGCTATTTGTTCTGTTTTCCGGGTTTGCAGCTGGTTTCCATGTTCTTTTCCCAGCAGCCTCAGTAATTCCTTGGTGTACTTTTCTCAGAGATATTTTCACAGACCCAATAGTTACCTCACCTTCGGAGCCATCTCCCTTCAAGGTTTTTTCTCCTAGTATCTCGAGGACTCCCTGTTTGGGTGGTGGTGGGTCCCTGGGGATGGACAGCCTCCTGATGTTGAAGCATACTGCAGGGGCTTCCTTGGGTGCTGTGTTGACACACCCTTTACTACCCATTTTCCACCTTTCCTACCTCACTTCCTCCTTAGTCTTTGTTATCAGCCCTTCTGGGATCATTTTGTTGATGTTCCCTTTACCTTGGAATCTCTTTTCAAAATGTACCAGCTCTGTTACCTCCCAGTTACTCCACTCATTCTCAACTGTTATTTTCCTCTTTGCTCTTTATCGCCAGGAAGAGGAGGAGGATGAGGAAGCAAAAGCAAAGTGTTTATGCCGCCCATGTAGTGATCAACCCCTTATTATCTCAAACCTTCTTGGACAATGTTTACAATAGAAGCTGCCCTGGTTCTCTTTCAGGGTATCTGGCACCCCTGCACTTGGGGGCGTGGCATGAGATGGAGTGGCCATTACTATCGGTCTTTCCACACAGGTGGCATTCGTACAGCAGTGGCACCTTTGAGTGGCGAGAAGTGAAGTGAAACTTCACCTCTCCCACAGATATTAGCTGTACTCTACATTGCTCGCGGCTCAGTTCTTGGACAGGGACTTTGATAGCCAGAGTACTCATTGCAGGAGTTTTTGCTTTATGCTGGTCAGCATCAGAGCTGGGTGGAGGAAGCTGTGATGACAGCACTGCAGATCTACCCCCATCCTTCGATTCTAGGGTAGCTGCACTTGACTCGTACATACACTGAGGCACCACCGGGTTAGATTCACCCACCTTTGCTGGAATCAGGGGCAATCTTGGCCCGGGGTATGGGGAGGGGTGTCCTGACCTACTTCGACGATTTCCGTCAATTCCTTAATTTCTCTGTCAATCACATGGCACAGTTATCGCTAGCGTGTGATCAGACGAACGCAGCACCAACCTGTAGTTTTCCAACCTTTCACCCCCGCGTTTTAGGGCTTGGGAAGTGGTCTTTGGTGACCAGGGCCCACCCTGGGGGTTTACATACAGTTTAGCCATTGCCCCTTTTACTTCCTCTAGATAGTCAAGTTTGATCGTTTTCTCGGCCGATCCGAGGACCTCACTAAACCATCCAATTGGTAGTAGCGACGGGCGGTGTGTACAAAAGGCAGGGACTTAATCAACGCAAGCTTATGACCCGCGCTTACTGGGAATTCCTTGTTCATGGGAAATAATTGCAATCCCCAATCCCTATCACGAGTGGGGTTCAGTGGGTTACCAACACCTCTCGGAAAAGGGTAGACACACGTTGATCCGCTCAGTGTGGCGCGCATGCAGTCCCAGGCATTTAAGGGCATCACAGACCTGTTATTGCTCAATCTCGTGTGGCTGAACGCCACTTGTCCCTCTAAGAAGTTGGACGCCGACCGCTCGGGCCGCATAACTACAGTACCAGTCAAAAGTTTGGACACGCCTACTCATTCCAGGGTTTTTCTTTATTTTTTACAATTTTCTACATTGTAGAATAATAGTGAAGACATCAAAACTATGAAATAACTCATGTGGAATCATGTAAATTTAGTAACCAAAAAATACATTTGAGATTTGAGATTCTTCAAATAGCTACACTTTGCCCTGATGACAGCTTTGCACACTCTTGGCATTTTCGTAACCAACATCACCTGGAATGCTTTGCCAACAGTCTTGTAGGAGATCCCACATATGCTAAGCACTTGTTGGCTGCTTTTCCTTCACTCTGGGGTCCGACTCATCCCAAATCATTCACATTTTATTCAAAAAGCTATAAAGAAGTGCTATAAAGAAACCAAGCCTAAAACCCTAAACAGCAAGCAATGCAGATGTAGAAGCACGATGGCTAGGTAAAACTCCCTAGAAAGTCAGAAACCTAGGAAGAAACCTAGAGAGGAACTAGGCTCTGAGGGGTGGCCAGTCCTCTTCTGGCTGTGCCGGGTGGAGATTATAACAGTACATGTTCATTAAGGCCAGATTTTTCTCCAAGATGTCCAAACGTTCATAGATGACCAGCAGGGTCAAATAATAATCACAGTGGTTGAAGAGGTTGCAACAGGTCAGTACATCAGGAGTAAATGTCATTTGGCTTTTCATAGCTGGGCATTTAGAGGTTAAAATAGCAGGTGCGGTAGAGAGAGAGAGTTGAATGAAAACAGTAGGTCTGGGACACGGTAGCACGTCTGGTGAACAGGTCAGGGTTCCATAGCCGCAGGCAGAAGAATGTAAACTGGAGTAGCAGCACGACCAGGTGGACTGGGGACAGCAAGGAGTCATCAGGCCAGGTAGTCCTGAGGCATGGTTCTAGGGAGGGAGAGAGAGAATTAAAGGGAGCATTCTTAAATGCACACAGGACACCGGATAAGACAGGAGAATAACACCAGATATAACAGACTGACCCTAGCCCCCCGGCACATAGACTGTTGCAGCATAGATACTGGAGGCTGAGACAGGGGGGGTCGAGAGACACAATGGCCCCGTCCGACGATACCCCCAGACAGGGCCAACCAGGCAGGATATAACCCCACCCACTTTGCCAAAGCACAGCCC
Organism: Coregonus clupeaformis; assembly: GCF_020615455.1. NCBI lineage: Eukaryota > Metazoa > Chordata > Actinopteri > Salmoniformes > Salmonidae > Coregonus > Coregonus clupeaformis. The sequence continues at coordinate 36,225,979 of NC_059225.1, forward strand.
CCACACCACCAGAGGGATATCAACAGACCACCATCCTACTACCCTGAGACAAGGCTGAGTATAGCCCACGAAGATCTCCTCCACCGCACGAGCCCGAGGGAGCGACAAACCGGACAGGAAGCTCACATCAGTGACTCAACCCACTCAAGTGATGCACCCCTCCGATTAGCTTTTCTTCATCATTTCTGGACAAAAAGTTTCTGATTTTTTAAATGTTACGAAGATGGAAAAAAGCTGTCCTTGAAATATTCTTGATATGTTCGTCAAAAGAGAGATCAACGTCCAGAGTTACGCCGAGGTCCTTCACAGGTTTTTTTTAGACGACTGTACAACCATCAAGATTAATTGTCAGATCCAACAGAAGATCTCTTTGTTTCTTGGGACCTAGAACTAGCATCTCTGTTTTGTCCGAGTTTAAAAGTAAAACATTTGCCGCCATCCACTTCCTTATGTCTGAAACACATGCTTCCAGGGTAGGCAATTTTGGAGCTTCACCATGTTTCATCGAAATGTAGAGCTGTGTCGTCTGCATAGCAATGAAAGTTAACATTGTGTTTCTGAATGACATCACCGAGAGGTAAAATATGTAGTGAAAACAATAGTGGTCCTAAAACGGAACCTTGAGGAACACCGAAACGTACGATTAATTTGTCAGAGGACAAACCATCCACAGAGACAAACTGATATCTTTCCGACAGATAAGATCTAAACCAGGCAAGAACTTGTCCGTGTAGACCAATTAAGGTTTCCAATCTCTCCAAAAGAATGTGGTGATCGAAGGTGTCAAAAGCAGCACTAAGGTCTAGGAGCACGAGAACAGATGCAGACCCTTGGTCTGACGCCATTAAAAGGTAATTTACCACCTTCACGAGTGCGGTCTCAGTGCTATGATGGGGTCTAAAACCAGACTGAAGCGTTTCGTATAAAAAAATTGTCTTCAGGAAGGCAGTGAGTTGCTGCACAACAGCTTTTTCAAAAAATGTTGAGAGGAATGGGAGATTCGATATAGGCCGATAGTTTTTTACATTTTCTGGGTCAAGGTTTGGCTTTTTCAAGAGAGGCTTTATTACTGCCACTTTTAGTGAGTTTGGTACACATCCAGTGGATAGGGAGCCATTTATTATGTTCAACATAGGAGGGCCAAGCACATGATCTAGCTCTTTCAGTAGTTTAGTTGGAATAGGGTCCAGTATGCAGCTTTAGAGTTTAGAGGCCATGACTATTTTCATGAATGTGTCAAAAAACTTGAGTGTCTCCATTGATCCTAGGTCCTGGCAGTTTTGTGCAGACTCAGGACAGCTGAGCTTTGGAGAAATACGCAGATTCAAAGAGGAGTCCGTAATTTGCTGGCTAATTATCATGATATTTTCGTTGAAGAAGGTCATGAATTCATCACTGCTGAAGTGAAAGGGGAATGCTGCTTTTTAGTTAGCTTTGCGACAGTATCAAATAAAAATGTTGGATTGTTCTTATTCTCCCCCACACCATAACACCTCCTCCTCTATGCTTTACGGTGGGAAATACACATGCGGAGATCATCCGTTCACCCACACCTGATAAGAACAGATTTTTTGTTTTGGAAAAAGTTTTTATTTGATACAATTTCTATTTCTCATATATATTTTTACATCATTTGTACACACATAGAAAATGGCATAACATTTATTAAAACCAGCATTGAATATTACATTTACAATTGTTATAAGTACAAGTTGTTTATTTAAAACAATAAAACAACCAAGAACAGAAGTACCTTTTTTGTAAAAATCTAATCTGTAAAAGCCACTTAAAAATGTGCACATATGATTTAACAAGAGTAAAAAAAATTTAAGACATGATAAACATGTTGGAAAGCTGTCTTCGGTCCTTTGTGCAGGAACAGGTTGAGTCCTTATCAAACTCGCCTCCTCCTGCTCTTCTGAATCAACTACCATCCTATCCTTCGGGGCCCAGAGGAGATCCCTCCCCTAGGAGCATCGCCCTATGCGCCGCAGCGCTGTCAGGCCATGGCCACCGGAACCTTAGTTGTTGTGGGGGACCCTTCGCCTGGGGTTGAGGCCCCCTTTCAACTGTACCACCCCAGGGCTTCCGTGGCTGGTCTCTACCTGTTTTCCTACCAGCAGGTTTGGTGAAGGCCTTCAGCCCACCCCATACAGCTGAGGTGTTAGGTCCTCCCCTGCTGGCTGACACGGGGAGATCAGGGGGCCTGATTACCTCCACAGCTCCCAGAGTCAGTGCCTCACCGACTCGTCTTGGCCGCAGCCTGATCAGGGGCACGCGGATGTCCTTGCCATGCCCCGGGAGTGCATAAAGGCCCTGACTGGGAAGATCTTGTGTGCGACCATCCAGGACAGGTCCCGGTGCCGGTTCAGGAGGGCAGGATGGGCCACGTTGTGCCAAATTGTTGTGGACTCGTCTATAGCAAGCCCGCGCACTGGACACACTGGTTCCTGCTCCTGCACAAGAGAGAGAAGAGAGAGGTGTTTAGTCAAAACCGTCACTGACTCTTTTTCCATATTAAAATGTCTTTAAAACTTTTTGAGCTGGGCATAGTGTGTAGGGAGCAGGAAAGAGACTGGGGCTCGCAGGTCGACTGGGATCAGCCTCGGGGTCCTGACGTAAGACCCCAGCCAGAACTGTGCGAGGGCCTGGGTCTTGTTGTTGACCGGGGAGGTGGCAAGAGTGAGATGTAACGCTGTGTAGTGGCTACCCAGGAACAAGTAGAGATAAGGTGTCACTTGAGGTGGGATAAAAACAGAGCTGATTAGTAAAAGCACAGGAAAAATCACAGCCTTGATGATTAAAACCTTGCCCTCAAAAGTCAGCTGCTGTAGTCCCCAAAAGCCCAGTCTCTGTCTCACTGTCCTTAAAATCCCAGTCCAATTGCCGCTCCCTCCTCCTTCCCTCCCAATACGCTTATCTCTGTCATTTTAACTGTCAGTGGAAATCTGGTCAAGTCTGAGTCTGCCCACGGTCCAAAAAATTGGGCCTCCGTCTTGTCTCTATTCAGTCTCGCCCCAGAGGCTCGTCCGTACCAGTCAGTCCTGTCCAGAGTCCTGTCAACGGATAAAAGGTTGGTACATAAAATGTTGACATCGTCCATATAAAACACACACTTGGCGGTCATCCCCCCACTCCCCGGCTGTTTACCTACCTCCGTGTAGTTATTTTCCTTGAAAATGGGAGAAAAGTTTTGCACCATTCCTGGAGGTACTGCAATACCGGGTCGTGGAGTGGAAGGAGCAAGCCCCATTTCCTGTTCAAAAAATCATTTTAATATGTAGTCCCCCGATGGGGGACATATCAGATATTAAACTGATAAGAAGGTTTAATATCTGTCGTCCATGTAAAAAACGCACTTGGTGGTCATCCCCCCACTCCCCGGGATACCCACCCCACTGATCCGTTGGTCCCTTCTCAAGACCTGTGCCAGTGGTTCAATGCAGGGCACAAATAGAAGCGGAGATAACGGACATCACTGACGGACGCCGCAGTGTACTCCCACTGATTTTGACAAATGCCCATTTACAAGGGTTTTGCTGGTAATGTCCCCATACAGCAATCCCACCCAAGCTAGAAACCTTTCAGGGAACTCCATTTTTTGCAGTACCTTGACGAGTTACTGGTATGAGACACGATCGAAAGCTTTCTCAAAATCTAAATTTAGGACTACAAGCCGCATATTTCTGTCTCTCGCATAACAGATGGCATCACTGATCCGTACCAGGCTGTCCGTGACCTTCCTTCCTGGGATGGCACAGGCTTGGTCCGGGTGGATCACCTCCCCTAAAGCAGAAGACATTCTGAGTGTTAATACCTTGGTAAAAAAATTACAATCAAAGTCTAAAAGAGTAATTCCCACTCTAAAATTGTCAGGTAGCCTGTCGAGTCATTCAAAGTCCATAAAAACAGTCAGAAGGTCGTGAAGGGAGCATTGCCCTTCACAAAGAAAATATAACTCTCCCCGGGGCTCCTGCCAGCTTCTCCGAGATCGGTCGCGTTATCGCATTGGGTGCCTCGCGGCGCCCGACTTCACCACTCCGGATTCTGGGATCTGAACCCGACTCCCTTTCGATCGGCAGGGGTTCACGGAGGCCATCGCACCTCCCTTCCGAACGGGGTTCGCCCATCTCTTAGGACCGACTGACCCATGTCCTTCTGCTGTTCACATGGAACCCTTCTCCACTTTGGCCTTCAAAGTTCTCGTTTGAATATTTGCTACTACCACCATGATCTGCACCCGCGGCGGCTCCACCCATTCCCTTGCCCTAGGCTTCCGTGCTCCTACTTGTTGCGGAGTATCCCTCGAGGCTCCCGTGGCCGGCGACGGCTGGGTATGAGCCTGACGCTCCAGCGCCATCCATTTTCAGGGCTAGTTGATTCGGCAGGTGAGTTGTTACGCACTACTTAGCAGATTCTGACTTCCATGGCCACCGTCCTGCTGTCTATATCGACCAACTCCTTTTCTGGGGTCTGATGAGCGTCGGCATTGGGCGTTCGGTTCATCCCAGAGCGCCATTTCTGCTTATCAAAAGTGGCCCACTAGGCGGCTCTCTTTCCACGCCCAGCTCCAAGCCAGCAAGCCGGGCTTCTTACCCATTTAAAGTTTGAGAATAGGTTGAGATCGTTTCGGCCCAAAGACCTCTAATCAATCACTTTACTAGATAAAACTGCGAGACTTAGAGCGCCAGCTATCCTGAGGGAAACTTCGGAGGGAACTAGCTACTAGATGGTTCGATTAGTCTTTCTTTTGCCCCTATACCCAGGTCGGACGAACGATTTGCACGGCAGGACCGCTACGGACCTCCACCAGAGTTTCCTCTGGCTTCACACTGCCCAGGCATAGTTCACCATCTTTAGGGTCCTATTGCACGCGCTCACGCTCCACCTCCCCGAGGGACCAATCCCACCTCAGCCTGAGCGCGCCGGCCCTCTCTTTCATTGCACCACGGGGTGTGTTTGGCGTAAACCCTCTGACTTGCGCGTGCGTTAGACTCCTTGGTCAGTGTTTCAAGACGGGTCGGGTGGGTTGCCGACATCGCCGCTGACCCTTGGCGCCAGTTTACGTGAGCCGATCCCCAATCTGGCAACGCAACAGAGTCGGGTGCGCACTGAGGACTGTCCGACACGGTTGACAGTCACGCCGGGGACAGGAGTCCCCGTGCCCCCCCGCAGGGGGACATGACAAAGCGGGTACTAAGTCGAGTACACGAGGCAAGGGACCTGATCAGGCACGAGTCCTTGCTAAGCAGCAAGGAAGTGTCATCGGCGTGCTGCGTCAACTTGACATGCAGCCCACCACTTCCAGGGATTAACAAGCCATCCACCCCTGTGTCCGCCCTAATGGCAACCCCCAGAGGCTCCATGTACAGAACAAACAGGAGTGCCGACAGCGGGCACCCCTGCCTGACCCCAGACGAGAGGTCAAAAACGTCACCCATGTGACTATTTACGCTAACCCGGCACCCCGCTCCGACATATAAAGTACAGATCCACCCTATAAACTTCTCCCCAAATCCTAAACTACCTAACACCCTGTGACGACCCTCCCACTCTGTCTGCCATATTCTCTCTCTGCTCTTGTTTTCTTATTAGGATGCCGGTTTGGCGGAGTTGGGAGGGTCCTCAGCTACATGGGAAACACCTGGGCCGGGTGTGTCCCAGGATAAATGGACCTCTTCCACATTCATTGAGGAGACTCTCTCCAGGCAGATACTTTGATTGTTGTTGTGGTATTTTTGTGGCTTTTTGGTTGTTTGCTTTGGCACCTTTCCATATTACATTTATGCATGCAAACACTCACTTACACTACTGATTACTGATTACACACAGCATTGTTAATTGATTTAGTTTACTTTAGTTAATAAATATATACTTTGAGTATTCCTTGTCTCCACGTGTCTCCCTTTTGTTACGAACTTGAGCCGGTTCGTGACACACCCTGAAAAGAAAATATCTATTCACGCGATCAAAGGCAGCTTGTAGTCTATGCACAGCATGGTCAACGGCCGCCAGTTGCCAAGGTCTGTGGCGTCCTCCTTCTTGTAAAGAAGTGATAGCAAACCTACGGCAATCAATCCCCCCGGGACCCTTTTCTCGTAGATGGCCTTCAAGACTACCGGTCCAAGTATCCCCCAAAACTTGAGGTAAAACTCAGCCGGCAGCCCATCCATCCCGGGCACCTTCCCTTTTCCCATCCTCCTGAGGACGCTCTCAACCTCTTTGAGGGAGATCTGAGCCTCCATCACTTCTCTAATATCCTCCGGCAATTCCCGGGACAGGTGTTCTAAAAACATGTTTCCCTGCTCTACGTCTACTACCCTTCCCTGAAAGAAAATTTGGAAATGGTCAGTGGTCACCTTTTCCTCCGTTTCTCTAACAACTCTGCCTTTTTCTTCCCTAACCCTGTACATTACCTTCCTACTCTGTCTGCCCCTAACTGATTTAAAGAATACGGCGGAACAAGTCTCGTCGTGTTCTAAAAACCGCTATGCGCACGCTCCAGGAAAGCGCGAGCCTTCCGCTCATGCAGCTCCCTGAGTTGCGCCTTTAGGGCAGAGAATCTTTCCCAGTCGACCGACCCGCCGAGGTTAACTGCCTCATACTCGAGTTCGAGCAACCTTTGGATACGATCCGCCTCCCTCCTTTCCTCCCTCTTTCTCCTCTTTCAATTTCCTATAATAAAGACCCTAATCCTTACCTTTACTAATTCCCACCACACTAACACCCCCTCACACATGGACCGGAGGCTCTCAAGCCCCCGAAAGAAAACAAAAAAGGCGTTAACTCATCCAGTAGATCCCAATCTAATTTCCAGTACACCCTACCGAAGAGGCAGACTGGTGAACTCACCTGCAGGAGCACCCCGTCGTGATCTGAAAAGAAACAGGCAACAAACGCCCAGACAACCGACCCAATGACCTGGATAGAAAAATGTAGTTGAGCCTCCGCGCGACCCCCCTGGGAGTTGCGCCAAGTGGGACCCACTAACGTCGGAGCAGTGTGCAGACCCCCATCGACCAGACCATGAAGCCATTTCACCCGGTGATGGCACCTGCACTACTGTCCTCCTCAAACCCTAAATCTATATTAAAATCACCCCCTATCACCAACTGCCTATTAGTGACACACAGTGGCACCAGAGAGTCAACCATCTCCTTCCTGTCTGCCGCCAACTGTGGCCCGTACACCCCAACTAACCTATACCTACAATCCCTTAAAGTGACATCCGCCCTCAAAACCCTCCCTGCATAACAACAAAAGTACCCTCAACCTTCACCTCCCTGTTCCCAAAAAATCCCTACCCCTGATGAATGAACCCCCCCATGCCCCAAACTGACTCACCATTGTCCCACTCCCTCTTAAACCTAATCACATCCCCACCATCACTTAGGTGAACCTCATGTAAAAATCAAAAATCAAACCCAACACTGTCTAAATAACAAAAAAACACCCTTCTCTTAAAACTATCCCTCAATCCCCTTACATTTAAACTAACAAAAGTAATTGATGCCATCATAAAATAAAACCTACTAAACCCACCCCCCAAAAAAAACTGGAGGCTCACCCGATGGTCACCATCTCCTCAGGAAGGGACACCATCTCCACTCCAGAAGTCCCCCCATCGTCCTCCATCTCTCCAACCCAGGATGCAGGAACAGTGTTTGGATCCTGAGTTCCCTGCATCCTGGGTTCACCACCAGCAGCCTCCAATTTCCCAGCCCTGAAGCAGGTTGGGAAAAGAGTAGGGGGATCTAGAGCCCTCAGAAACAATCTGCGACCCCCCCATCGGACGACCAGTCCTGAGCTGTGCTCGGGAGATCAATACCCACTAGGAGTTGTGCGATGGCGGTGGGGCAGCGAGGACACAAGAGTTTCTTCCACCCCACTACCCTTCTCCGCCATGACTTGCTTGGCTACCCCCTCTCCCCCGCCCCCCCTGACAGCAAGCTCCTCCACCATCTCCCTCATCTCGTCCACCCAGGCACTCGACATCTCGCTGTCTCCCCACGCCGGCATCCCATCTCCCCCCTTCTCCTCTCCTCCCGGGCCTGTGGCTGGCTCCTTCCCGACCTCCTCTCCCTCAGTCGCTGCCATCTGTGGCACCTCCTCTCCCTCACTCCCTTCCGTCTCTGGCACCTCCGCTCCTTCCGGTCCTGCTGTGACCATCCCTTGCCTGTCCCCCTCTCCTCCTGCTGCCGTTCTCGGCTCCTCCTCCGTCAGTGAAGGTGTTTCCTCTGGACCTGTGCTTGGGTCTAGGACTCCTCCTCTTCTTTCTCCCCCATCTCTCGCTCCTGCTCCCCCACCAGATGCAGATGCATATGACCTGTGATGAGCCGGACATTCCCACCACAGGTGCGCTGACGAGCCACACCCGTGGCACGCCTTAGGCTCGTCACAAACCCTCGCCTCGTGCACGTCCGACCCACAAAACCTGCACTTTTTAGTACCGCATGACGTCATTGATGCACTTATTGATGAAGCCAGTGACTGATGTGGTTTACTCCTCAATGGTATCGGAAGAATCCCGGAACATATTCCAGTCCGTGCTAGCAAAACAGTCCTAGAGCTTAGCATCTGCGTCATCTGACCACTTCCTTATTAACCGAGTCACTGGTGCTTCCTGCTTAAGTTTTTGCTTATAAGCAGGATCAGGAGGATAGAGTTATGGTCATATTTAACAAATGGAGGGCGAGGGAGAGCTTTGTACGCATCTCTGTGTGTGGAGTAAAGGTGGTCTAGAGTTTTTATTCCTCTGGTTGCACATTTAACATGCTGGTAGAAATTAGGCACACCCTGATCTGTTTCACCTATTTGTGATTGTCTCCACCCCCCTCCAGGTGTCGCCCATCTTCCCCATTATCCCCAGTGTATTTATACCTGTGTTCTCTGTTTTGTCTGTTGCCAGTATGTTTTGTTTCATCAAGGCGACCAGCGGGTTTCCCCATGCTCCTGTCTTTCTCAAGTTCCTGTTTTATAGTTTTCCCGGTTTTGAACATTCTGCCTGCCCTGACAGTGAGACTGCCTTCCGTTCTGTACCTTTTGGACTCTGATCTGGATTACTGACCTCTGCCTGCCCTTTACCTGTCGTTTGCATGCCCCCTGTTTTTGTAATAAACTTGTATTACTTCGACACTGTCTGCATCTGGGTCTTCTCCTGAAACATGACAGCACTATAGCAGCTTCCCACAAGAATGGACTTTAGGTGAGGCAGATGAGCCTGTAGCCATATTACAGTATTTAACATGAGACACTCTCTAAGCTTGTGGTTCTGAATATAAACAGCAACACCTTCACCATTGGCATTTCTCTCTTTTCTGTAAATGTTATAACCATGTATCATCAAAGGTATTATCTAAGTGAATTTCAGAGATAGTCAGAATATAAATCTGTTACTAGCAAGTTATTAATTTCATATGTTAACATGGGCTATTTTTGGCACTTTTCTGTGATGCTTGATTGTTTTCATTGATTTACTGAGAACCGTAGCAAAAGTAGAAATGCTCTTCTTATTTATGTTAGAGCAGGATGAGCTGCACACAGTGGACTTCATGCTAGGGCACACCGCCTCAGTGCTAACAGTATAACTCTGATTCAAAGGCACATGATTACTGCATACAATAACTGTAGGATCAGCAGAGGCATTCAGGGCAGTAAGAGAGACATAAATTAGGTTACTTACATTGTGTCTGCCAGCGCCCCTGGGATATTGTACATTTGCTGAAGATTATGACAACTCAGTGACACAATGGTAGGGATTAAATTAGCTGGGATAGCCTTATTATGCTGTAAAAGGATCCATGAACCCAAATGTTTTGGGTGGATCCCATCCTCCTTATAATACAAGCTTTGTTTACAGAATGTATCAAAATTGTCAAATGTTACACCCACAGAGCTTCAATAGTCTCGTTGCCAGTTATGGAGGGCTAAAAGTCTGCTGAACCGTTCAATGCCACGATTTAGGGAGGGCTAGATATTATGGTGCCAAGTAGTGACCGAATCATTTCTTTAAAATACTTTTCAGCTGTTCTGAGCTGCCCTTCATAATGTAATTGAATCCCACATGAACTATTATAGAATAATTTTCCTGATGCCAGTTTAAAATGTTTGAGCAGCTTATTGATGTCCTGTATTCGTGCTCCTGGATAGCACAACGTTTTTGCTCAAGAGACTGAGACATTTCTCAACATTGAACTGCCCAATACAATGGCCATTCCCACCCCTCAAACAATTCGTTGAGCTTTTCACGGACCCACGAGAAGCAGGATAGCATACGCCTGCTGCTCCCAGTGATAGGTCCACACCTCCCACAGCAGGCAGTGCCCCGTCAGATCCAGAGAGAGGGAAAGGAGCCGAACTCGATGACGAAGCCGCTGCAGGAGTCACCGTAGTTGGAGTTACCACCGCCGCTGCAGACATAGGCAGTCCCAGCGATGAAGGTGCAGGTAGATCAGGCACCGGTGCAGCGAAGCTATTCCTTATGTCAATCTGCTCCAAAACTCTCACAGTCACTCCCACCCGCTTAGCAGCCTGCCGCTGCCTTCGGTTTCCATAAACTTGTGACACGGGACCAGCGCTGATTGGAAGACTCTTCTTGGTGTTTTCCGTCTACTTCACTACAGGATGGAGGAGGAGAAGCAGATGGAGATGAATTCCTTGGCAGGCAAGTTTCAGGTAGCACAGGCCATTCGGATAGGGATAGATGACAACGCGGGGAAACATCCATAATTTGCTTGTAACAGATGACATTCATATTCTGACTATCGCTGAAACTCACTTTGATAATACCTTAGATGACACAGTGGTAGCAATGCATGGTTATAAGATCTATAGAAAAGCCAAAGGTGGAGGTGTGGCTGTTTATATTCAGAATCACATTCCTGTAAAGCTTAGAGAGGATCTCATGTTAAATACTGTTGAAGTAATATGGCTACAGGTTCATCTGCCTCACCTAAATCCCATTCTTGTGGGAAGCTGCTATAGACCACCAAGTGCTAACAGTCAGTATCTGGATAACATGTGTGAAATGCTTGATAATGTATGTGATATCAATAGAGAGGTATATTTTCTGGGTGAGGTAAATATTGACTGGCTTTCATCATGCTGCAAACTGTAACTAGTGCCTGCAACCTGGTTCAGGTTATCAATCAACCTACCAGGGTAGTTACAAACAGTACAGGAATGAAATCATCAACATGTACTGATCATATCTTTACTAATGCTGCAGAAATTTGTTTGAAAGCAGTATCCAAATCCATCGGATGCAGTGATCACAATATAGTATCCATATCTAGGAAAACCAAAGTTCCAAAGGCTGGGCCTAATATTATGTATAAGAGGTCATACTATACGTTTTGTAGTGATTCCTATGTTGTTGATGTGAAGAATATTTGTTGGTCCGTGGTGTGTAATGACGAGCAACCAGACGCTGCACTTGACACATTTATGAAATTGCTTATCCCAGTTACTAATAATCATGCAACCATTAAGAAAATGACTGTACAAACTGCTGAATCCCAATTGATTGATGAGGAATTTAAAAATGGTATGGTTGAGAGGGATAATGCAAAAGAGATGGCAAATCGGTCTGGCTGTACAACCGATTGGCAAACGTACTGCAAATTGAGAAATCATGTGACTAAACTGAATAAAAAGAAGAAACTACACTATGAAACAAAGATAAATGACAAAGAATGATAGTAAAAATCTTTGGCGCACTTTCAATGAAATTTTGGGCAAAAAGGCAAACTCCGCTCCATCATTCATTGAATCAGATGGCTCATTCATCACAAAACCCACTGATATTGCCAACGACATTAATGATTTTTTCATGGCAAGATTAGCAAACTTAGGCATGACATGCCAGCAACAAACGCTGACACTACACATCCAAGTATATCTGACCAAATTATGAAAGACAAGAATTGTAAATTTGAATTCCGTAAAGTGAGTGTGGAAAAGGTAAAACAATTATTGTTGTCTATCAACAATGACAAGCCACCGGGGTCTGACACCTTGGATGGAAAATTACTGAGGATAATAGCGGACGTTATTGCCACATCTTCAATTTAAGCCTACTAGAAAGTGTGTGCCCTCAGGCCTGGAGGGAAGTAAAAGTTATTTCCCTACCTAAGAATAGTAAAGCCCCCTTAACTGGATCAAATAGCCGACCAATCAGCCTGTTACCAACCCTTAGTAAACTTTTGGAAGAAATTTTGTTTGACAAGATACAATGCTATTTTACAGTAAACTAATTGACAACAGACCTTCAGCACCCTTGTAGGGAAGGACATTCAACGAGCACAGCACTTATACAAATGACTGATGATTGGCTGAGAGAAATTGATGATAAAAAGGTTTTGGGGGCTGTTTAGTTAGACTTCAGTGCGTCTTTTGACATTATTGATCATAGTAATCCAAGATGGCGAAGTAGTGCAGTTCTGTTTTTGTCGTGTGTCTGTAAATAGCCTGTAAATACCCTGTTTTTTTGTATTTTTCGTACATATTTCCCTATCAGACTTTTCATCCTTCTACAAAATATACTTTCCTGCAACCCGCCTCACTCAATGTGGAACGGATTCTATTATTGACTTACCTTTTATATAGAATCTCCAGTTGAAACTAGCTAGCCAGCTAACTAGCTACTTGCTATTAGCCACAGATAGCGGTATTTCACCCAGAACATTGGATTTTCTTTCTGCGGGATTAATGTAATCACTGGATATTAATCACCGGATATTCGGCCAGTCTGCACAGCGCGTTATCGACCCAGAACATATCAGTTTTTCTGCCGGAATCACTGAATCACTGGACCTTAAACTCCGGATTCATCGCTACCAGCTAGCTTCAACTAAATGGACGCTGTGGTCTGGCTAATCATCCTGAGCTAGGCCCACCTCCCGGCTATCTACCTCTCTGTCAACCGGACGGGACCACCTAGTGTTGACACGGAGCCCCGCCGATCCTACACGACTGGTCTGCCGACGAAATCGTCTGATGTGGTTACGACGACGTCGACCACGAAGATTCCATCTGCTAGCCCCGGCCAGCTAGCACACGCTAGCCGTGGCCTCTTACCTGCTAGTGCTTTAGCAGCCTCCGAACTATCCTATTGCTGTTCACCGGACCTTATGATAACTCAGCTATACAGCTGATGTCTGCTGGACTGTTCCTTTTTACGGTACTACATCCTGTTTATGTTTAGCCTCAGCCCAAACATGGTTAGCTTATTGTTGTTTCGGGTTATTTCTAATTGTACTATTTCACTGTAGATCCCCCCAGCCCAGCTAAACCTGCCTTAGATAGCTCCTTTGTCCCACCCCCATACACGCAGAGACCGACTCAATTGATGCCGCTAGTGATACTATCTCTTTCATTGTTACCCAACGCTTAGGTTTACCCCCACTTTACTCATATCCTTCCATATCCTTGTCTGTACATAATGCCCTGAATCTTTTCTACAACACCCGGAAATCTGCCCCCTTTATTCTATGTACCCAACGCACTAGAAGACCAGTTCTTAAAGCCTTTAGCCGTATCCTTATTCTAGTCCTCCTCTGTTCCTCTGGTGATGTAGAGGCTAACCCAGGCCCTGCAGCCCTCAGTATCACTCCTACTCCCCAGGCGCTATCATTTGCTGACTTCTGTAATCGCAAAAGTCTTGGTTTCTTGCACGTAAACATCAGAAGTCTACTTCCTAAGTTTGAGTTATTCACTGCGTTAGCACACTCCGCCAACCCTGATGTTCTAGCAGTGTCTGAATCCTGGCTCAGGAAGGCCACCAAAAATTCTGAAATTTCCATTCCCAAACTATAACATTTTCCGTCTAGATAGAACTGCCAAAGGGGGTGGAGTTGCAATCTACTGTAGAGATAGCCTGCAGAGCTCTATCATACTATCCAGGTCTGTGCCCAAACAGTTTGAGCTTCTACTTCTAAAAATCCACCTTTCCAGAAATAAGTCTCTCACTGTTGCCGCTTTCTACAGACCCCCCTCAGCCCCCAGATGTGCCCTGAACACCATATGTGAATTGATTGCCCCCCATTTATCCTCAGAGTTCGTACTGCTTGGTGACCTAAATTGGGATATGCTTAATTCCCCGGCCATCCTACAATCCAAACTAGATGCCCTCAACCTCACGCAAATTATCAACAAACCTACCAGGTACAACCCTAAATCCGTAAACATGGTACCCTAATATATACAGTGGGGAAAAAAAGTATTTAGTCAGCCACCAATTGTGCAAGTTCTCCCACTTAAAAAGATGAGAGAGGCCTGTAATTTTCATCATAGGTACACGTCAAATATGACAGACAAAATCAGGAAAAAAAATCCAGAAAATCACATTTTAGGATTTTTTATGAATTTATTTGCATATTATGGTGGAAAATAAGTATTTGGTCAATAACAAAAGTTTCTCAATACTTTGTTATATACCCTTTGTTGACAATGACACAGGTCAAACATTTTCTGTAAGTCTTCACAAGGTTTTCACACACTGTTGCTGGTATTTTGGCCCATTCCTCCATGCAGATCTCCTCTAGAGCAGTGATGTTTTGGGGCTGTCGCTGGGCAACACGGACTTTCAACTCCCTCCAAAGATTTTCTATGGGGTTGAGATCTGGAGACTGGCTAGGCCACTCCAGGACCTTGAAATGCTTCTTACGAAGCCACTCCTTCGTTGCCCGGGCGGTGTGTTTGGGATCATTGTCATGCTGAAAGACCCAGCCACGTTTCATCTTCAATGCCCTTGCTGATGGAAGGAGGTTTTCACTCAAAATCTCACGATACATGGCCCCATTCATTCTTTCCTTTACACGGATCAGTCGTCCTGGTCCCTTTGCAGAAAAACAGCCCCAAAGCATGATGTTTCCACCCCCATGCTTCACAGTAGGTATGGTGTTCTTTGGATGCAACTCAGCATTCTATGTCCTCCAAACACGACGAGTTGAGTTTTTACCAAAAAGTTATATTTTGGTTTCATCTGACCATATGACATTCTCCCAATCCTCTTCTGGATGTACTCTAGCAAACTTCAGACGGGCCTGGACATGTACTGGCTTAAGCAGGGGGACACGTCTGGCATTGCAGGATTTGAGTCCCTGGCGGCGTAGTGTGTTACTGATGGTAGGCTTTGTTACTTTGGTCCCAGCTCTCTGCAGGTCATTCACTAGGTCCCCCCGTGTGGTTCTGGGATTTTTGCTCACCGTTCTTGTGATCATTTTGACCCCACGGGTGAGATTTTGCGTGGAGCCCCAGATCGAGGGAGATTATCAGTGGTCTTGTATGTCTTCCATTTCCTAATATTTGCTCCCACAGTTGATTTCTTCAAACCAAGCTGCTTACCTATTGCAGATTCTGTCTTCCCAGCCTGGTGCAGGTCTACAATTTTGTTCCTGGTGTCCTTAGACAGCTCTTTGGTCTTGGCCATAGTGGAGTTTGGAGTGTGACTGTTTGAGGTTGTGGACAGGTGTCTTTTATACTGATAACAAGTTCAAACAGGTGCCATTAATACAGGTAACGACTGGAGGACAGAGGAGCCTCTTAAAGAAGAAGTTACAGGTCTGTGAGAGCCAGAAATCTTGCTTGTTTGTAGGTGACCAAATACTTATTTTCCACCATAATTTGCAAATCAATTCATTAAAAATCCTACAATGTGATCTTCTGGATTTTTTTTTCTCATTTTGTCTGTCATAGTTGACGTGTACCTATGATGAAAATTACAGGCCTCTCTCATCTTTTTAAGTGGGAGAACTTGCACAATTGGTGGCTGACTAAATACTTTTTTTCCCCACTGTATCATCCTGACTAACATACCCTCTAAATACACCTCAGCTGTCTTCAACCAGGATCTCAGTGATCACTGCCTTATTGCCTGCGTCCATAACGGGTCCGCGGTCAAACGACCACCCCTCATCACTGTCAAACGCTCCCTAAAACACTTTAGCGAGCAGGCCTTCCTAATTGACCTGGCCCAGGTATCCTGGATGGATATAGATCTCATTCCGTCAGTAGAGGATGCCTGGTTGTTCCTTAAAAGTAATTTCCTCTCAATCTTAAATAAACATGCCCCATTCAAAAAATACAGAACTAAGAACCGATATAGCCCCTGGTTCTCCTCAGACTTGACTGCCCTTGACCAGCACAAAAACATCCTGTGGCGTACTGCATTAGCATCAAATAGCCCCCGCGATATGCAACTTTTCAGGGAAGTTAGGAACCAATATACACAAGCAGTCAGGAAAGCAAAGGCAAACTTTTTCAAACAGAAATTTGCATCCTGTAGCACTAACTCCAAAAAGTGTTGGGACACTGTAAAGTCCATGGAGAATAAGAGCACTTCCTCCCAGTTGCCCACTGCACTGAGGCTAGGAAACACTATCACCACCGATAAATCTACAATAATCGAGAATTTCAACAAGCATTTTGCTACAGCTGGCCATGCTTTCCTTCTGGCTACCACTACCCCGGCCACCAACTCTGCACCCTCCGCTGAAACTTGCCCATGCCCCCCCCGCTTCTCCTTCACACAAATTCAGACAGCTGACGTTTTGAAAGAGCTGCAAAATCTGGACCCCTACAAATCAGCTGGGCTAGACAATCTGGACCCTTTCTTTCTAAAACTAGCCGCCGAAATTGTCGCAACCCCTATTACTAGTCTGTTCAACCTCTCTTTCATAACGTCTGAGATCCCCAGAGACTGGAAAGCTGCCGCGGTCATCCCCCTCTTCAAAGGGGGTGACACTCTAGATCCAAACTGCTACAGACCTATATCCATCCTGCCCTGCCTTTCGAAAATATTTGAAAGCCAAGTTAACAAACAGATCACCGACCATTTCGAATACCACCGTACCTTCTCCGCTATGCAATCCGGTTTCCGAGCTGGTCATGGGTGCACTTCAGCCACGCTCAAGGTCCTAAACGATATTATAACCGCGATTGATAATAGACAGTACTGTGCAGCCGTCTTCATAGACCTGGCCAAGGCTTTCGACTCTGTCAACCACCGCATTCTTATTGGCAGACTAAATAGCCTTGGTTTCTCAAATGACTGCCTCGCCTGGTTCACCAACTACTTCTCAGATAGAGTTCAGTGTGTCAAATCGGAGGGCCTGTTGTCTGGACCTATGGCAGTCTCTATGGGGGTGCCACAGGGTTCAATTCTTGGGCCGACACTTTTCTCCGTGTATATCAATGATGTCGCTCTTGCTGCTGGTGACTCTCAGATCCACCTCTACGCAGACGACACAATTTTGTATACATCTGGCCCTTCATTGGACACTGTGTTAACAAACCTCCAAACGAGCTTCAATGCCATACAACACTCCTTCAGTAGCCTCCAACTGCTCTTAAACACTAGTAAAACTAAATGCATGCTTTTCAATCGAACGCTGCTGGCACCCGCCCACCCGACCAGAATCACCACTCTTGACGGGTCTGACCTAGAGTATGTGGACAACTACAAATACCTAGGTGTCTGGTTAGACTGTAAACTCTCCTTCCAGACTCACATAAAGAATCTCCAATCCAAAGTTAAATCTAGAATCGGCTTCCTATTTCGCAACAAAGCCTCCTTCACTCATGCTGCCAAATATGCCCTCGTAAAACTGACTATCCTACCGATCCTTGACTTCGGCGATGTCATTTACAAAATAGCCTCCAACACTCTACTCAGCAAATTGGATGTAGTCTATCACAGTGCCATCCGTTTTGTCTCCAAAGCCCCATACGCTACCCACCACTGTGACCTGTACGCTCTTGTTGGCTGGTCCTCACTACATATTCGTCGCCAAACCCACTGGCTCCAGGCCATCTATAAATCACTGCTAGGCAAATCCCCGCCTTATCTTAGCTCATTGGTCACCATAGCAGCACCCACCCGTAGTCTGCGCTCCAGCAGGTATATCTCACTGGTCATTCCCAAAGCCAACACCTCCTTTGGCCGCCATTCCTTCCAGTTCTCTGCTGCCAATGACTGGAACGAATTGCAAAAATTTCTGAAGCTGGAGACTCTTATCTCCCTCACTAACTTTAAGCATCAGTTGTCAGAGCACCTTACCGATCACTGCACCTGTACACAGCCCATCTGAAATTAGCCCACCCAACTACCTCATCCCTATATTTTTATTTATTTTGCTCTTTTGCACCCCAGTATCTCTATTTGCACATAATCTCTTGCACATCTAGCATTCCAATGTTAATACTATTGTAATTATTTTGCACTATAGCCTATTTATTGCCTTACCTCCATAACTTGCTACATTTGCACACACTGTATATATATTTTCTGTTGTATTTTTGACTTTGTTTTTTTTTGACATATGTAACTCTGTGTTGTTTTTATCGCACTGCTTTGCTTTATCTTGGCCAGGTCGCAGTTGTAAATGAGAACTTGTTCTCAACTGGCTTACCTGGTTAAATAAAGGTGAAATAAATAAAAAAGTATGTCGCTGGAAAAACGTATGGCTTTACACTCCCTGCTATAAAGTGAATAAAGAGTTACCTGTCTAACAGAACAGAGGTTGTTCTTTAATGGAAGCCTATTCAACATAATCCATGTAGAATCACGTATTCCCCAGGGCAGCTGTGTGGGCACACTACTTTTTTCAATCTTTACTAACGACATGCCATTGGCTTTGAGTAAAGCCGGTGTGGCTACGTATACGGATGACTCAACACTATACACGTCAGCTACTACAGTGACTGAAATGACAGCAACACCTAACAAAGAGCTGCAGTTAGTTACAGAATGGGTGGCAAGGAATAAGTTAGTCCTAAATATTTCAAAAACTAAAATCATTGTATTTGGGACAAATGATTCACTAAATCCTAAACCTCAACTAAATCTTGTATTGAATAATGTGGAAATTGAGCAAGTTGAGGAGACTAAATTGCTTGGAGTAAACCTGGATTGTAAACTGTCATGGTCAAAACATATTGATACAACAGTAGCTAGGATGGGGAGAAGTCTGTCTAACAGCACTAGCAACAAGGCAGGTCCTACAGGCCCTAGTTTTGTCGCACCTGGACTACTGCTCAGTCGTGTGGTCAGGTGCCACAAAGAGGGACTTAGGAAAATTGCATTTGGCTCAGAACAGGGCAGCACGGCTGGCCCTTGGATGTACACAGAGAGCAAACATTAATAATATGCATGTCAACCACTTTCTCACAGGTGTCTGCCAGGTGGCCATGTTCATTACATTTCCGGCACAGCTTGGGCTTTCGGGATGGCTTTCAACCCACCATAGCCCTCGGGATCCTCTCTCTGCTGGACAGTGACCCTCCAGGCCCTCGTCCATATCCCATCCGGATCCTTCACCTGGATTGGGGGGCTCTTCATGTTGCAGTACCTGACCAGCCATACTGCAACGTCCTCCGGTTGTACGGTCTCATCGTACTTTTGTAGGCATTGGTTTTTCCATTTAAGTTTTGAGGTTGGACTTTAGCACATGTAGCTCGTTAGCACGTAGGGCACACAGATTGGTGTCACCTCTTTAGTCAGTATGTGTTACACCTGTGCTGGTTGCCATCTCATTAGTGGGAAGGTGTTTCACCTGTGCTGGCCTAAGTACTATTTAAGAGTGGCTGGCCCAGTGCTCCAGTTGTCATGTGGAGGGTCAAAACTTAGTTGGCTCTCCCTATTTTGATTTCTAGACAAAAATCCTTTATCTGATTTTTTGTTTTGCTCCACCTTTTTGTTTTGCTTCCTGTCTAAGTTTGGTGTGGGTTTTCTTTTGTTTGCCTCTTCTTGGGCAAAATTATTGGCCGCTCATGGTGGGTGTCTTTTAGGTTTCAGTTGTTGCTAGTCAACTTTCAGTGGACACCCCCATGAGTGTCTTTCAGAACCCCTCCTAAAACCCTGCCTGTTTCGTTTTGGTTGTTGGTCAGTGACCCTTTGTTAATTCCTCCTTCTGTTTGAGTGAAATTTTTGGTTTTCAAAATGGGGGCTCGTCCGGGTTCTTGTTTCCTATGATAGTCACGCTAATAGAAGCTCTGCCCCAATATTTGAGTGTTCAAAATATACTTTGTGGTAGGGTTTCTGTCACATCCACCCAGAGGGGTTATAAGATTGGGGGAAATGTTTTTAAAGTTGCATAAACACAGGCTTAGAGCTTGAGCACAAGGAAAGGGAACAGGAACGTGGGCATGCCCTTCGATTACAAGAGATAGATCTGGAAGCACTTGGAATCCAGTCAGGCCATCCTGCACCCTCAACAGAGTTTGATCTTGGTAGGAACAGCCTTTCAACGAAAAGGAGGTGGATGTATATTTTACTCTGTTTGAGTGAATTACCACATCCCTAAAATGGCTGCGATATATTTGGTCACTGCTCCTCCAAAGTGTTCTTGTGGGAAAAGCTCAAAGTGTACACTGCTTTATCTCTTGACTAGAGTTCAGACTATGACACTGTGAATGCTGCTATCCTTTGGGCTTACGAATTTGTCCCAGAGGCATATGGACAACAGTTCCGTAAATTACGAAAGAAAGAATCACAAAGCCATGTTGAGTTCGCAAGGGAACAAGCATGTATTTTTGATCGGTGTTGTGGTTCTCAAGAGGTCAATGCCCGTGAGGATTTAAATACTCTATTACTTCTCAAAGTTCAAGAATTGCCTTCCCGAAAGGGTAGGGAATTACATTTATGAGCACAAGGATCTCACTCTGGAGAAAGCTGCAGTTCTTGCAGATGAGTTTGTGTTGACACATAAAACTACCTTCTCAAACAAAGAACCCAGTAATTATCCCTACGCAAAAATCAATCCAGAGAAGTCACCTACTGCGAGATTTCAGTCCATTTCTAGTGTCCCAAGATAAAGATTGGCAGAGAACTGCTTTTTCATATTTGGCAGTTTGTCAATACTGCAGTGAGAATGGACACATTGTCTCTGTGTCCTAAGTTGAAACAGAAAAATGAGAGAAAAAACAGTTTCTTCTTGTGGGAGCACTCCAGCCCAATAAGTCTCTGGTTTGGATTTTGGATCAGATGTGTATGAACCCTTTGATTCAGACGGGTTCATGTCTCTGCAGAATGGTGATGCTGTTAAGCAGCCGGTGAAGATATTGCGAGACACTAGGGCAGGCCATCCTTCATTTTGGAGAGTGTTTTGCCTTTTTCTGACACTTCAGCATCTGAATACAGTGTGTTAGTACAAGGTGTGGAGAAGGGTTGCATGGAAGTTCCTTTGTATAATGTGGAACTCAAGTCCGATCTTATTTCTGGTTCAGTTGTCATTGGAGTGAGGCCTAGCCTACCGGTGAAGGGGGTCTCATTCATTTTGGGAAACAATTTGGCTGGAGGGAAGGTCATGCCAAATCCTGTCATTTGTAAGGAACGCAGAAAAGAGGAACCTGATGGGTTATCAGAAAGTACCCTAGAGTGTCCCAGCGTGTGCCGTTCCATGTCTAAGAAAGTCGCTGGGAGCAAGTCTAGTGTAGAGGATGTCAGCGATCCCACCATGGTCGATCTGTCTGAGACGTTTATGGGTTATCCTGATTTCGCAAAACTTTCTGAGTTGTCTAGGAAGTAGCTGATTGCTGAACAGAGTAAAGATGTTTCCCTCTCCCCTCTTTTTGCTGAGATATGTCCGGAGGAGGAGTTTGAAGTTTTAACTGGGATACTTTGACAGAGATTGGGTTCTAATGAGGAAATGGCCTTCTCGCGTCACTTCTGGGCAGGACAATTGGCCCAGTGTATTTCAAATTGTCGTTCCAGTTATGCTTCGATGAGATACTGAGGTTGGTTTACGATGGTAGTATGGCAGGCCATCTTGAGGTCAACAAGACGTATGACCGTATCTTGCGTAACTTCTGGTCTGGTCTGAAACCGGATGTTGTGTCTTACTGTAATTCCTGTCTAGTTCGCCAGCGGACAGGTAAACCGAACCAAGCTGTAACGGTTGCACCTTTGCAGCCTATTCCTGTTTTTGACAAACCTTTTAGCAGTGTTCAGGTGGATTGTGTTGGTCCTTTGCCCAAAGCAAAGAGTGGTAACCAGTTTATCTTACCATCATATGCACTGCCATTCGATTCCTTGAGGCCATTCCACTGAGGAAAATCACTACGGATATTACAGGAGTTTCCACTTGAAAGCCGACGTCTTTGGTAAGGCAAACGTTTTGCATTTAGGCAGTGTGTTGCCCTGGCTCACAATTTATTTTCACTGCACGTTTACCGTTTTGGAGATGAGTATTGTTTTGGTTGCGCTCGTTCCAGGGGTAGGAGAGTTATAGAAAAGTATGTGAGTTTTTGAAAACTTCAGCGTTTTAGGCAAATATGAAAAAACACATATATATATATATACAGTGGGGGAAAAAAGTATTTAGTCAGCCACCAATTGTGCACGTTCTCCCACTTAAAAAGATGAGAGAGGCCTGTAATTTTCATCATAGGTACACGTCAACTATGACAGACAAAATGAGATTTTTTTTCTCCAGAAAATCATATTGTAGGATTTTTAATGAATGTATTTTTTATTTTATTTTATTTAATTTAACCTTTATTTAACCAGGAAGGGCTCATTGAGATTTAAAATATCTTTTTCAAGAGCGTCCTGGCCAAGATAGGCAGCACCAAGTCATTACAAAAAATTACAGACAGACAACATGAAAAACTACAAGTAATCTAGTAAAAACCATTCATGAATTCACAAGAGTATAACAATATCAAAAACAGCAAATTAAAAACATTGACAGGTCAGGGAATCAGCCTCAAAATCCTTCATCAGAGATTTAAAAACACCAATCGGGACAAGTTCTTCCAGTTTAAAATTATTTTGTAAGGTGTTCCAAGACAATGGCGCAGAGTACATAAAAGACCTTTTATCAAATTCAGTTCGGACATTTGGAACAGTTAGCAGGATAAAGTCCAGTGAACGAAGAGAGTACCCACCACATTTCTGAACAATAAAAATGCCCAAATAAAAAGGTAGTAAACCCAAAATGGCTTTGTAAATAAAAGTATACCAGTGACTGAGCCTACGAGTGACTAGAGAAGGCCAGCCAACCCTGGTATACAAAGTACAGTGGTGCGTAAGGGTTTTGCAGTTTAAAATAAATCTCAAAGTACCATGATAAAGAGTGTCAATTGATCTCAAACACTGAGCGGAAGCATTCATATATAAAATATCCCCATAGTCTAGTAAAGGCATAAATGTAGCTGATACTAGCCTCCTTCTGGCTTCAAAAGAAAAACAGGCCTTATTCCTAAAATAAAATCCCAATTTCAGCTTCAATTTTTTGTAAGTTGTTGAATATGCAATTTAAAAGAGAGGCCGTCATCAATTAGAATTCCAAGATATTTATATGAGGTTACAACCTCAATCTCCTTGCCCTGACAGGTAGTAACAGGTGAAAGGTTCAGAGGTCTATTTCTTGCATTAGAAAACACCATTAGTTTAGTTTTGTCAGTATTGAGGATAAGCTTCAATTGACACAAGGTATGTTGAACAGTATAAAAAGCAGTTTGCAAGTTCTGGAAAGCTTTTGTAAGAGATGAGGCACAACAGTAAATAACAGTATCATCAGCATAAAAATGAAGTTGTGCATTTTGGACATTTTTGTCTAAATCATTAATATAAATAGTGAATAAGAGAGGACCAAGTACAGAGCCCTGGGGCACACCATTCAGGACAGACAATTTAACAGACATAAGCCCATCAAATTGAGTGCACTGAGTTCTATCAGACAGATAGTTAGCAAACCATGCAACTGCATGCTCCGAAAGACCTACACTCAACAATCTCTGCCTTAGTATAGCATGATCAACTGTATCAAAAGCCTTAGAGAGATCAATAAAAGTGAGACACAGTGCTGTTTTTTGTCAAGGGCTTCAATGATATCATTTAAAACCTTCATGGCTGCTGTAATTGTGCTATGCTTCTTCCTGAAGCCCGATTGATACATTGATAAAATAGAGTTAGTAAATAAAAACTATTTTAGCTGTTCACTTACAAGGGTTTCAAGTATTTTCACCAGGGGTGACAGCTTTGAGATTGGCCTATAATTATTTAAAAGAGTTGGATCTCCCCCTTTTAAAAGTGGTAGGACAAATGCTGATTTCCAGATCTTTGGAATTTCATTACATTCCAGGGTTAGATTGAACAGATATGTAAGTGGTTCAGCTATGAAATCAGCTGCCAGATTTAAAAAGCAGGGATCCAAAAGATCAGGACCTGCAGGCTTTCTTTGATCTAAGGATTTCAGGGCTTTATGTACCACCTGCACTGAGAATGGCAGAAAACTAAAAGTTTGACCAGCTCTCACTGGTTCATCCACACAGGGTTGTACAGAGACAGAGGACACTGGTTCATCCACACAGGGTTGTACAGAGACAGAGGACACTGAATCAAACAGCCTACCAGATGATACAAAGTGCTCATTGAAACAATTCAGCATTTCAGTTTTGTCATATATAGCAACAGAGTCCTTCAAAACACATGACGGTAATTCATTAACATTACTGTTACCAGACAGACTTAATAGCATTCCAAAACTTTCTAGGGTCATTCAGGTTATCAGTGGTAACAGACATAAAATATTCAGACTTGGCCTTCCTGAGAAGAAAAGAACACTTGTTTCTTAACTGCCTAAAAATAAGCCAATCAGCATCAGAACAAGATTTCCTTGCTTTAGCCCAGGCTAGATTACGGTCGTGAATAATACAAGACAGCTCAGAAGAAAACCATGGATTATCCCGCCCTTTAACCCTGAACCTGCGGAATGGTGCATGTTTGTTTACTATTTGGAAAAAACCATCATGAAAGAATATCCAGGCAGTTTCCACATCAGGGATAAGCTCAATCTTGCTCCAGTCAAAATAAAACAAATCATGAAAGAAAGCCTGCTCATTAAAACACTTCAAATTTCTCTTACGAATAAAACGTGGATTTGTCTTTGGAACCTTAGTATTTCTAACAGCAACAACAGCACAATGGTCACTTAAATCATTACAATAAACACCAACCGCGGAATATTTATGTGGAACATTTGTCAATATCAAATCAATCAGGGTAGATTTATCAGGGCATTTAAGATTTGGGCGAGTGGGTGAATTAATCAACTGGGTAAGATTCATAGAATTACAAAACATTTTTAAATCATCAGACACCGGCTTTAACCAACACCAGTTGAGATCACCAATCAAGATCATTTCACTGTAAAGAAGTTTAGACATAAGGTGCGTCAAAGAAGAAAATGCATCACCAAGAGCAGAGGGGGGTCTATAACAGCCAATCACAGTTATAGAGAGGCCCTTTGAAACCTCAATATTCAAAGCAAGAAATTCCAACTGTTTACAAATAGTTTCAGACTTTGCCACACTTACATGGAATTTAGATTTTACATATATAGCCACACCCCCACCTTTCTTAACCCGATCTGCACGATAAACATTGTAACCACTTATACAAATATCCTTATCAAAAATAGACTTGCTGAGCCAGGTTTCCGAAAACACAATTACATCAGCATCAGTTGATTTAGCCCAAATCCTAACCCCCATCAATTTTTGACAACAGGCTGCGTACATTTAAATGAAAAATACCAAAACCAGATCTTGATTTAAAATCAGAGGGGGTTTGGAGACATTGCATATCAGGGCCAGGGTTAGGTTGCACGTTACCTGATATCAACAACAGAAGAATAACTAGGCACCTCTGTTTAATAACCTTGCACGGCTTCTCTTTTTTAAGAGACCTACTGCAAGCGAATTCTACAAGTGAGTTTCCAGACAATACAAAACAGTCATTTAAAACCATGACTTTGGTAGTGACACAAATTCGTACTGTTCACATCATGCCACAAATGCATCGGCACTTGGACGAGTGGACCGAGTGAAAAAGAGCGAGTTCCTGCAGACAAAATGTCTAATGGACGCGAGAGTACATTGTCAGATGTACTCACCCTGCGACAATGTTCGTTTTCTCCAGAGTTCAATAAAGTCAGTGCACAAAGCAATACCACGTAAATTGTCATTTTCTCTGACCAAAAAACAAGAGGCCAACGAAGGTAAGTGGAGAGAGGGACAGCGTGTATGTGAGTCAATGTGAGTGTTTGCGCGTGTGAGTAGATTAGGTGTTGAGGGCGATAGAGAGAACGGGTTGAGCTGCCACTGACAGCCAGGCGAAGAGCAAGGAGCAGCTCGGACAAGATACTCCGCGGACTAACGAGGAACTCAGGCCAGCCAGAGATAGGGTTACTTTGGTAAACTTCAAGTAATGAAGTTCCGAGTTGAGGAGGACCCGTGATCTTTACACCAGCAAAAATAAAATAGTTTGCACTACGCAACAACGAAGTTACGCAACCATAAATAAATAGATTATTAGTAGGTTAAAATGTACTAGTCACAAACAAACGACTTGACAAACGAGTTGACATGCTGCCATCTTGGATTTGGACGATCTGGACAATTTGCTAATTATGGTGGAAAATAAGTATTTGGTCAATAACAAAAGTTTCTCAATACTTTGTTATATATCCTTTGTTGGCAATGACACAGGTCAAACGTTTTCTGTAAGTCTTCAGAAGGTTTTCACACACTGTTGCTGGTATTTTGGCCCATTCCTCCATGCAGATCTCCTCTAGAGCAGTGATGTTTTGGGGCTGTCGCTGGGCAACACGGACTTTCAACTCCCTCCAAAGATGTTCTATTGGGTTCAGGTCTGGAGACTGGCTAGGCCACTCCAGGACCTTGAAATGCTTCTTACGAAGCCACTCCTTCGTTGCCCGGGCGGTGTGTTTGGGATCATTGCCATGCTGAAAGACCCAGCCACGTTTCATCTTCAATGCCCTTGCTGATGGAAGGAGGTTTTCACTCAAAATCTCACGATACATGGCCCCATTCATTCTTTCCTTTACACGGATCAGTCGTACTGGTCCCTATGCAGAAAAACAGCCCCAAAGCATGATGTTTCCACCCCCATGCTTCACAGTAGGTATGGTGTTCTTTGGATGCAACTCAGCATTCTTTGTCCTCCAAACACGACGAGTTGAGTTTTTACCAAAAAGTTATATTTTGGTTTCATCTGACCATATGACATTCTCCCAATCCTCTTCTGGATCATCCAAATGCACTCTAGCAAACTTCAGACGGGCCTGGACATGTACTGGCTTAAGCAGGGGGACACGTCTGGCACTGCATGATTTGAGTCCCTGGCGGCGTAGTGTGTTACTGATGGTAGGCTTTGTTACTTTGGTCCAGCTCTCTGCAGGTCATTCACTAGGTCCCCCTGTGTGGTTCTGGGATTTTTGCTCACCGTTCTTGTGATCATTTTGACCCCACAGGGTGAGATCTTGCGTGGAGCCCCAGATCGAGGGAGATTATCAGTGGACTTGTATGTCTTCCATTTCCTAATAATTGCTCCCACAGTTGATTTCTTCAAACCAAGCTGCTTACCTATTGCAGATGCAGTCTTCCCAGCCTGGTGCAGGTCTACAATTTTGTTTCTGGTGTCCTTTGACAGCTCTTTGGTCTTGGCCATAGTGGAGTTTGGAGTGTGACTATTTGAGGTTGTGGACAGGTGTCTTTTATACTGATAACAACTTCAAACAGGTGCCATTAATACAGGTAACGAGTGGAGGACAGAGGAGCCTCTTAAAGAAGAAGTTACAGGTCTGTGAGAGCCAGAAATCTTGCTTGTTTGTAGGTGATCAAATACTTATTTTCCACCATAATTTGCAAATAAATTCATTAAAAATCCTACAATGTGATTTTCTGGATTTTTTTCCCTCAATTTGTCTCTCATAGTTGACGTGTACCTATGATGAAAATTACAGGCCTCTCTCATCTTTTTAAGTGGGAGAACTTGCACAATTGGTGGCTGACTAAATACTTTTTTCCCCCACTGTATATATATATATACACACAGAGTGCCTTACAAAATTATTCATCCCCCCTGTAATTTAAATTTATTTGGATTTCATGTAATGGACATACACAAAATAGTCCAAATTGGTGAAGTGAAATGAAAAAAATAACTGGAAAAGTGGTGCGTGCATATGTATTCACCCCCTTTGCTATGAAGCCCCTAAATAAGATCTGGTGCAACCAATTCTCTTCAGATGTCACATAAATAGTTAGATTGCACACAGGTGGACTTTAGGTGTCACATGATCTCAGTGTATATATACACCTGTTCTGAAAGGCCCTAGTGTCTGCAACACCACTAAGCAAGGGGCACCATGAAGACCAAGAAGCTCTCAAAACAGGTCACGGACAAAGTTGTGGAGAAGTACAGATCAGGGTTGGGTTATACAAAAAATATCAGAAACTTTGAACATCCCACGGCGTGCCATTTAAATCAATTATAAAAAAATTGAAGGAATATGGCACCACAACAAACCTGCCAAGAGAGGGCCACCCACCAAAACTCAGGGACCAGGCAAGGAGGGCATTAATCCGAGAGGCAACAAAGAGACGAAAGATAACCCTGAAGGAGCTGCAATGCTCCTCAGCGGAGATTGGAGTATCAGTTTATACAGTGTGTGCAAATATAGTAAGTTATGGAGGTAAGGCAATAAATAGGCCATAGTGCAAAATAATTACAATTTAGTATTAACACTGGAATGATATATGTGCAAATAGAGATGTGCAAATAGAGATACTGGGGTATCAATAACAATATGGGGATGAGGTAGTTGGGTGGGCTAATTACAGATGGGCTGTGTACAGGTGCAGTGATCGGTAAGCTGCTCTGACAACTGATGCTTAAAGATAGTGAGGGAGATAAGTCTCCAGCTTCAGAGATTTTTGCAGTTCGTTCCAGTCATTTGCAGCAGAGAACTGGAAGGAATGGCGGCCAAAGGAGGTGTTGGCTTTGGGGATGACCAGTGAGATATACCTGCTGGAACGCATACTACAGGTGGGTGTTGCTATGGTGACTAAAGAGCTAAGATAAGGCGAAGTCAAGGATTGGTAGGATAGTCAGTTTTACGAGGGCATGTTTAGCAGCATGAGTGAAGGAGGCTTTGTTGCGAAATAGGAAGCCGATTCTAGATTTTACTTTGGATTGGAGATGCTTAATGTGAGTCTGGAAGGAGAGTTTACGGTCTAACCAGACACCTAGGTATTTGTAGTTGTCCACATATTCTAAGTCAGACCCGCCAAGAGTAGTGATTCTACACTGCTCAAAAACAGTTATACAACACAATGTAACTCCAAGTCAATCACACTTCTGTGAAATCAAACTGTCCACTTAGGAAGCAACACTGATTGACAATACATTTCACATGCTGTTGTGCAAATGGAATAGACAACAGGTGGAAATTATAGGCAATTAGCAAGACACCCCCAATAAAGGACTGGTTTTGCAGGTGGTGACCACAGACCACTTCTCAGTTCCTATGCTTCCTGGCTGATGTTTTGGTCACTTTTCAATGCTGGCGGTGCTTTCACTCTAGTGGTAGCATGAGACGGAGTCTACAACCCACACAAGTGGCTCAGGTAGTGCAGCTCATCCAGGATGGTACATCAATGCGAGCTGTGGCAAGAAGGTTTGCTGTGTCTGTCAGCGTAGTGTCCAGAGCATGGAGGCGCTACCAGGAGACAGGCCAGTACATCATGCAAAAGGACCTCCAGCAGGCCACAAATGTGCATGTGTCTGCTCAAACGGTCAGAAACAGACTCCATGAGGGTGGTATGAGGGCCCGACGTCCACAGGTGGGGGTTGTGCTTACAGCCCAACACCGTGCAGGACGTTTGGCATTTGCCAGAGAACACCAAGATTGGCAAATTCGCCACTGGCGCCCTGTGCTCTTCACAGATGAAAGCAGGTTCACACTGAGCACGTGACAGATGTGACAGAGTCTGGAGACGCCGTGGAGAACGTTCTGCTGCCTGCAACATCCTCCAGCATGACCGGTTTGGCGGTGGGTCAGTCATGGTGTGGGGTGGCATTTCTTTGGGGGGCCGCACAGCCCTCCATGTGCTCGCCAGAGGTAGCCTGACTGCCATTAGGTACCGAGATGAGATCCTCAGACCCCTTGTGAGACCATATGCTGGTGCGGTTGGCCCTGGGTTCCTCCTAATGCAAGACAATGCTAGACCTCATGTGGCTGGAGTGTGTCAGCAGTTCCGCAAAGAGGAAGGCATTGATGCTATGGACTGGCCCGCCCATTCCCCAGACCTGAATCCAATTGATCACATCTGGGACATCATGTCTCGCTCCATCCACCAACGCCACGTTGCACAAAAGACTGTCCAGGAGTTGGCGGATGCTTTAGTCCAGGTCTGGGAGGAGATCCCTCAGGAGACCATCCGCCACCTCATCAGGAGCATGCCCAGGCGTTGTAGGGAGGTCATACAGGCACGTGGAGGCCACACACACTACTGAGCCTAATTTTGACTTGTTTTAAGGACATTACATCAAAGTTGGATCAGCCTGTAGTGTGGTTTTCCACATTTAATTTTGAGGGTGACTCCAAATCCAGACCTCAATGGGTTGATACATTTGATTTCCATTGATAATTTTTGTGTGATTTTGTTGTCAGCACATTCAACTATGTAAAGAAAAAAGTATTTAATAAGATTGTTTCATTCATTCAGATCTAGGATGTGTTATTTTAGTGTTCCTTTTATTTTTTTGAGCAGTGTACTTAGTTTTACTAGCGTTTAAGAGCAGTTGGAGGCGACAGAAGTAGTGTTGTATGGCATTGAATCTCGTTTGGAGGTTTGTTAAGTGTCCAATGAAGGGCCAGATGTATACAAAATGGTGTCATCTGCGTAGAGGTGGATCTGAGAGTCAGCAGCAGCAAGAGTGACATCATTGATATACACAGAGAATAGAGTCAGCCCGAGAATTGAACCTTGTGGCACCCCCACAGAGACTGCCAGAGGTCCAGACAACAGGCCCTCCGATTTGACACTATCTGAGAAGTTGTTGGTGAACCAGGCGAGGCAGTCATTTGAGAAACCAAGGCTATTTAGTCTGCCAATAAGAATACTGTGATTGACAGAGTCAAAAGCCTTGGCCAGGTCGATAAATACTGCTGCACAGTACTGTCTTTTATCGATCACGGTTATTATATCGTTTAAGACCATGAGCGTGGCTGAGGTGCACCCATGACCAGCTCGGAAACCAGATTGCATAGCGGAGAAGGTACGGTGGGATTCTAAATGGTCGGTGATCTGTTTTGTTAACTTGGCTTTCAAATACTTTTGAAAGGCAGGGCAGGATGGATATACAGTGGGGAGAACAAGTATTTGATACACTGCCAATTTTGCAGGTTTTCCTACTTACAAAGCATGTAGAGGTCTGTAATTTTTATCATAGGTACACTTCAACTGTGAGAGATGGAATCTAAAACAAAAATCCAGAAAATCACATTGTATGATTTTTAAGTAATTCCTTTGCATTTTATTGCATGACATAAGTATTTGATACATCAGAAAAGCAGAACTTAATATTTGGTACAGAAACCTTTGTTTGCAATTACAGAGATCATACGTTTCCTGTAGGTCTTGACCAGGTTTGCACACACTGCAGCAGGGATTTTTGCCCACTCCTCCATACAGACCTTCTCCAGATCCTTCAGGTTTCGGGGCCTTCAGCTCCCTCCAAAGATGTTCTATTGGGTTCAGGTCTGGAGACTGGCTAGGCCACTCCAGGACCTGGAGATGCTTCTTACGGAGCCACTCCTTAGTTGCCCTGGCTGTGTGTTTCGGGTCGTTGTCATGCTGGAAGACCCAGCCACGACCCATCTTCAATGCTCTTACTGAGGGAAGGAGGTTGTTGGCCAAGATCTCGCGATACATGGCCCCATCCATCCTCCCCTCAATATGGTGCAGTCGTCCTGTCCCCTTTGCAGAAAAGCATCCCCAAAGAATGATGTTTCCACCTCCATACTTCACGGTTGGGATGGTGTTCTTGGGGTTGTACTCATCCTTCTTCTTCCTCCAAATACGGCGAGTGGAGTTTAGACCAAAAAGCTATATTTTTGTCTCATCAGACCACATGACCTTCTCCCATTCCCCCTCTGGATCATTCAGATGGTCATTGGCAAACTTCAGACGGGCCTGGACATGCGCTGGCTTGAGCAGGGGGACCTTGCGTGCGCTGCAGGATTTTAATCCATGACGGCGTAGTGTGTTACTAATGGTTTTCTTTGAGACTGTGGTCCCAGCTCTCTTCAGGTCATTAACCAGGTCCTACCATGTAGTTCTGGGCTGATCCCTCACCTTCCTCATGATCATTGATGCCCCACGAGGTGAGATCTTGCATGGAGCCCCAGACCGAGGGTGATTGACCGTCATCTTGAACTTCTTCCATTTTCTAATAATTGCGCCAACAGTTGTTGCCTTCTCACCAAGCTGCTTGCCTATAGTCCTGTAGCCCATCCCAGCCTTATGCAGGTCTACAATTGTATCCCTGATGTCCTTACACAGCTCTCTGGTCTTGGCCATTGTGGAGAGGTTGGAGTCTGTTTGATTGAGTGTGTGGACAGGTGTCTTTTATACAGGTAACGAGTTCAAACAGGTGCAGTTAATACAGGTAATGAGTGGAGAACAGGAGGGCTTCTTAAAGAAAAACTAACAGGTCTGTGAGAGCCGGAATTCTTACTGGTTGGTAGGTGATCAAATACTTATGTCATGCAATAAAATGCAAAGGAATTACTTAAAAATCATACAATGTGATTTTCTGGATTTTTGTTTTAGATTCCGTCTCTCACAGTTGAAGTGTACCTATGATAAAAATTACAGACCTCTACATGCTTTGTAAGTAGGAAAACCTGCAAAATCGGCAGTGTATCAAATACTTGTTCTCCCCACTGTAGGTCTGTAACATAGGTCTGTAACAGTTTGGATCTAGAGTGTCATCCCCTTTGAAGAGGGGGACGCGAGATTTCCAATCTCTGGGGATCTCAGACGATACGAAAGTGTTTGAACAGGCTAGTAATAGTGTTTGTAGCTAATTTTAGAAAGAAAGGGTCCAGATTGTCTAGCCCAGATGATTTGTAGGGGTCCAGATTTTGCAGGTCTTTCAGGACATCAGCTATCTAAATGTATGTGAAGGAGAAGGGGGGGGGGCATGGGCAAGTTGCAGCGGAGTGTGCAGAGCTGTTGGCCGGGGTAGCCAGGTGGAATGCATGGCCAGCCGTAGCAAAATGCTTATTGAAATTCTCGATTATCGTACATTTATCGGTGGTGACAGTGTTTCCTAGCCTCAGTGCAGTGGGTAGCTGGGAGGAGGTGCTCTTATTCTCGATGGACTTTAGTGTCTCAAAACTTTTTGGAGTTAGTGCTATAGGATGCAAATTTATGTTTGAAAAAGCTAGCCTTTGCTTTCCTAACTGATTGTGTATATTGGTTCCTGACTTCCCTGAAAAGTTGCATATCGCGGGGGCTGTTCAAAGCTAATGCAGTACGCCACAGGATGTTTTTGTGCTGGTCAAGGGCAGTCAAGTCTGGGGTGAACCAGGGGCTATATCTGTTCTTAGTTCTGAATTTTTTGAATGGGACATGCTTATTTAAGATGGAAAGGAAAGCACTTTTGAAGAACATCCAGGCATCCTCTACTGACGGAATGAGGTCAATATCCATCCAGGATACCCGGGCCAGGTCAATTAGGAAGGCCTGCTCACTGAAGTGTATTAGGGAGCATTTGACAGTGATGAGGGGTGGTCGTTTGACCGAGGACGCATTACGGACACAGGCAATGAGGCAGTGATCACTGAGATCCTGGTTGAAGACAGCGGAGGTGTATTTAGAGGGTAAATTAGTCAGGATGATATCTATGAGGGTGCCCATATTTACGGATTTAGGGTTGTACCTGGTAGGTTTCTTGATAATTTGTGTGAGATTGAGGGCATCTAGTTTAGATTGTAGGACGGCCGGGGTGTTAAGCATATCCCAGTTTAGGTCACCAAACAGTACGAACTCTGAGGATAGATGGGGGGCAAGCAATTTACATATGGTGTCCAGGGCACAACTGGGGGCAGAGGGGGGTCTGTAGCAAGCGGCAACAGTGAGAGACTTATTTCTGGAAAGGTGAATTTTTAGAAGTAAAAGCTCAAACTGTTTGGGCACAGACCTGGATAGTATGATAGCCTGCAGAGCTCTATCTCTACAGTAGATTGCAGCTCCGCCCCCTTTGGCAGTTCTATCTAGACGGAAAATGTTTTAATTCGGGGTGGACATTTCAAAATGTTTGGTGGCCTTCCTAAGCCAGGATTCAGACACTGCTAGAACATCAGGGTTGGCAGAGTGTGCTAACGCAGTGAATAACTCAAACTTGGGAAGGAGGCTTCTGATGTTGACATGCAAGAATCCAAGGCTTTTACGGTTAAAGAATTCAACAAATGATAGCGCCTGGGGAGTAGGACTGTTACTAGGGGCTACAGGGCCTGGGTTAACCTCTACATCACCAGAGGAACAGAGGAGGAATAGAATAAGGATACGGCTAAAGGCTTTAAGAACTGGTCTTCTAGTGTATTGGGTACAGAGAATAAAAGGGGCAGATTTCCGGGCGTTGTGGCTAATAGCAAGTAGCTGGCTAGCTGGCTAGTTTCAGCCATAGGTTCTTGATAAAAATAAAGAAATAATAGAATCCATTCCACATTGGCTGAGGCGGGTTGCAGGAAAGTATATTTAGTTAAAGGATGGAAAGTGAGAGAAATATATACGGAAAAAAAAAGACAAAACAAGCAGGCTATTTACACGAGGACACAACAGAATACACGACAACACTGCCACGCCATCTTGGATTGGAATGAAGGAGGAGCTGTAGCAGTTTTGCCTTGAAGAATGGGCAAAAATCCCAGTGGCTAGATGTGCCAAGCTTATAGAGACATACTCCAAGAGACTTGCAGCTGTAATTGCTGCAAAAGGTGGCTCTACAAAGTATTGACTTTGGGGGGGTGAATAGTTGAAGAGGCGACTCTGGGATGCTGGCCTTCTAGGCAGAGGTGTAAAGAAAAAGCCATATCTGACTAGCCAATAAAAAGAAAAGATTAAGATGGGCAAAAGAACACAGACACTGGACTTCATCATGTAGTAACCAAAAGTGCTAAACAAATCATAATATCTTTTATATTTGAGATTCTTTAAAGTAGCCATCCTTTGCCTTAATGACAGTTTTGCCCACTTGGCAGTCTCTCAACCAGCTTCATGAGGTAATCACCTGGAATGCATTTCAATTAACAGGTGTGCCTTCTTAAAAGTTAATTTGTGGAATTTCTTTCCTTCTTAATGCGTTTGAGCCAATCAGTTGTTGTGACAAGGTAGGGGTGGTATACAGAAGATAGCCCTATTTGGTAAAAGACCAAGTCCATATCATGGCAAGAACAGCTCAAATAAGCAAAGAGAAATGACAGTCCATCATTACTTTAAGACATGAAGGTCAAGTCAATCTGGAAAATTTCAAGAACTTTGAAAGTTTCTTCAAGTGCAGTCGCAAAAACCATCAAGCGCTATGATGAAACAGGCTCTCATGAGGACCGCCACAGGAAAGGAAGACCCAGAGTTACCTCTGCTGCAGAGGATAAGTTCATTAGAGTTATCAGCCTCAGAAATTGCAGCCAAAATAAATGCTTCACAGAGTTCAATAACAGACACATCTCAACATCAACTGTTCAGAGGAGAATGCCTTTATGGTTGAATTGCTGCAAATAAACCACTACTTAAGGACACCAATAAGAAGAAAAGACTTGCTTGGGCCAAGAAACACGAACAATGGACCAGTGGAAATCTGTCCTTTGGTGTGATGAGTCCAAATTTGAAATGTTTGGTTCCAACCACCATGTCTTTGTGACGCAGATTAGGTGTGGTTCCCACCATGAAGCATGGATGAGGAGGTGTGATGGTGTGGGGGTGCTTTGCTGATGACACTGTCTGTGATTTATTTAGAATTCATCCCATCTGGTTTGCGCTTAGTGGGGCTATCATTTAGTTTTTCAACAGGACAATGACCCAACACACCTCCAGCCTGTGTAAGGGCTATTTGACCAAGAATGAGAGCTGCATCAGATGACCAGGCCTCCACAATCGCCAGACCTTAACCGAATTGAGATGGTTTGGGATGAGTTGGACTGCAGAGTGAAGGAAAATCAGCCAACAAGTGCTCAGCATATGTGGAAACTCCATCAAGACTGTTGGAAAATCATTCCAGGTGAAGCTGGTTGAGAGAATGCCAAGACTGTGCAAAGCTGTCATCAAGGCAAAGGGTGGCTACTTTGAAGAATCTAAAATATATGTTGTTTTGGTTACTACATGATTCCATATGAGTTGTTTCATAGTTGATGACTTGACTATTATTCTACAATGTAGAAAATAGCAAAAATAAAGAAAAACCTTGAATTTTGCCTTGTATTTAATTGTTGACAGCCAGTAGTCACCATATTTATATTGCAGAAGGCGACGGATTTAAATTGATTATGTTGTGCAACGGAAGTTGTTTTCTGTTGGTGGTGAGCAAACTTGTCCAACAAAAATATAGGATATACACTGCTCAAAAAAATAAAGGGAACACTTAAACAACACAATGTAACTCCAAGTCAATCACACTTCTGTGAAATCAAACTGTTTACTTAGGAAGCAACACTGATTGACAATAAATGTCACATGCTGTTGTGCAAATGGAATAGACAACAGGTGGAAATTATAGGCAATTAGCAAGACACCCCCAATAAAGAAGTGGTTCTTCAGGTGGTGACCACAGACCACTTCTCAGTTCCTATGCTTCCTGGTTGATGTTTTGGTCACTTTTGAATGCTGGCGGTGCTTTCACTCTAGTGGTAGCATGAGACGGAGTCTACAACCCACACAAGTGGCTCAGGTAGTGCAGCTCATCCAGGATGGCACATCAATGCGAGCTGTGGCAAGAAGGTATGCTGTGTCTGTCAGCATAGTGTCCAGAGCATGGAGGCGCTACCAGGAGACAGGCCAGTACATCAGGAGACGTGGAGGAGGCCGTAGGAGGGCAACAACCCAGCAGCAGGACCGCTACCTCCGCCTTTGTGCAAGGAGGAGCAGGAGGAGCACTGCCAGAGCCCTGCAAAATGACCTCCAGCAGGCCACAAATGTGCATGTGTCTGCTCAAATGGTCAGAAACAGACTCCATGAGGGTGGTATGAGGGCCCGATGTCCACAGGTGGGGGTTGTGCTTACAGCCCAACACCGTGCAGGACGTTTGGCATTTGCCAGAGAACACCAACATTGGCAAATTCGCCACTGGCGCCCTGTGCTCTTCACAGATGAAAGCAGGTTCACACTGAGCACGTGACAGACGTGACAGAGTCTGGAGACGCCGTGGAGAACGTTCTGCTGCCAGCAAAATCCTCCAGCATGACCGGTTTGGCGATGGGTCAGTCATGGTGTGGGGGTGCTCGCCAGAGGTAGCCTGACTGCCATTAGGTACCGAGATGAGATCCTTAGACCCCTTGTGAGACCATATGCTGGTGCAGTTGGCCCTGGGTTCCTCCTAATGCAAGAGAATTCTAGACCTCATGTGGCTGGAGTGTGTCAGCAGTTCCTGCAAGAGGAAGGCATTGATGCTATGGACTGGCTCGCCCATTCCCCAGACCTGAATCCAATTGAGCACATCTGGGACATCATGTCTCGCTCCATCCACCAACGCCACGTTGCACCACAGACTGTCCAGGAGTTGGCGGATGCTTTAGTCCAGGTCTGGGAGGAGATCCCTAAGGAGACCATCCGCCACCTCATCAGGAGCATGCCCAGGCGTTGTAGGGAGGTCATACAGGCACGTGGAGGCCACACACACTACTGAGCATCAATTTGACTTGTTTTAAGGACATTACATCAAATTTGGATCAGCCTGTAGTGTGGTTTTCCACTTTAATTTTGAAGGTGACTCCAAATCCAGACCTCCCAAGGTTGATACATTTGATTTCCATTGATAATTTGTGTGTGATTGTGTTGTCAGCACATTCAACTATGTAAAGAAAAAAGTATTTAATAATATTATTTCATTCATTCAGATCTAGGATGTGTTGTTTAAGTGTTCCCTTTATTTTTTTGAGCAGTGTATTTGTTGTCTTAAGGGGTAAGGTGTTACAGGCTTTGGTTTTTCCATTTATGTTTTGAGGTTGGACCTTAGCAGGTATAGCTCGTTAGCACGTATGGCGCACCGATTGGTGTCACCTTGTTAGTCGATATGTGTTACACCTGTGCTGGTTGCCATCTCGTTAGTGGGAAGGTCTTTCACCTGTGCTGGCCCAGGTGCTATTTAAGAGTGACTGGCCCAGTGCTTCAGTTGGCTTGAGATATGTGGAGGGTCAACACCTTTTTAGATGGCGCTCCCTATTTTTATTTCTAGACAAACAATCCCTTATCTGATTTTATTTTGGCCATGTTTTTGATTTGCTTCCTGTCTTTAGTTTTGGTGTGGGTTTTTCTTTCGGGCAAATTTAGTGGGTGCTCATGGTGGGTGTCTTTTAGGTTCTATTTGTTGTTGCTAGTCAACTTTCAGTGGACAACCCCATGAGTGTCTTTCAGAACCCCTCCTAAAACCCTGCCTGTTTTGGTTGTTGTTCAGTGACTGTTAGTTCCTCCTTCTGCATTTTTGGTTTTATTGCTGTGGAACTTAACAGTACAGACAACTGTTTTAATGCTATTGTCCGTCAGCTTGGTCACCTCAAACATTTCTGTGAGGGACACCTGGGTATTAAATTGCCTCCTCTTGCCAGCCTGTGTCTGTGGGAATGTGAAATTAATGTGGATAATATAACTCATTAGATCTTGTGAAAGATATATTACAAACAAAAAAACATGCGTTTTCTATTTTTGTGATCCATCATCTTTGAAATGCAAGAGGCCACAATATAATATTGCAGTTTAGGCGCAACTTAGATTTTAGCCACTAGATGTCAGCAGTGTGTGCAAAGTTTCAGATTGCTCCAGTGAAGCATTGCAATACCGGACTATTTTGTATAAAGTCTGCCCGAATGTTCCGACTTGGTCAATTGACATCAAGTACATAACTATAGAGAACATACAACATTTTCATGGTAATACAAAATGTAAGTTTACACATTCCCAGGAATGTCATACATGATGGATCATTAGCTTATACACTAACTTAAACACATCTAGATGGCCGTGCGGGGTGGGTGTGGAGCCAGAGACAGCAAGGGTTCAAACTGTAGAACCCAGTTCCTACATTTGAATATAAAAATAGATTTTATTAAACAAAACTACGATACATTTTATCTCTGGGAACCTCAGGATGACAAATCAGAGCAATATTACTGAATGTAAGTACATTATTTACCTTCAGAGGTGAATGTATCAAACCAGTTGCCGTGATACTTTTTTGTTGTGCACTGTAATAGCTACTGTAAATTGGACAGTGCAGTTAGAATTTAATCTTTCTGCCCATAAAAGACATGTCTATGTCCTGGAAAGTTTGCTATCACATTAGCGCACGTTAGCTCAACTGTCCCATATATGGGACACCGATTCCGTAGAGGTTAAGACAAAAAAAGGGGGCAAATAACGTGCACTTGCCAACAAGGCCCGGAAGGTGAGATGACCAACCAGCTAAACCAGCATGGCCGGCTAACCAGCCAGCTAGAAATCCAGTCAACCAACCGCGCCAAACCACCACGCAATACTGCTTGCTACAGTTACACTAGACACAAAGGGGAAGGGGCACAAAGGAGGAAACGCACCCCAAACAAGACAAACTAACAAAAGCTAGGAGGCTAGCCAAAAAAGCTCCTCAGTTGACAAGAAATGGGGGGGAAAGTAGGGAAACAAGATGGAGGGGAACAACAAAAACACACCGCTTAGCCACCAAGGTCCTGCATAAAGCCCTGTGGTCCATGCAGTGCAGATCCTCCAGGCACTCAGTGTGCCTTCTGCTCCTCTTCACTGCATGTTGGAAATGAGCCGGGAGGGTTTCAAGGACTGACGTAACTTTTACATATCGATGAAAAGAAAGTTATGTTGGACAGAGGGAGGTCAGGAACACCCCTTCCTCCACTGATTGCACCATCCAATCCCTTTGTACATGTAACGAGGAGGCAAAGGAAAAACAGGCCAAACA
The DNA here is from genome assembly GCF_020615455.1 of Coregonus clupeaformis. Lineage (NCBI taxonomy): Eukaryota > Metazoa > Chordata > Actinopteri > Salmoniformes > Salmonidae > Coregonus > Coregonus clupeaformis. The sequence goes on from NC_059225.1 coordinate 36,265,976, forward strand.
AACTGAAGACAGAAGGTCTGCTTTAATGATGAGAACCCGTCCACTCATAGAGAGCTGACGAGCTTTCCAAAGGCCCACCCGGGTGCGCACTTTTGAGTTCCTCTGCACCCAATTGATGCCCTCGCTAGCTGCCACTTCAAAATCCACCCACAGGACCCTCATAGGCCCAGAGCAGAGTGAGAGACCACTGAGGACTTCCCCATGTTGACCCTAGCCCCTTATGCCTGTGCAAACTCCCCTAGGACCACCACCACCCTGGCGACACTCCCCTTGGACGTCAGAAACAGCGTCATGTCATCCGCATACTGGGAGATCTTGACGACCGACGAGCAACCACCAGGGAGGCTGCTGCCAGAGGCTCCATGTACAAAACAAAAAGGAGTGGGGACAATGGGCAACCTTGACATCCTCCAGTCTGCTGAGGAACCACCTCACTAAAATGCCCATTTAACTAAAACCCTACTTCCCACTCCAGTATATAACATCCCCTCCCACCTCAAAAACCCTGCCCCAAATCCCATCCTTTCCAAAACTCACAAAAGGAACCCATGTCTAGGCCCACCAACATGAGGTGCACCCCCGTATTACTTGGGCCCAAGTAATACAGTCCCTCACCAGACTCAGGTTCCAGTGGATAGACCTCCACCACACAGGTCTGGTCCTCATGTATGACATGGGGCAGAACCTTCCTGAGGTGGCCCGCTAAAACACAGGCTACCACCTTGTAGTCTGCACACAATAGTGTAATGGGCCTGTAATTCCCCTGGTTATCCCTTTCACCTTACTTAAAAAGCAGCGTCAAGACCCCCTCCCTCATTGAAGACCCCAAAAGCCCTGCATTAACTACAGAAAGAAAATCTATCCCCCAAAAAGGTAACATAAAACACCAGAGGAAGCCCATCGAATACTGGCACCTTGTTGGTAGGTAAACCCTGCAAGGCAGCCTCAACCTCCGCAAGCTCGAAAGGGTGGTCGAATTCAGAGACTGCCTCCGGGGGAACCTTCCTCCCCAAAACCCCCCAAAATACACTATTTCGAACTGTCTATGTCCTTCTCCCTAAAGGATTCTCGGTAGAAAGCGGACGCTGCCTCCACCATCCCCTTTGGTTCAGGTACCTTTCCATTCTGTTCACTGCTTTGGCACAGGCAGCTTTAACAATATGAACTGCTAGCCTCCCCTAACTCAAACTTGTCCCTTTTGACACCTGAAGAGAAAATCCCTGGCCTTCTCCTGAAAATACAGCCCTAACTAACTTTTTAAAACCTCCATCCTCTCCACATCCCTCCCCTCACCCTTTTCTCAGCTGACACCAAGGGAGTCAGATCTCCCTGAAGGCACGGATAAACCTCCCTGCCTGCACGAGCCTTAGCAACACAGTGCGAAATGGCCAAGGTGCGCACATTGAACTCTAAATCCCATGCCCTTTTTTGGGGTTGCGTAAAGGCCTCCCTAAAAGAAGGATCCCCCAAAATGTTAGTTTAACTTCCAAAAACCTCTCCCAAACATAGTTACATCAACCGAGAACATTACCTGCACTTGGCGATGGTCAGAAAACCAGACAGGAGAAACGGTGACTCGAGAGACCGGCACAGATGCAGGTAAAACCAAAATCAATTCCACTACAGGAACCCCTTGACTTTGCCGACGTCATACCCTCCCCCGTGGGGTCGACAATTCTGAAAGATAAATTCTTAACCACAGAAACCAAATAAGGTAGGCTAAAATCCCCAGTACCTTAAATGGAGTCATTGAACAACGCCAAAAAAAGATATTACCTACCTCGAGGTTCAGCAGGTGCATAAACGTTGATGAAGCGAATCCCAATCCCCCACCAGTCCCCAAACAGGATCCCCACCCCAGAAGAGTGCAAACCCCATAATCCCCATCTGGACTCTCCCTTTGCCCACCCCCTTGAAAAAACAGAAACTTCCCCCATGTCCCTTAAATGAACCTCTTGTAAAAAGGAGACCTGGAAAAAGATATTCAAATTCAGAAAATGTTCATGTCCTCAGAGAGAATTCATTTTGCAGTAGTCCATAAAACATAAAATATAAAAAATAAATAGTAAAGGATATTTACAAGCAAGTAGGCAGGGTTAGGTTAAGGTAAGGGTTAGGGTTAGGTGAAGAGTAGGAAAATCGTCCTACTGTCTCTGAGTACACAGTGTTTGAACAGGCAACATTTCCTAGTGGGCCACTCCCTTCAAGGATCGTAACCACTGTTGGTTGCCATGCATCCGCAATGTGTTCGTCTGTCAATAGGTCCTTGGCGTTTGAGCAGACAAAATCCAGAGAAGGTCACTCCCTTAAAGGATCGTGTCCCCAAGCTGGTCTGTCAAAGAGTACTTGGTGTTTGAGCAGGCAAAAAACATCGAGTACCATTTCCTTCCAGGATCCTGGTTTTTCCTCAGTCGGTTGCCATGCATCCACCCGAAGGTGCTCCGTCCGGGTCCTCGGTGGCTCAGCACAGGGTAACACCATCAGGGCCCCTACCTTCCAGGATCATAGCACACCTACTGGCTGCCACGCCTTCACACCGAGTAGTCCGTCAGTAAGTACTCAATGGTTCAGTAGACAAGTCCAAAAGGGCCCCTCACTTCCATGATCGTAGCATGCCTTCTAGTGTGTCATACAGCCCCACTGAGTTTTCTGTCACTATGTCTCCTGCCCGTGGTGGATCCTTCCAGAATCTTCCCACGAGGTGAGGGTTTGTAGGTGGGTTGTAGAGTGTTATGTTGGTGGCTGAAGGTATACAGGGAGCCCACATTGTGGGTCCCCCTTAGTATCCCAGCGTTGGTGGTGTAGTTGGTGGACGGGTGTTTGTTGATAGGTTGTTGCCTTGGTGGTGTGTTGACACACAGTTTTTGTTGAGTTGGTGTGATCCTCGGTAGTGGTGGCCTTGTATTGCTGTTTTATCTTGTTCTTTGGTCGGAGGCTTTGGTGCAGAGAGAAAGGGCCCATAGTTGTGGCAACCCCCGGTGTCCGACGAGGTGTTTGTGTGGGGCCCTGGGTTGAGGCAACCCCTTGTCCTCTGCCCTAGTCGAAGACCCTGTGGGGCCCGTGGTTGTGGCAACCCCCAGTCTCATGTGCCTGGTGGGAGACGTTGGAGGGGCCCCTGTTGGTGGTAGCCCTGTGTTGTGGTGTTGGTTGTTTTTTAGTGTGGGAGGGTGCCGTTTGTTCTGACAGAGGTGGTGCCGATGGTGGCGTAGGAGGAGCAGCAGTTCCTGTGGCCATCTGGAGGGTGGCTGTCGTCTTTGTAGTCGTCACTGTCATTGCTAGAACTGCTGCTGTAGTAGTTGCTACTACTATCGTCATTGCTGTTGGTCTCGTTGTACTCTGCTTTGCCTGAGCCTTGTAGGTTTTCCGAGAGTCCATCCGGTGTGATGGTGCCCAATCGGGCTATCCAGTAGCGTTCCCTCTTGCGTTGTTTTTCTGTGGTCCATTGAGGGTTGTGTTCCAGTCCTGTCATTCGTAGTTGCTCTTGTCTGTGGACATGGAGGAAGTGTTTGAATTAATGGAGTATCTGTGCGCTTTGACCGGAGGAGTGTTGATCACAGATTTGTAGTCCATGATGTCTGTTACTAACTCGTTCTTGTCAATCCTGGTGGGGGAATGGGCGAGTTCTGTCCAGCCTAGTCCTTCTAGTTGATTCCCAATCCCTTCCACCCGGGTTTGGGTTTGGGAGGCTCAAGGTACCTTCACTACCGTGATCATCTCCTGCCCAGACACCCTGGTAGGGGTATATTCCGGGCTAGGGTCAGACCAGGTTGTGTTCCTCATTGGAAGCCCTCCCTGTGCCACCCGGGTTTGGGTATGGCCGGGTCTCTGGGGTTCCGGAGATGGTGGTGTAGGTCTGTTGCTTTTAAGGTGGAAAGTGTCTGGGCCTGCCCCATCCAGTGGGGAATGGTAGTGGTCTTCCGATGGACGAGTGTAGGTCTTATGTTGTCTGTAGCATTGACCGGGTAGAGCTTCCGGTGTTCTATTTGCCCGTCCACTCTTAAAAGAGCTGGATTGTGGCCTGTTGGTATCGGGTTGCCAGCTTGGAGAAGCCTCCTGTATTTCACCTTTATTTAACCAGGTAAGCCAGTTGAGAACAAGTTCTCATTTACAACAGCGACCTGGCCAAGATAAAGCAAAGCAGTGCGATTTAAAAACAACAACACAGAGTTACATATGGGGTAAAAAACAGTCAAAAATACAACAGAAAATATATATATAGTGTGTGTAAATGTAGCAAGTTATGGAGGTAAGGCAATAAATAGGCTATAGTGCAAAATGATTACAATTAGTATTAACACTGGAATGATAGATGTGCAAGAGATGATGTGCAAATAAAGAAACTGGGTTGCAAATGAGCAAAAATAAATAACAATATGGGGATGAGGTAGTTGGGTGGGCTAATTTCAGATGGGCTGTGTACAGGTGCGGTGATCGTTAAGGTGCTCTGACAACTGATGCTTAAAGTTAGTGAGGGAGATAAGAGTCTCCAGCTTCAGAGATTTTTGCAATTTGTTCCAGTCATTGGCAGCAGAGAACTGGAAGGAATGGCGGCCAAAGGAGGTGTTGGCTTTGGGGATGACCAGTGAGAGATACCTGCTGGAGCGCATACTACAGGTGGGTGTTGCTATGGTGATCAATGAGCTAAGTAAAGGTGGGGATTTGCCTAGCAGTGATTTATAGATGACCTGGAGCCAGTGGGTTTGGTGACGAATATGCAGTGAGGACCAGCCAACGAGAGCGTACAGGTCACAATGGTGGGTAGTATATGGGGCTTTGGTGACAAAACGGATGGCACTGTGATAGACCACATCCAATTTGCTGAGTAGAGTGCTGGAAGCTATTTTGTAAATGACATTGCCGAAGTCAAGGATCGGTAGGATAGTCAGTTTTACGAGGGCATGTTTGGCAGCATGAGTGAAGGAGGCTTTGTTGCGAAATAGGAAGCCGATTCTAGATTCAACTTTGGATTGGAGATTCTTAATGTGAGTCTGGAAGGAGAGTTTACAGTCTAACCAGACACCTAGGTATTTGTAGTTGTCCACATACTCTAGGTCAGACCCGTCGAGAGTAGTGATTCTAGTCGGGTGGGCGGGTGCCAGCATCGTTCGATTGAAGAGCATGCATTTAGTTTTACTAGTGTTTAAGAGCCATTGGAGGCTACTGAAGGAGTGTTGTATGGCATTGAAGCTCGTTTGGAGGTTTGTTAACAGTGTCCAATGAAGGGCCAGATGTATACAAAATGGTGTCGTCTGCGTAGAGGTGAATCTGAGAGTCACCAGCAGCAAGAGCGCCATCATTGATATACACGGAGAAAAGAGTCGGCCCGAGAATTGAACCCTGTGGCACCCCCATAGAGACTGCCAGAGGTCCAGACAACAGGCCCTCCGATTTGACACATTGAACTCTATCTGAGAAGTAGTTGGTGAACCAGGCGAGGCAGTCATTTGAGAAACCAAGGCTATTTAGTCTGCCAATAAGAATGAGGTGGTTGACAGAGTCAAAAGTGTTGTGGATAATTATCACTATACTTGTTAACAATCAAAAGTTCTTCCAGAGTTTTTGTTGGATCAAGACAGACTTTTATTACATGAAACAACAAAAGCCGAGCTGGTCCATGGAGTAGCTGCTTGCCATGACTTGAAGCTCTCTTTTTATACAGACACAAATGCATAGTCAAGCTTATACAACATACAGTGGGGAGAACAAGTATTTGATACACTGCCGATTTTGCAGGTTTTCCTACTTACAAAGCATGTAGAGGTCTGTAATTTTTATCATAGGTACACTTCAACTGTGAGAGACGGAATCTAAAACAAAAATCCAGAAAATCACATTGTATGATTTTTAAGTAATTAATTTGCATTTTATTGCATGACATAAGTATTTGATCACCTACCAACCAGTAAGAATTCCGGCTCTCACAGACCTGTTAGTTTTTCTTTAAGAAGCCCTCCTGTTCTCCACTCATTACCTGTATAAAAGACACCTGTCCACACACTCAATCAAACAGACTCCAACCTCTCCACAATGGCCAAGACCAGAGAGCTGTGTAAGGACATCAGGGATAAAATTGTAGACCTGCACAAGGCTGGGATGGGCTACAGGACAATAGGGAAGCAGCTTGGTGAGAAGGCAACAACTGTTGGCGCAATTATTAGAAAATGGAAGAAGTTCAAGATGACGGTCAATCACCCTCGGTCTGGGGCTCCATGCAAGATCTCACCTCTTGGGGCATCAATGATCATGAGGAAAGTGAGGGATCAGCACAGAACTACACGGCAGGCTTTTTGGTGTAAACTCCACTCGCCGTGTTTGGAGGAAGAAGGATGAGTACAACCCCAATAACACCATCCCAACCGTGAAGCATGGAGGTGGAAACCTCATTCTTTGGGGATGCTTTTCTGCAAAGGGGACAAGACGACTGCACCATATTGAGGGGAGGATGGATGGGGCCATGTATCGTGAGATCTTGGCCAACAACCTCCTTCCCTCAGTAAGAGCATTGAAGATGGGTCGTGGCTGGGTCTTCCAGCATGACAACGACCTGAAACACACAGCCAGGGCAACTGAGTGGCTCCGTAGAAGCATCTCAAGGTCCTGGAGTGGCCTAGCCAGTCTCCAGACCTGAACCCAATAGAACAACTTTGGAGGGAGCTGAAGGTCCGTATTGCCCAGCGACAGCCCCGAAACCTGAAGGATCTGGAGAAGGTCTGTATGGAGGAGTGGGCCAAAATCCCTGCTGCAGTGTGTGCAAACCTGGTCAAGACCTACAGGAAACGTATGATCTCTGTAATTGCAAACAAAGGTTTCTGTACCAAATATTAAGTTCTGCTTTTCTGATGTATCAAATACTTATGCAATAAAATGCATTTTAATTACTTAAAAATCATACAATGTGATTTTCTGGATTTTTGTTTTAGATTCCGTCTCTCACAGTTGAAGTGTACCTATGATAAAAAATTACAGACCTCTACATGCTTTGTAAGTAGGAAAACCTGCAAAATCGGCAGTGTATCAAATACTTGTTCTCCCCACTGTATTTACTTAACTCACTCAGTAAATAAAACCTAAAATTACATGTGTGTGCCCCTTTAAGAAATGTCACTTCTAACCTGTGAAAAGAACCCTAAAATAAAAACCCTATACAGCCAACATTTCGTACTAAGTGGGTTGTTATTTGAAAAACATATATAGTAAAACAACAAACAAAAATGGACAGGCCTTTTAATAGTCTCAGGAAATATTTCAAAGAAAGAGAAAATGACTACCCCATTTTCCTGGAAGAAAACGTGCACATTTCATTAGTTTCCATTTTAAGTCCAAACAATTCAAATTCAAAATTCTCACTATTTAGTTTACCAGTCCACATCTCCTCCTCTTTCAATTCCACATACAACGAAATAATGTCTCATTAGATTTAAATCCCTAGGCTTTTTCCTGAGTCGCATTGCTCTCACTCGATCACACCCAACATGCTTAGTGACTTCAAACTCCAATCCCCAAATATGCTATCTCTTGCCTCGTTGGTTGCACCTTCCCACATGCCCTGTGACCCCCCCTTCACTAAAACAATTTACTAATGTGATGATGGTCTGGCCCATCAGTGTTCTCGTCATTCGACGCCCACAACAATTTACTACAACACACAACCCTCAAATTCACCCCCTTCAGCGATTGTTTAAATGCAGCGTGATACAACATTTTATTATTTGTAACCATTATTCATACTGCCAATTTACATGTCACCTTTCAGAATCCATTATCTTTGACCCTCGGGAGGATTCTTTAACCCCACTAAATGTAATACTTTTCCCTGTCGCAAATAGTCATTTCTCAGTGTAAGGAATCTGTGATATTTGATCCCAAGGATCTATTAAAATGTTGTTTGAGACGTGGCCTCCAACATCTCCCTTATCATTCATACTGTAGGGGATTCAATCCTAGAAGAGAAACTCCTAATCAACACACATCAGATATTACCACGTAAGTGGAATATACAACTATAAAATAACGACCCCATAACCACTTTCCGGTAATCTAATCATTTCAACCTATTGCATTGATTTAGTAAAAATATAAATTTGTTGTTCGATCAATCCAGAACCTACAAAAAGTTGTTGCTATCCCATCAGCATAATAGTTAAAACTACCTGCAATCCACTGGTCCATGTACCGAAAACAAATCAAAGTTTTAGAAATCATTAACTATTTTCATACTATTGTTAAGTTGCGTCAATTCAAATCTGGTGTTGGAACAAAAGAGGTGAACACACGTCTTTTAAGATATACTAGTATTTTAATTAATGCAAACACTTGAGTGGTAAATATGATGTTCGTATATACGGGCCCACTGAAAAACCACGCAGGGCAGACAGAGAACTGAGCTATTGTTATAAGTTCTTCTTTAAATACTCTGACAGAGATAGTTCCCGCTCCCTGCTGGGCCTGTCAGAATAGAGGCTGGGTGTGGTTTAAACTTACCCAACCTATCGTTGGCGCTCAGGCTGGTCCCAGTCCCTTGGCGCTTCACTGTTGCCGGGCATTAGTTGTTATCTTTACAACTTGTCTCGAGTCAGCAACCTAAGACATAGTTTGTTCTTCTTCATTGTAGCAGTACAAATGTCCTTGAGCAGTTTAACAAAGAGGCAGTGTGTGTGTGTGTGTGTGTGAGTCACACGTCTATCTCAGCCTACCCCCTAACGGTTCCTCACATTAATCACAGCTTGTTATGTTAAACAATCTATACCAGTACAGCACAAACCTATTATGTTTAATCATTAATGTATTCTTTCTAAGCTAGGCACCACTCTCCTTCACACGCACCCTAAATCATGACCTTAGTTATTGTTGGTGAAACCATAATATGGAGAGGAAGTACAAAACCAACGACGCTAGACGGAGAGGAATTTGCTTAAGCAAAAGGCAGTTTATTAAACACAGAGATAGCTGGTACTGCTCAAGCTACATGCATGGGATCCTGCTAATTAACATGCATGGACCTAATCATATGCCACGCTAATAGTGTCAGCTGAGAAGGATGGATAAACAGAGTTTACAGCATTACTTATACGATGTAACATAAAGGAAGGGGTCCTTCTTCTAGTCCCTTGATTGGTTCCCGAGGCGTAGGAGGCGGGTCTGCTCTGTCCAGAGTAGAAGCCCCATTGGTGCACGGCAGAGTCCTCTGCCCTTGGCACCCGACCAGTAGAAGGAAGTGGAGTTTGTGTGTGCGTCCACAGTGAGATGTGTGTGTGTGTGTGTGTGTGTGTCTCAAGGGAAACTCGTGGGGAGCAACAAGTGATTGTGGCCTGTGGCGTGGGTGTTGTCCTTGGCCACCTGGTGACAAGATATGGTCCTCTGTCCATTGTTCTTGCATAGGAACAGCATTTATTGAAAACAAGCTCCTAACACAAAATGGGTCTTGCACAACATTTTAGTCAGACCAAGCTATAACATTTTATATTTACTACGACATTATCCACAAACCACCAAAAATGAATAACATATTTGCATTCTCATTACTAGAAGGCATTGTTTTAATTTGTCTTCTCAAACCATTTCGATTCAACACTTATTATTTTCCAATTAACCTACTTTCCTTTTAACCCAGAAAGCCCTCTACAATCTATCATCCACTACCTCTGTCTTTCCATCCAAGGTAATTTACCATATGAAAAGTTATTTCTAAATTATAGTTAAAACAATCAAAACATCTATTCACAGAGGCCACTAATTACTATGTTACCCTAGGCCAACTTGAGTTGGTAGGACAATCCCTTTCTGATAATCCAATTATTGCAACCAGTTATCCGGGTCAACACCATCAATGTAACAGATCTGCTTCCGTCATTCTCCTCCCCCGAGCCTGGGCTCGAACCAGGCATCCTCTGAACACATCAACAACTGCCTCCCACGAAACATCATTACCTATCGGTCCACAAAAGCCTCAGCCCTTGCAGAGCAAGATAAACAACTACTTCCAAGTCTCAGAGCAAGTGAAGTCACTGGTTGAAACACCACTAGTGCGTGCCGCTAACTAACTAGCCATTTCACACCGGTCACACTCACCCCCCTTTGACCACCTCCTCTTCTGCAGCAACCAGTGATCCGGCTGCACTAAATTTAACCCATTATCTGCCTCACATGATCCATAAACGGCACCAACTCCGAAAACTTTAATTTATCGTGTCTCACCCTTGACGTACGTCTACGTTTTGGGGTTAACATATTGTATACTAATAATATTCCAATTATGACTTCATCACAACTCTAATAATCTCTTAAACACACAAAATGCATCATATCTTCACATATTCACATAATCCACATAGAACGTTTAAACTCCTAGGTACTCACATCAAACAAATCAGTGTTGCCAACTCCCTAGTAAGGAAGGTAGCTATTGGCTGTCCTAAAAGTCGCTAGAAGTCGCTAAATAACGTCCTCACCTAATTTGCATAATTGGCTTTGCCTTTTAAGTATGTTTTTGAGTTGTCATGTGTTTTTTTATTTTAATTGTATTATTACATCACTAAGTTTGGCGTAGAAATCAGCCTTACAATGAAGGCAGTATGCCTGTGTATCATCTCCAATAAACGGCTTCAACCAGCCTTTGAATTCAGGGTTTGATTTCCACTCCTTTCTGTATTTTTGAATGTACAGTTTAGACTGAGACATGATGACCTAGCCAGCTGGATGTTTAGCTTATGTCACAGAGAAGCACACACACGGTGAACGAGGTGAGTAAGTGACAGCCTGTGTGAGTCAGATGCAGTGATTTGTTTTTTTTAGACAAAGTATGTTTTGTATTTACATCATGCCCTGAATGTAAACCAGGGCGGGATCAGCCAGCGGTGGCTTCCCGCATGCGCAATTCATTTGCAGTCTGGACGCGGAGGGGTGAACATCTCCTGCTCTGACTGCAGCTGGGAGGGACTGCTGCACGAGTACTGGGCCGCCTGTAAGTGCTTTGGTACAGGGGTGGGGCCCACGGCAGCACCAGCTGCTCGTTGAGAAGAGTAAGCACAATACGTGCTTTCACGTCAGTCTCCAATAACATCAGAAAAAGTGGCCAGATTTGTCGCTAGTCGCCTTTTGGAAATTTGTTGGTAGAGGAGTCTGAACACTCGCTAAATATAGCGACAAAGTCGCTAAGTTGACAACACTGCAAACAATCCCTTTGTTTAACGATTCTCAATCGACACAAATCAACCTCTACAAACATACTCCCAGCAGAACCAAAAAACTGACCGTAGCTTCCAGGACACCGCCCTGCCCGTCATGGGATCCACCCAGCAAACACAGACCTTCCACCACTCTGTAAAACACCATTCCACTCTCAATACCACTCCTTGATCCTCTATGACCCAAGTCTGCTACACATTGAAACTCATTATCCAAATCTACATTAAAACTCATTCCCATATTCACACAATGTTGTTCTCAAATGCGCTTAATCACTATTTGTAGAGCCTACAGGAATATTTTATTCTATCAAAGTGCCCACATTTGGAATGTTAACCCTATCCCTGTTATTATTTTACTGTGGTCAATTTTACCATAATCCTACATCACCTATAATTTTTCCAAATACAATGTCCAAAACATATCCTAAAAGATTGGCTGAAATACAATGTAGACATCATACGATCACACCCGTAAACGTGACCTGTTCTTCCAACAGGATTTATTCTACCCCTCCTGGTAATGTGAATTTTCCACACTCAGTTGGTCAATGAACATCCACGCACCATTTATTCTTCTTTCCTAATGTGAGATTGGCACGCCCTTTCTCCAGCTTCAAAACGACCTCAAATATAGTTTCTCTCCTGAACACAGAAAAGGCTATTACTTGCAGGATTTCTTATTATTGTCACTCACACAGATGAGCAGCCACTTGTGCCCAAATGAATCAGACAGTTGAATGACTCATAGCCGCCCAAGCAAACCATTCACCCATACGAGATGAGCAGACCTACTCTATTTAACACTTTCTTTATATTTTGAAGCCCTTGTGGCTATTTAACCCGTTCACCTACTCAGGATGACCAGTTTTAACTCCAATTTATGGTGTCACCTACTCCGGATGACCTACTTTTTTACCTGATTGGCCCTTTCTAAATTTTGCATCACCACACCACAGGATGATGCACCACCTACCCAAGCAGCCTCTAAAAACTCTACGTTAGAGCGGTAACCTTAGGTTATTGGCTAGCCACCTGCCCGTCCAGTCCTCTGGAGTGCTAATTTTAGCTCTCCAAAGCATTTATCCGCAGGATTTACCTTATTTGTAATTAGCACCAATATTCAGCATCGCATGCATGCTTATTTCTCATTCCCACAAAAACTAAGTATTTTTCCTAAATTTAGTTCTTAATGCTGGAGAGACCCCCTCCTGTACCTTACCCTCAGATTCAGCTTGATCGAATCACACTATTTCTATTAAAATAACAAATGTTGCTTACCTCTATTAACAGCGGCCACTGTATTTGTGTGTGATTCGTTCAAACTTCCTCCGATGGCAAAGCACTCAGCGATCCCTTCCAACCCTGCTCGCAGCGCCAAATATGTTGTGGATAATTATCACTATACTTGTTAATTATCAAAAGTTCTTCCAGAGTTTTTGTTGAATCAAGATATACTTTTATTACACGAAGCAACGAAAGCCGAGCTGGTCCATGGAGTAGCTGCTTGCCATGACTCGAAGCTCCTTTTATACAGACAAATGCATAGTCAAGCTTATACAACATACATAGTTACTCCACTCTGTGAATGAATGAATAACATCTTTCAGTGTCACATGTTGGTTACTCACAAGGCTACGTGCATTTCTCTAAGTGGGGCGTGACTCAAAAAATTATATACGTACGTTAAAGAACAATCACACTCTGTATTGACTATATTCACTATCCAGACATGCATCTGGAGTACAAAGTATCAATCATGTTCATTCTGTTTTACCTTTATCATTTCATAACACATTATAAAAGATATCAATTAATACTTAAACATGGTTTAAACATGTCATCCGTAACCCATTCTCAACCACATATTTAAGCATTTACCAACAGCCATCCTCCCTGGCCCTTGAGATTATGTGCATGTGTCAGGTCATAAGCACAAACAAGTGATAACACCAGTTCCATTGTTAATCCAATCTCCACACAGCTACCACAATAAGTTTTATCTCCATCACATGTCATTGACATACCCAGATCAGCTGCAGGGAGTTATCAGAAGCACAGCGTTTGCACTAAAGAAATGTCTCTGCTCTGATTTAACCTTTTAATTGGTTCTTAATCCATAAGCATGTAAGGCATATAGGTGTTTCATTCTACAACATATGTACTAGAAAATCATCCATATGGTCCGTATTCTCCTTAACCAGCGCCAGAGTGGTTGAATTGGGTGAGGAAGGGTTAATAAAAGCTGTAAGTCTAACAACCTGTTTCATCATGCCAGGCGGGAAGGACCTGGTCATTTGTAATTCTGCTAAAATTTCTGCATGATGAATGGCTTGTAATCATTTAAAATACTGCTTAGTCAATTTAGGGTCGAAAGAGGTTTTAAGAGTGTCTGAACTTAAGGTGGGTGTATTCTCCCCCAGATCTATAGATTGTGCCAAAGGCCCAAACCGATTTCTTATAGGAAGTGTCATTTTCCACCACCGTAAAAACAGCAATCAACAATGTTGTCCCAACTGAGTCTCCACTACACCATGGGAAGAAAAAGAAAATTCTCATAAAAAAACAGGACATAAAAACAATTCAAATCATGAAAATCACTTGATGTTATCCTACCCAAACATTATTTGGTAATGGTTCACTAAACAGTCCAAAGGAAATTGTCCATGAAATCAACAATGTTCAAAGGTTAAAAATCCTTTACCGTAATCCTTTTCCAGGTTTTGGTTCTCTCTGGAGCTTCCTTTCAAGTGAACTTGGAGTCCAAGAGGCCTGATTGTTGTTTCATGGTTTCTCCTTCTACCAAATTGTGGTGCTCACTAGAGCTTTCTTTTCTGATCCACTTAGGAGGTACAGGAATCCAGAAAAAGGGTAAGTATTACCTTCATATGCTAGATTCTATTGCACTATTGTTACATGGCTTGTTTGAGCCAAACAGTGCAAAAAAACTGGTTTCTCAAACCAGTGAGTGAACCATAAAAGGTCTAAAGTAGTTTAAGCTATTTTGTTTCCTTTTATCTTGGATTTTAGGATATTTTAAAGACCTGTTATGGGAACTTTCAGGAGTTAAAACAGAAAACAGAGACCTGACGTTTCAGCATGATAGCTTTCTTCGGGGGGGGGGGGGTTAGGGTTAGGTTGAGGAATCCACAAGGTCGATCTGGAGCCTAACGGATGCTGCACGGAGACCGGGGGGTAGGGCACTTCGCTTGCCAAGCATGAGCATCGAGGGATCCGGGCACAACCAGCCCAGGAATTTTTTTAGTGGTGGCTAGTGATCCATTCAGCGCCATTGTTGACCCTTCGTTGCCCACTTTGATCGCGTTGGTTATGGGGTGCGTTGGTGGATAGGATGTATCCTATTTCCAGTGTCCGTTGGTAGAGGTCGGGTCAAGGTAGGGGAGAGGGTAGAGGTAAGTGAGAGTTAAGGGTTAGGTTAATGTAAGTGCAGTTTCATAGTGCAAGTGATAAGTGCAATTAGTCCAACATTTTGTTAAGTTGTAGAATTGCCTTCGGAATAGAAGGGTACTTGGCCCTATTTTTTTTTACCCTTAGATAGTCTGTACCTGCGGTCAGAGGGAAAGAGCTGGAATTCGGAGTGGATGGAAAGAAAAGTCAACCGCTATTTTATTTGCCTTTTGGAGGGCTCTTCCCAGTTAGAGAGATGACAGTTCTTGCTGTTGCTGCCCCATCATTTTTCCCGCAAGTCCTGACTATTTTGCCCAACCTATTTTTTCCAAACCAGCAGTTCAAGAAGTAGGACAGAATGTTCTCAATGAATGATTTATTAAAGAGAACTATTGGGGATTTATTATTCTCCTAAATTGATGGGATGACTAACTTAGAAAGAATGCAGTCTTGACTGGTCTAATGTAGGCTGTGACACCTGGCAAGGCTGTGATTGATGTGAAGAGCTGTTTTAGGGGGTAAAAATAAGATAAGGATTGTGTCTTCAAATGCTAGACTATAATAGTTATTTGTGATCTGTGAGCCTTCCTTTGACGTAGGAATGATGTCTAAGGGAGCTGGCTCTTCTCACTACTAATTTTGTGAAACAACTGTCTGATGTAAGTGAACTAAATTATGAAACTATTATGAGTAGATAAGCACAATATTGTGACATGCAAACCTGTGATAAATGTGATGTTTAAACCATGGTACCAGAGTGTTGATCTACCGGCAAGGTCCGTAACTATGGATACGGCTAGGTTCAGGAGACAATGCTGACATCTACCGGCAAGGTCCGTAACTGCGAGGGTACGGCTAAGGTTCGGAGATACAGGGAATTATTGGCTAAGGGCGTTGGCTACTGACACATATCCAGAAGAGATATGGCTAGGATCAGAGGAGCGGCAAAATTTTAGTTGAGTATTGTTTCTCTGACACATATCCAGAAGAGATATGGCTAGGTTCTGAGAAAATACTGAAGTCTCCAGGCTAGGATCACCAGGGGTGAGAACTGGAGATACAGGGAATTATTGGCTAAGGGCTTTGACTACTGACACATATCCAGAAGAGATATGGCTAGGATCAGAGGAGCGCCAAAATTTTAGTTGAGTATTGTTTCTCTGACACATATCCAGAAGAGATATGGCTAGGTTCTGAGAAAGATACTGAAATCTCTGGACCACAAATGGTGGAACCGTGAGATACAGGGATTAATTGATTAAAGTGTAACTTTGTGGCACATATCCACTGAAGATATGGCTAGGATCATAATGGCCACTTAAATTTTAGATAGTGTTACGCTACTGACACGTATCAGAAGGCTAGATACGGATAGAGTCAGGGGGACACTGGGTGTTGTTGTATGCATGAGTGCGCGAATGATCACAGACAAAATAAAATAGTGAATAGGGGTTATTAAAAAATTATAAACCTGTATATTAAGACGTCTGTGGCTGTCCAAACGGTATAATTTGGGGATAACTGTTGGATTTGTGGTTGCTTAAACCATATAACCCGTTAAAAACAATTGGGAACATAAAGCTAAAGTGATGAATTGTGTGACTGAACTAGAACGTTTGAATTGATATATTTGAAATATAACATTTGGTGTTTGACATAGCATAATACTGCTTTTGAATAGTTGTGTCGAAGCAATTCAGTTTAGTATTTGATTTGACGTTTGATGTTTGACCGTGCAAAATACTGGTTAAACAATTAGACCGAAATAATTCGGTTTATAAACGTGCACCAACTTTAACTAATTAGGTGGGAATTATTTGATTTAAATAAATGGACTGGAGTACTTTGAGTAACGGCGGAATATTGAGGCGCGCTGGGACGAGAAGCAGCTCCTCACAGCTCCTCAAAAAGGTAGAGTTGCGAGGGAGGGGCTGGAGAGAGCGAAAGTGTGGCTTTTGGAGCCATGAAAAGACTGGGAGATGGCTGGGAACGCATGTGGGTATCTGACGAGAGTGTTCTAAACTTGCTCACCGAGCGTAGACGTGCGTTGGGTGAGAAAGTAGAGAATATTTACATTTGCGTTTTTGGTAATTTGGCAGACGCTCTTGTCTAGAGCGATTTATGGGAGCAATTGGGGTTGAGTGCCTTGCTCGAGGGCACATCGGCAGATTTTTCGCCTGGTCGGCTCGGGGATTGGAACCGGCGACCTCTCGGTTGTTGGCGCGGCGCCATTGGTCACTAAACTGCCAGCCGCCCCATATGAGTTTAAGATTGTGGCGTTGTTGGATAATGTGACTGGAATAAACTGACCATAAGTAATGTTGTTTTAGACGTAATGTATAATATGGTACAAAGCAAATAGAGGGTTAAATTGAACTAATTATCATGGTAGAGCTAACGTAGTACAGTGAGGGAACTTCATTTTGTGTCAGAGGGTAAGATGAGATCATTAATGGTACTATTAGTGGAAATCTATTTATCATTTCAAGGCATGGAGTAACAATCTGCATTTATGAGTGTAAATTCCACGGCTGATGTGTTGATTGAATGGGTACGATGGAGTATTTGGTTTGGTAATGTTGAATGGACTATTTGTAGCGTGTTTATGGGTTAAATAGAAAAACTAAATCATACAATAGGGAATCAAAAGGAGAGAGAGTTTTTTGCTGAGGTGAAAGCTACTGCGATTTTCATTTGGTGACGTCACTTGCTCTATGAGCTGGGAGTAGTTACTTTGAGAGCATCACAGATGGTGTGGAGTGACTGGCGATGTCCCCGGTTCGAACACAGGTAGGGACAGTAGACAAAGCTTTCGCAGTGGGGCTATATACCTAGAATACTATGTGGATTGAGAAATGTGAAAGGTTGAATTAGATAGCTTAAATAGAAGTATTCTAGAAAAGTCTATGAAAATATGTTATAAGGTTACCATGCGCTCTCCCCGAAGGAGCAAGGGGAGGGTGAGAGACAGTATAGTTCAGATGGTAGGAATGTCATTAAGCGTATGCTGACCAACGATAGCAAGTATTTGTTTTATTAATTGGGGCCTAATCAGAGAGAACAGTTAAATAAATTGAATAGCGAACTGAAATGGGTTAGCGGAAAAGTACAGAATAATTGGACGATTTTAAAACGATAATTTATTTTGGTTAGGATGAAAGTATGCATTGGCTGTTGTGCTGGGGAGTAGCGCCAGCCTGTGGTGGGTTATGGATTTGTTACATAAACTTATATTTTGGACTGGGGCGATGGAATAGGCTACAAGTGTAGCATTATCAGAAAAAAGACACAATTTTAATGTGAAATAGTTATTACAATTGTTGTTGATAGTTGTTACGGTTATTATCATTGATCCAGTAATGATATAAGGATAGTAGAGGAAGGCAGGGGATTTAATCTCATTTAGGGAAGTTATATTAGAAAGAAAATACCATTAAATGAGGGAACATTTGATGTAACCGTGATTGTATTGGCTAAAAACTCAAATATGACATTTACAGGGAGGACAGGAACAATAGAAGGGAAGACAGGTTTTCCTAGGGGGTTGAATAAATAATTGATGAATGGATCATTTGAGATGAGATCACATGTAGCAGAGTTAGGGTAATCAATTAAATAATAATTGTATACTCTAGGAATTTTGAGTGGTTTAATGGATTAGTTAGGAGGAATTAGAATGATACAAACAATTATTGATGGGTTAAGACTGGGAATATCTATCATGTTTTGTGTGTACTACCATCTTTAGTTTATAACTAGGAGAAAGAGATTAGCTCATCTCAGTTAGGCAGTTTTTAGGTCATAAAAGTGAGCTATCAAATTGAGTGAGGCCTGGCTATTTGTGATTGTTGTTTTTCAAATTGGGTTCACAGCGCCAGAGGCTGTACAGAGAAAGGTGGAGCCCCCATGTTGCCCTAGTGAAAGAACATTCAGAGGAATGGTTATCACTAGGTAAATGGATAAAACAGGGGAAAAACATTACTGACTGGCAGAATACACCAAATGGGGATCAGTATGGCCACTCCACTGGGAGATATAGAAGAAAGTTAAATTGGAGAGCAAAAACCCAGCCCAGTGTCCATCTGGAGATAAATTTTAACGGATGACAGGAAGAGATTTTCTTAACTCAGGAACAGGAGGCTGAGTTAGCAGCAATTCCGTTCAAATTATGGTCACAAGGACAGCAGATGTAGGACTAATTAAGGGGGTAGCTCCAGTACAAGTGATTCCTCGATTCGATAATAGACCATACCAAAAGCAATATACTATGAAACCAGAAGCAATAAAAGGGATAACACCTACATTTGAGCATTTACTTAAGGGAGAGGTGATAATTCCTGGAGATGAGGTACAATGAAACTCTCCAATATTTCCTGTTAGAAAGGAGGCACCTAGCGCCGACTGGAGGATGGTCATGGACTTGCAGGGGGTTAATAGAAATATCATTGCTGAAATACATTGCTGAACCAATTGAAACCAGAGAACTCCTATTTTACAGTGATAGATTTAGCTAATGCTTTCTTTAGTATCCAAGTTAATCCGGATAGTCAGGGGTGGTTTGGCTTTACTTTTCAGGGAAGGAAATGGACTTAGGCTAGGATGCCTCAAGGCTACTCGGAAAGTCTTACAATCTTAGACCAGGCTATAACTAAGAATTTGGGAAAGTTTGAACTTAGGGAAGGACGCAAATGTTAGTTTATGTAGATGATATTCTATTGGCTAATCCCACTCAGGAGGGATGTAAGAGGGATACAATCCAATTGTTAACCTTCCTGGCAGAACAGGGACACAAAGTGAGCAAAAAGAAACTTCAACTTTGGTAGAGCGAGGTCATTTACCTAGGACACACTATAACACAGGAGGGGCGAATGTTAAACTCATCCAGGAAAACTGCTATATTTGAAGCGCCAAAACCGTTAAAACAAAAAACAAATGATGAGCTTTTTGTTAATGATAAAGTGCTGTAAAGTTTGCGTACTCCATTATGTACTGCATACGGGTAAATTAAGTGATCTTATCTATGGGAAGGCAATGGCAGCCCATGGTAAAATCATTTGGAACTCTAAGGAGGCATACATACATCAGGGATGTTATCCAAATGGTAGAGAGTAACGAGGGATATGACATTGGTAGTGATTTAAAGATGATGAGGTTTTTTGGTGGGCTATTAGATATAACTGGGTTAATCATGAACATAGAGATTTTTATTCTTTGTTGCTAGACAGAAGACTTAGGTGACTTAAAAAATAGACTTGTCATGTCCAACAATTAGTCTTCAGGTCAAGCCCGGGAGAGCCTGGGTAGAACAGAGTTTGAACTAAACATAAGTGTTTTTACAAGATAAGAGATTGATTGATTGGATTACTAAATGATTCTGAACTGGATGAAAGTTGAATTTAGCTGCCATAAAAGACAAAGGAAGTGGGAGGAGCAATAAAGAAGCAAAAGATAATCTCAAAATGAAAGGCATGGCAATAGGATGATAAATTACATAAGGAATGGTTTAGAAGGTAATATTGACACATGGGCAAATCATGTGTCAAAAAAGGGGGAGTGATAGGATTAAATAATAATGATAGGATTAAATAAAGAAAATACTTAAAAAAGAAAAACAACAATAGAAATTGAGAGCTCAACATGTATGTGTGAAGATAGTTTATTAACCACACCCGTATGTCAGAGGTTTTGTGCCCCACAGGTGAACTAAAGGAGAAGGTGACCCACTCTATCACACCAGGAGACTGGGTGTGGATCCAGTCCCTAAAAGAAGAAAAACTGGAAGCAGGCCTGTTGGGAAGGGCCCTATCAAGTCCTATTAGATCCATCTGGGTGCATGTCACACACTGCAAAAAGGTAAACCCAGTTACACCTGATGAACAAACACAGAGTTAGGAGAAAGATCCGATCACCATTAGGGCTCGGGGGTTGGCTCCTTAACGAAGATTCCCTTACCCTGTCTGATCATCCCTGTGTGAGTTTGGTAGAAGGTGAAGTAATGGGTTGGCGTCTGACATGTTCTCAGGGCAAGGGGTGGGGATTCACAGGTCTCCTGACGGTAGGTAGCTGTCTGATTGTGGGGGCCATATTCCTAACACACTCAAACCCTTCTGATCAGCCAAAAGTAGTAGTTAACCTAAAACAAGTTGATAAAATAATACCTGAGCACAGTCTATGAAGGCATAGGAGACAGCTAGACGTAGGGAAAGGGGAAGATTAGGGACTTTAGGGGGAGGACATCACTATATGTGTGTCGCCGTGTACATCCTGGGACTATGTAGTTGCTCATGTCGAGAGCGTGGGGGGATGTGTAGGTCTCCGTGCACAGTTTAGGGACAGGTGAAGTATTGTGAAATAGGGAATTACCAGAAATGGCAGTGCGACCCATAGAAGGGTAGGTACTGTCTGAAAGTCTGAAGTACGCAAAAACAGGTTTATCCTCCATGCAAGCCACCTGGGAATGTGGTGAAAGAGTCTTGTAGTAACTTGAACTATCTGTATCCCCCGATAACAGTCATTCCGACCTAGGTTGCCTACGTTTGAAGTCTCAGGGGATTCTAATTGTTTTTCTAGGACTAGTAAGATAGGATACAGAGTAGGGCATCTTAGCTCTGCTCCTACACAGAGAATATCACAACTGAAAGAGAACATGACTAATCTCTCCTCTTTGTTGCAGCCAGAGGATTGTAGGAACTAAAACCAGGCCCGTGCTGACATCTGATGGTTGTGTGGTGATAACTGATTGTGAACTCAACTACATATGTAAACAATCAAACGTGTCAGAGACTGGTGAGTTGTCACGTAGAAAGTAGGACCTCCTCCCGGGATCCTTTGATGAAAGGATCCTGTGATGGGATAGGAGTACCTCGAGAGGTTCCAGAACAATTCAAAGCTAGGAATCAGATCGCAGTTGAGTTTGAATCAAGTATTTTTTGGTGGTCAACAATTAATAAAAACGTAGATTGGATAAATTATATTTACTATAACTAGCAAAGATTTATAAACCACACTTGTGATGCAATAAAGGGATTAGATGAGCAGACAGCGACAACTATCTTAATGACATGGCAGAATAGAATAGCTTTAGATATGCTTTTGGCTGAGAGGGGCGGAGTTTGTGTTCTGTTTGGATCCATGTGCTGTATTTTCATCCTCAAACAATATAGCACCGGACGGGTCAGTGACAAAAGAGCTTCAGGGGAGTAACTACACTGACGAACAAACTGGCTGAGAGCTCTGGTATTGAGAGCTCCATAAACGGATGGTTTGATAACATATATGGTAAATGGAAAACTATTGTTGTAACTATTCTGGGTGAAGTTATAGCTTCTATGGGTATACTTGTTCTTTGTGGATGTTGTCTTATTTCCTGTGTCTGAGGTTTGGTGAGAAAGGAGATGGAGAAGGTGATTTCCCACAGATGGTGAGATAAGGCCCAATCCTGGACTCCAACCTAGGAATGGAGGATATGACCTACCAGGCTTGCTGGAGTGACACTAGAGGGTGTCTAAAGGGGGCCAAAATATACTTCTCTGTTTGTGTTTTATGTTTTAATAGTCTTATGTTTTGTGTTTTATTAATCCTGTGTTTTATGGTTTGAAGTTCTTTGATGACTGGTAACAATTTGCAAGTGGGGTGTAGATGGACTGAGGGTTTGAATTTTTTAGTATCATTATGGCCTATTAATAAAAGTGTGATTTTTTGTTTGTATTGTATTATAATGAATGACAATCAGTGTTTTCTTATTTTTTGAATCACACCTTATTAGGTGTGAAAAGGGGGACTATTGTGGATTTATTATTCTCCTAAATTGATGGGATGACTAACTTAGAAAGAATGCAGTCTTGACTGGGCTAATGTAGGCTGTGACACCTGGCAAGGCTGTGATTGATGTGAAGAGCTGTTTTAGGGGGTAAAAATAAGATAAGGATTGTGTCTTCAAATGCTAGACTATAATAGTTATTTGTGATCTGTGAGCCTTCCTTTGACGTAGGAATGATGTCTAAGGGAGCTGGCTCTTCTCACTATGATAGGTTGTTATGATATGTGCAACAAATGGCGCCGAGGAGATGAGACCAACCCCTGAACTAACGGATTGGCTGAGAAAGTTTAAACCACGCTCAAGTCTTTACTCTAATTGGCCAGCAGAGAAGTGGGAAACTTCCTCTGTCAGAGTATTTGGGTATTGTTTCTGAAACAATGTGTTAGTTCTCTGGAGTGTCCTGCGAGGCATCACAGAGAGCCCGTATATACGAAACATCATATTTACCATTGAAGGTTTTTGCATTAATTAAAATAACTAGTATATCTTAGAAGTCGTGTTGACCTCTTTTGTTCCTGATACCAGATTTGGATTGACGCAATTTCTAACAGAACCATGATTGTTAGATCAACATTAAAGTGCAGATTCCGTAGGCCAACAGACTTGTTGTCAATGACTAGCCCAAGGTATTTGTACTCCTCCACTCTTTCAATGGGCTCACCTTTTATCAGTGATGGTGTGTGCATGGTAGTGTTCTTTCGAAAGACAATCACCATGTCCTTTTGTTTTTGATGTATTCAATTTTAGATGGGATGACTCACACCAGACAGTAAAATCATTCAGAGATGGTCCGTGCTCCATCTATCCCCTTTGAGAAGACTGACCAAAGCAGTGTTGTCAGCATATTTGATCAGGTGGCGCCCTGGGAACCGGCAGCGGTCCGTATACAGTATGTATGGCACTGGTGAAAGAACACTGCCCTGTGGGGTTCCAACTGAAATAGTGCGCACCTCAGAGAGTGTATTGCCAACTCGTACCTGCTGAGACCTATCAGTTAGGAAGTTGGTGATCCATGTGATAAGCTTAGCATCAAGTCCGAAGTCTCCTCTGTCTGTCCGCGAGGACCAACGGATTGATTGTGTTAAATGCCAAGGAGAAATCTGCGAACATGATACACACATGGGTTTTACTGTCCTCCAAATGCACATTCACCAGATGTAAGATATGCATATGTGAATAACTCACGTCGCAGAGTTTGGTAAAATGCAAGCATAATCCTTTACTCAGGTGTGTTACATCCTAATCACACTCATAATGCACCTGTTTATCTATCCTAGATAGGTGCCTGTTATGTCATTTCATAGTGTTGTGTGAACCAGGTTATAGTTTGTAACTTCAGGATAAGGATTGGCTCTAAGGGCTGGGTCGGTCGGGCTGGGGTGGTAAGTTGCGTCAATTCAAATCTGGTATTAGGAACAAAGAGGTCAATACACGTCTTCTAAAATAGACTAGTATTTTAATTAATGCAAACCACTTCAATGGTAAATATGTTCGTATATACGGGTCCACTGAAATACCGCGCAGGGCACTCAGAGAACTGATCCATTGTTCTAAGTTCTTCTTCAAATACTCTGACAGAGATAGTTCCCGCTCCCTGCTGGCCAATCAGAGTAGAGACTGAGCGTGGTTTAGACTTACTCAGCCAATCGTTGGCGCACAGGCTGGTCCCAGCCCCTTGGCGCTTTACCATTGCACACTGTTGCCAGGCATAAGTTGTTATCATCACAACCTGTAGAGTCAGCACCTTTTTGCAGTACACATGTCCTTGAGTATGATGGTTTAACAAAGAGGCAGTGTTCGTGTATGTGAGACATTTGAGACAAGTTCTTAACTCCCCCTACTCCCTAACAGCTCCTCACATGAATCACAGCTTGTTATGTGAAACAATTTATCAGTACAGTACAAACCTATTATGTTTAATCATTAATGCATTCTTTCTAAGCTAGGCATCACATCTAGATCCCCACAGGTGAAAAGCGGGGCTGATTTAGCCCAGAATCAGTGAAAATTTGAGCCAATACAAGAAACATATTTCACCCTAGGAAATGGGCGCAGGTCGGAGGGCCATCTAACATGTGCAAGCAGAGGGCCAGCAAGCGAAACAGACCAATGAAGCGTGGGTAAACGGCATGGGTTAGACTCTTGGTGGACCGACAAAAGACCACAGCCAAGAAGGGAACACCACTAGCACCGGCGTAAATACGTGCTGGCCGAAGGGAGTAGAAAAGGGAGGACACAGTAATGAAAGTGCCCCCCAACCATATTGCCTGGGATGTGCCCGACCGGTGCAGGCGGAGGTACAGTGGGGGAAAAAAAGTATTTAGTCAGCCACCAATTGTGCAAGTTCTCCCACTTAAAAATATGAGAGAGGCCTGTAATTTTCATCATAGGTACACGTCAACTATGACAGACAAAATGAGAAAAAAAATCAAGAAAATCACATTGTAGGATTTTTAATGAATTCATTTGCAAATTATGGTGGAAAATAAGTATTTGGTCAATAACAAAAGTTTCTCAATACTTTGTTATATACCCTTTGTTGGCAATGACACAGGTCAAACGTTTTCACAAGGTTTTCACACACTGTTGCTGGTATTTTGGCACATTCCTCCATGCAGATCTCCTCTAGAGCAGTGATGTTTTGGGGCTGTCGCTGGGCAACACCGACTTTCAACTCCCTCCAAATATTTTCTATGGGGTTGAGATCTGGAGACTGGCTAGGCCACTCCAGGACCTTGAAATGCTTCTTACGAAGCCACTCCTTCGTTGCCCGGGCGGTGTGTTTGGGATCATTGTCATGCTGACAGACCCAGCCACGTTTCATCTTCAATGCCCTTGCTGATGGAAGGAGGTTTTCACTCAAAATCTCACGATACATGGCCCCATTCATTCTTTCCTTTACACGGATCAGTCGTCCTGGTCCCTTTGCAGAAAAACAGCCCCAAAGCATGATGTTTCCACCCCCATGCTTCACAGTAGGTATGGTGTTCTTTGGATGCAACTCAGCATTCTTTGTCCTCCAAACACGACGAGTTGAGTTTTTACCAAAAAGTTCTCTTTTGGTTTCATCTGACCATATGACATTCTCCCAATCCTCTTCTGGATCATCCAAATGAACTCTAGCAAACTTCAGACGGGCCTGGCCATGTACTGGCTTAAGCAGGGGGACACGTCTGGCACTGCAGGATTTGAGTCCCTGGCGGCGTAGTGTGTTACTGATGGTAGGCTTTGTTACTTTGGTCCCAGCTCTCTGCAGGTCATTCACTAGGTCCCCCCGTGTGGTTCTGGGATTTTTGCTCACCGTTCTTGTGATCATTTTGACCCCACGGGGTGAGATCTTGCGTGGAGCCCCAGATCGAGGGAGATTATCAGTGGTCTTGTATGTCTTCCATTTCCTAATAATTGCTCCCACAGTTGATTTCTTCAAACCAAGCTGCTTACCTATTGCAGATTCAGTCTTCCCAGCCTGGTGCAGGTCTACAATTTTGTTTCTGGTGTCCTTTGACAGCTCTTTGGTCTTGGCCATAGTGGAGTTTGGAGTGTGACTGTTTGAGGTTGTGGACAGGTGTCTTTTATACTGATAACAAGTTCAAACAGGTGCCATTAATACAGGTAACGAGTGGAGGACAGAGGAGCCTCTTAAAGAAGAAGTTACAGGTCTGTGAGAGCCAGAAATCTTGCTTGTTTGTAGGTGACCAAATACTTATTTTCCACCATAATTTGCAAATAAATTCATAAAAAATCCTACAACGTGATTTTCTGGAATTTTTTTCCTCAATTTGTCTGTCATAGTTGACGTGTACCTATGATGAAAATTACAGGCCTCTCATCTTTTTAAGTGGGAGAACTTGCACAATTGGTGGCTGACTAAATACTTTTTTCCCCCACTGTATAAGGTCTCCCCTCCCGTCAGCTCTATCTAAAACCAGTCTGCGAACAATGACCAACGCAAGGGTGAAGGGCCGACAGGGTGAAGAATGGCAAACTTCCAAACCCTGCACAGCCTCTAGCCTTGGTGGAACGCAAACAAGGGAGGGCACAGTAATCCAAGTTCACCCCCACCACAACAAGTCCAAAAAGAAACTAAAACGAAAAGTAAGCGTTACGGTTCCGGCAGCGTCCGGTGAGCTCTCGCTGGCCCTTGAAAATCCGGGGGAGAGGGTGTAAATCTCGCGCCGGGCCGTACCCATATCTGCAGCAGGTCCCCAAGGTGACCAGCCTCTGGCATGTTAGAACAAGGTAGGTAGGGACAGTGGGAATCTCGTTCATCCATTCATGCGCGTCACTAATTAGATGACGAGGCATTTGGCTACCTTAAGAGACTCATTGTGTGAGTGTCCCGCCGTTTACCCCCGCTCCATCGAATTTCTTCACTTTGACATGAAGAGCCACAGTCACCTCGTTCATCCGGGTGATTGGAGTGTGACGAAGGAGAATGCATGCTGCGGTCAGATATCCTCAAGTGGAAACCCGGTCGAGTCACGCCCAGCGGTATCTATAGACACTATTCTGTGTTACCAACTGCACATCAGTTGCCACCGACTGACCTCCAGCGGACTTTAACTGGGTTGTTCAGACCCGAACGACATCAAGTGCCTGCACACTACTTAAAGGATAGAGAACCCAATTCCCGTCGCAATGACAAGCATATGAAACCGAACGGTTTGGGAAGGAAGCAGCAGAAAAGAGTCATCCCCTTTCAATCATCTGCTTGCCCAGTTGTCCCTCCCTGGATAGAGCCATGGGTATCACTTTTACCCTTCACTGTATGCGATATTCCCCACATGACATGGGGGGGCCACAGTCGTCCACATAGACGATTTGAGTGCGCTAGCTCCAGGTGAGTACGCTCTCTTTTGAATTTCTTCACTTTGACATTCATTGATTCGTACCCGGTGGGAACCCAGGCTTCTGCTATCCGTGGGGTCCGCAGTGAATTGTCAGGCACGGTGGTACTACCCACATAAAATGCAGGCCTCCCCTCCAGACCAGCTGAAGAGACCTACTCCCTTGGGGCATGAGGCTATCCGTAAGCAATGCCCTTATCACCGCGGGGCCACTAGGTTTATTTTCTCCGCTTCAAGCCCTTCGAACGTAGAGGAGCCAACCACATCTGCAGCGTGTGGGTCACGCTCACAGCCAGTGGAAGTCCCGCACAAGGTTTCCCAAGGCCTGGTAGTATTGACAATGGCTCGGCAC